>NC_061511.1:84828996-84885351 GCF_022539505.1 Lolium rigidum
TACTTTTATTATTGCCTCTTGGGCATATCTCCAACACATAGTATATCATACTCCTCTCTTGACCCTTGAAAACTTCCTTCACACCAAACTTCAAGCAAACTCATTAGAAGGTTAGTGCACAATTAATAATTCACACATTCAGAGGTGACACAAACATTCTTTACACTTTTGGACATTGCATAAAGCTACTGGACATTAATGGATCAAATAAATAAATCCAACATAGCAAAAGAGGCAATGCGAAATAAAAGGCAGAATCTGTCAAAAACAGAACAGTCCGTAAAGACGAATTTAAAGATGGCACCAGACTTGCTCAAATGGAAAAACTCAAAACTAATGAAAGTTGCGTACATATCTGAGGATCACGCTCGTAAATTGGCAGATTTTTTCGAATTTTATACAGAGGCCTGTGCCCAGATTCGTGACAGACAGCAATGCTGTTTCTGCGCAGCGATCCCAAATATAACATCAACTTTGACATAGAAATTTTACTTGGCACAAAAACATGATAAGGAGAGGTTGCTACAGTAGTAAACAACTTCCAAGACTCAAATATAAAACAAAGTACTGTAATAAAAACATGGGTTGACTCCCATAAGCGCTTTTCTTTAACGCCTTTCAGCTAGGCGCAGAAAGTGCAAATCAAGTATTATCGAGAGTAGAAGCATCAACATTATTACCAGGGGTGTTGGGAGTTTTCTCAACTAAGCATAGTATATTGGATACATAAGTTTTAGCGTCTCCCTTTTCATTAGTCTTGGGTTTGCTATTCTCATCGAACAAATTTTTAGGAACAAGCCAAGCATAGTTATTTTCTAGTGCATCATTCATAGCTAGGAGTTTACATGGTATTGGTGCTTTGATATCCCCACCATTATTAATATTATTAGTGTATCTTATTCTATCTATGTCCATTTTTTCAAGGAGACCAACAAAATTAGTATGAGAACCTAGCATATTAAATTTAGCAAAGACCTTTCTAGCCTCTCTTGCTAATCCCCCAAATTCTCTAAGAAGAGTTTCTAGAACAAAATCTTTCTTTTCCCCTTCTTCCATATCACCGAGTGTAAGAAACATGTGTTGGATTATAGGATTGAGATTAACAAATGTAGTTTCCAACATGCGAACTAAAGCAGCAGCAGCAATTTCATAGGTAGGTGCAAGTTCTACCAAGTGTCTATCTTCAAAATCTTCAGTAATACTAACATGATTGAAAAATTCTTCTATATTATTTCTCCCAACTATGGACCCACGTCCTACCTGTATGTCTTTTGTGGTAAAATTAAAAGGAAACATGATGCAATAAGCAAAAAGTAAACAAGGCGAATAAAGTAAAGACAAGTAACTAATTTTTTTGTGTTTTTGATATAGAGAGCAAGACAGTAAATAAAGTAAAACTAGCAACTAATTTTTTTGTGTTTTGTTTAGGTGCAGCAAGCAAAGTAGTAAATAAAATAAAGCAAGACAAAAACAAAGTAAAGAGATTGAGAAGTGGAGACTCCCCTTGCAGCGTGTCTTGATCTCCCCGGCAACGGCGCAAGAAAACAGGCTTTATGCGCGTAAATGTACACGTCCGTTGGGAACCCCAAGAGGAAGGTATGATGCGCACAGTGGCAAGTTTTCCCTCGGAAAGAAACCAAGGTTTAATCGAACCAGGAGGAGCCAAGAAGCACGTTGAAGGTTGATGGTGGCGAAATGTGATGTGGCGCAACAACAGGGATTCCGGCGCCAACGTGGAATCTGCACAACAAAACCAAAGTACTTTGCCCCAACGAAACAGTGAGGTTGTCAATCTCACCGGCTTGCTGTAACAAAGGATTAAGCGTATCGAGTGGAAGATGATTGTTTGCAAGAAAACAGTAAAGAACAAGTATTGCAGTAGATTGTATGCTATGTAAAGAATAGGACCGGGGTCCACAGTTCACTAGAGGTGTCTCTCCCATAAGATAAAAGCATGTTGGGTGAACAAATTACAGTCGGGCAATTGACAAATAGAGAAGGGCATAACAATGCATATACATGATATGATAAATATAGTGAGATTTAATCCGGGCATTACGACAAAGTACATAGACCGCCATCCAACGGCATCTATGCCTAAAAAGTCCACCTTCAGGTTATCATCCGAACCCCATTCAGTATTAAGTTGCAAAGCAACAGACAATTGCATTAAGTATGGTGCGTAATGTAATCGACAACTACATCCTTAGACATAGAATCGATGTTTTATCCCTAGTGGCAACAACACATCACAACCTTAGAACTTTCTGTCACTGTCCCAGGTGTCAATGAAGGCATGAACCCACTATCGAGCATAAATACTCCCTCTTGGAGTTAAGAGTAAAAACTTGGCCAGAGCCTCTACTAATAACGGAGAGCATGCAAGATCATAAACAACACATAAACAATAGATTGATAATCACCATAACATAGTATTCTCTATCCATCGGATCCCGACAAAGACAACATATAGAATTACATATAGATGATCTTGATCATGTTAGGCAGCTCACAAGATCCAACAATGAAGCACAATTAGGAGAAGACGACCATCTAGCTACCGCTATGGACCCATAGTCCAGGGGTGAACTACTCACTCATCACTCCGGAGGCGATCATGGCGATGAAGAGTCCTCCGGGAGATGAATCCCCTCTCCGGCAGGGTGCCGGAGGCGATCTCCTGAATCCCCCGAGATGGGATTCGCGGCGGCGTCTCTGGAAGGTTTTCCGTATCGTGGCTTTCGGTACTGGGGGTTTCGCGACGGAGGCTATAAGTAGGCGAAAGGGCAGGTCAAGAGGCGGCGCGAGGGGCCCACACCACAGGCCGGCGCAGCCAGGGCCTGGGCCGCGCCGCCCTATGGTGACGGCGCCTCGTGGCCCCACTTCCTTCCCTCTTCGGTCTTCTGGAAGCTCCGTGCAAAAATAGGACCCTGGGCGGTGATTTTGTCCAATTCCGAGAATATTTCCTTACTAGGATTTCTGAAACAAAAAACAGCAGAAAACAGCAACTGGCTCTTCGGCATCTTGTTAATAGGTTAGTTCCAGAAAATACGTAAATACGACATATAATGTGCATAAAACATGTAGGTATCATCAATAAAGTAGCATGGAACATAGGAAATTATCGATACGTTGGAGGCGTATCAGTCATATAGTAAGAATTGAAGTTGATAAACAAGGTCTAGACATATTCAAACCAGTCAAATCATGTATCAACACCTAACCCTAAACTTTATCTTATGAAGTCAAGCATGAAGATAAATGGTTTTGGGTTTCAAACATGGAAATTTCAAAAACCTCCCAAAAGCTTCATTTTAGAGTGACTAAGAAGGATACAGGCTTACCTTTTCATTTTCATGTTTTAAACTTGTTTAAATCCTGGTCAAAACTAGGATTTGAACGAGATTCAAATGGGTATAAAAAAATAAAAATAAAAACGCACATAGCCTTTTTATGTCATATAATGCATGAGCTCAAGTTGATAAACATGGTCTAGACATATTCAAACTAGAAAAATCATGTATCTACCCTGGCCCTAACCTCAAACTCTGTATTATGGAGTCAAGCATGAAGAGAAGTGGGGTTTTGGGTTTCAAACATGGAAATTTCAAATTGATGAACAAGTTCTAGGCATATTCAAAACAGAAAAAGCATGTATCTACCCCCTAACCATAAAGTCGGTCGATCTTACGAAGTCTATTGGTTTCAAACATGGAAATTTCAAGAACCTCCCACGAGCTTCATTTTAGAGTGACTAAAAAAGATCCATGCTTGCCTTTTCATTTTCATGTTTTGAAATTGTTTAAATCTTGGTCGATCAAACCTAGCTAGTATTCAACCAAGATTCAAATGGGCATAAAATTAAAAAAAAACAGAAAATGAAAACCAAAGCACATAGCCTTCTTATGTCATATATAGTAAGAATTCAAGTTGATCAACAAGGTCTAGACATATTCAAAACAGAAAAAAACATGTATCGATCTACCCCTAACCCTTAACTTTGTCTTATGAAGTCAAGCATGAAGAGAAGTGGTTTTGGGTTACAAACATTATATTGAGATTTCAAGATCGAACCCCCCCCCCAAAAAAAAAAACTTCATTTTAGAATGACTAAGAAGGATCCAGGCTTGCCTTTTCATTTTCATGTGTTTTAAACTTGCTAAAATCTTGGTCAAACCTAGGACTTGACCAAGATTCAAATGGGCATAAACATTCAGAAAAAATCAAAAAATGAAAACCAAAGCACATAGCCTTCTTATGTCATATATATATAGTAAGCATTCAAGTTGATCGATATGAACAAGGTCTAGACATATTCAAAACAGAAAAAGCATGTATCTACCCCTAGCCCTTAACTATGTCTTATGAAGTCAGGCATGAAGAGAAGTGGTTTTGGGTTTCAAACATGGAAATTTCAAATACTTCCCGCCAAAAGCTTAATTTTAGAGTGAATAAGAAGGATCCAAGCTTAATTACCTTTTCATTTTCAAGATTTATGCTTGTTTAAATCTTGGTCAAACATAGGATTTGACCAACACACATATAGTCTTCTTATGTCATATAATGAGCATTCAAGTTGATAAACATGGTCTAGACAAATTAAAACCAGACAAATCATGTATCAACTCCTAACCCTAAACTCTGTCTTATGAAGTCAACCGTGAAGAGAAGTGGTTTTGGGTTTCAACATTGAGATTTCAAGAACCCCCCAAAAGCTTCATTTTTAGAATGACTAAGAAGGATCCAGGACTACCTTTTCATTTTCATGTCTTAAACTTGTTTAAATCCTGATCAAAACTAGGATTTGAACGAGATTCAAATGGGTATAAAAAATAAAAAACGCACATAGCCTTTTTATGTCATATAATGCATGAGCACTCAAGTTGATAAACATGGTCTAGCCATATTCAAACTAGAAAAATCATGTATCTACCCTGGCCCTAACCCTAAGAAGGATCCAGGCTTACCCTTTTCATTTTCATGTGTTTTAAACTTGCTTAAGTCTTGGTCAAACCTAGGATTTGACCAAGGCTCAAATGGGCATAAAAACTCAAACCCGATTAACATTCACCTTTTTCTATATAGTTAGGGTTAGGGTTTATGATTTATAGAGATCGATGCACATATTTTCATTTCACATTTGTGATATACAATAATACATAGGTAAGATTCCAAGCATGACCTTTGTTAGAATAACCTTTAACGTGTTCTCTCACCTTTAGATCCAAATGGGCATAAACATTCAGAAAAAATCAAAAAAATGAAAAACCAAAGCACATAGTCTTCTTATGTCATATAGTAAGAACTGAAGTTGATAAACAAGGTCTAGACATATTCAAACCAGCCAAATCATGTATCTACACCTAACCCTAAACTTTATCTTATGAAGTCAAGCATGAAGAGAAATGGTTTTGGGTTTCAAACATGGAAATTTCAAAAACCTCCCAAAAGCTTCATTTTAGAGTGACTAAGAAGCTAGGATACATGCTTACCTTTTAATTTTCATGTTTTAAGTTTGTTTAAATCTTGGTCAAACCTAGGATTTGACCAACAAGATTCAAATGAGCATAAAAATTCAGAAAAAATCAAAAAAAAATAGAAAAGAAAAACAAAAGCACATAGTATTCTTAAGTCATATATATAGTAAGCATTCAAATTGATAAACAAGTTCTAGACATATTCAAACCCGACAAATCATGTATCTACCCCTAACCCTAAACTCTTTCTTATGAAGCCAACCATATGAAGAGAAGTGGTTTTGGGTTTCAAACATTGAGATTTCAAAAACCCCCTAAAAGCTTCATTTTAGAATGACTAAGAAGGATCCAGGCTTGCCTTTTCATTTTCATGTGTTTTAAACTTGCTTAAATCTTAGTCAAACCTAGGATTTGACCAAGATTCAAATGGGCATAAACATTCAGAAAAAATCAAAAATTGAAAACCAAAGCACATAGCCTTCTTATGTCATATATATATAGTAAGCATTCAAGTTGATCGATATGAACAAGGTCTAGACATATTCAAAACAGAAAAGCATGTATCTACCCCTAGCCCTTAACTATGTCTTATGAAGTCAAGCATGAAGAGAAGTGGTTTTGGGTTTCAAACATGGAAATTCAAAAAACTTCCCGCCAAAAGCTTAATTTTAGAGTGAATAAGAAGGATCCAAGCTTAATTACCTTTTCATTTTCAGGATTTATGCTTGTTTAAATCTTGGTCAAACATAGGATTTGACCAACACACATATAGTCTTCCTATGTCATATAATGAGCATTCAAGTTGATAAACATGGTCTAGACATATTAAAACAAGAAAAATCATGTATCTACCATGTCCCTAACCCTAAACTCGATCTGTCTTATGAAGTCAAACATGAAGAGAAGTGGTTTTGGGTTTCAAACATGGAAATTTCTAGACCCCCCCCCCAAAGCTTCATTTAAGAGTGACTAATTAAGAAGGATTCAGGCTTACCTTTTCATTTTCATGTTTTAATCTTGTTTAAATCTTGGTCAAACCTAGGATTTGACCAAGATTCAAATGGGCATAAAAATTCAAAAAACATAAAAAAATGAAAAACTAAAGAACATAGCCTTCTTATGTCATATATATATAGTAAGCCTTCAAGTTGATGAACAAGGTGTAGACATATTCAAAATAGAAAAAGCATGTATCTACCCCCTAACCCTTAACTATGTCTTATGAAGTCGGGCATGAAGATAAGTGGTTTTGGGTTTCAAACATGGAAATTTCAAAAACATCCCAAAAGCTTAATTTTAGAGTGACTAAAAAGGATCGAAGCTTACCTTTTCATTTTCATGTTTATGCGTGTTTAAATCTTGGTCAAACATAGGATTTGACCAAGATTCAAATGGGCATAAACATTCAGAAAAAAATAAAAAATAAAAAACCAACGCACATTAGTAGCCCAAAATCGAACCAAGTAGTTGGATATTTTTGAACTTGATCCGTAGTAGTGGGCAAAACCCTAGATTAACCTATTTAATCATAGATTCGTAGGTCGATTTTTCTACTTTTTTATTATTACTATGCAGCACATGTGTGTTTGCCCGTCGAGTGAAACTCGAAGGAAGAGGGATCACTCGGAAGGAGTGAAGAAGGGAGTGCATTATGGTGTCTCCCCTTTTTCGGGTGATGATGTTGACTGTTGTGCAGGTTTTGTCAGTGAGCAGGAGGTGCGAGCGAGCGAGCGAGTCGAGCGAGGCCGAGAATGAGAGAGATTTGTTTTTTTTTTGTGAGAGGGACAACCGAAGGATCCAGAAGGACCCACGGACTTCCAATACGCATCCTGATGCGTCTTCTCTTGACAAAGAAGATGGCTGGGAGTTTGCGTACCTACTGCACGTGACTTGTGCTCACTGAAGTGTGGGACCTCACGCATGGGCACCACACGTAAGTGACAGACCTGTTGTGTAAAAACTGAGTTGACTATTATAGTGCATTAGAACAAAGTTACCTATGGACTAAAGGGTAGGAAAATCCAAGTTAACTCATTTACATGACATTAATTTTTCCATGAAGCAAAGTTAACACATCTATCAATTGGTACATTTTGGAGTGACTAAGAAGGATCCATGCTTACTTATTCGTTTACACGTGTTAAACTTGTTTAAATCTTGCTCAAACCTAGGATTTCACCAAGATTCAAATGGGCAGGAAAATAAAAAAACGAAAAAAATGAAAAACCAATGCACATAGTCTTCTTATGTCATATAGTAAGCATTCAAGATGATAAACAAGGTCTAGACATATTCAAACCCGAAAAATCATGTATCTGCTCCTAACCCTAAACTCTGTCTTATGAAGTCAACCGTGAAGAGAAGTGGTTTTGGGTTTAAACATTGAGATTTCAAGAACCCCCCAAAAGCTTCATTTTTAGAATGACTAAGAAGGATCCAGGCTTACCTTTTCATTTTCATGTCTTAAACTTGTTTAAATCCTGATCAAAACTAGGATTTGAACGAGATTCAAATGGGTATAAAAAATAAAAAAATGCACATAGCCTTTTTATGTCATATAATGCATGAGCACTCAAGTTGATAAACATGGTCTAGACATATTCAAACTAGAAAAATCATGTATCTACCCTGGCCCTAACCCTAAGAAGGATCCAGGCTTACCCTTTTCATTTTTATGTGTTTTAAACTTGCTTAAGTCTTGGTCAAACCTAGGATTTGACCAAGACTCAAATGGGCATAAAAACTCAAACCCGATAAACATTCACCTTTTTCTATATAGTTAGGGTTAGGGTTTATGGTTTATAGAGATCGATGCACATATTTTTATTTCACATTTGTGATGTACAATAATACATAGGTAAGATTCCAAGCATGACCTTTGTTAGAATAACCTTTAACGTGTTCTCTCACCTTTAGATTCAAATGGGCATAAACTTTCAGAAAAAATAAAAAAAATGAAAAACCAAAGCACGTAGTCTTCTTATGTCATATAGTAAGAATTGAAGTTGATAAACAAGGTCTAGACATATTCAAACCAGTCAAATCATGTATCAACACCTAACCCTAAACTTTATCTTATGAAGTCAAGCATGAAGAGAAATGGTTTTGGGTTTCAAACATGGAAATTTCAAAAACCCCCAAAAGCTTCATTTTATAGTGGCTAAGAAGGATACAGGCTTACCTTTTCATTTTCATGTTTTAAACTTGTTTAAATCCTGGTAAAAACTAGGATTTGAACGAGATTCAAATGGGGCATAAAAAAATAAAAAAACGCACATAGCCTTTTTATGTCATATAATGCATGAGCACTCAAGTTGATATACATGGTCTAGACATATTCAAACTAGAAAAATCATGTATCTACCCTGGCCCTAACCTTAAACTTTGTATTATGGAGTCAAGCATGAAGATAAGTGGGGTTTTGGGTTTCAAACATGGAAATTTCAAATTGATGAACAAGTTCTAGGCATATTCAAAACAGAAAAAGCATGTATCTACCCCCTAACCATAAAGTCGGTCGATCTTACGAAGTCTATTGGTTTCAAACATGGAAATTTCAAGAACCTCCCACGAGCTTCATTTTAGAGTGACTAAAAAAGATCCATGCTTGCCTTTTCATTTTCATGTTTTAAAATTGTTTAAATCTTGGTCGATCAAACCTAGCTAGTATTCAACCAAGATTCAAATGGCATAAAATTCAAAAAAAAATAGAAAATGAAAACCAAAGAACATAGCCTTCTTATGTCATATATAGTAAGAATTCAAGTTGATCAACAAGGTCTAGACATATTCAAAACAGAAAAAGCATGTATCGATCTACCCCTAACCCTTAACTTTGTCTTATGAAGTCAAGAATGAAGAGAAGTGGTTTTGGGTTACAAACATTATATTGAGATTTCAAGATCGAACCCCCCAAAAAGCTTCATTTTAGAATGACTAAGAAGGATCCAGGCTTGCCTTTTCATTTTCATGTGTTTTAAACTTGCTAAAATCTTGGTCAAACCTAGGACTTGACCAAGATTCAAATGGGCATAAACATTCAGAAAAAATCAAAAAATGAAAACCAAAGCACATAGCCTTCGTATGTCATATATATATAGTAAGCATTCAAGTTGATCGATATGAATAAGGTCTAGACATATTCAAAACAGAAAAAGCATGTATCTACCCCTAGCCCTTAACTATGTCTTATGAAGTCAAGCATGAAGAGAAGTGGTTTTGGGTTTCAAACATGAAAATTTCAAAAACTTCCCGCCAAAAGCTTAATTTTAGAGTGAATAAGAAGGATCCAAGCTTAATTACCTTTTCATTTTCAGGATTTATGCTTGTTTAAATCTTGGTCAAACATAGGATTTGACCAACACACATATAGTCTTCTTATGTCATATAATGAGCATTCAAGTTGATAAACATGGTCTAGACATATTAAAACAAGAAAAATCATGTATCTACCATGTCCCTAACCCTAAACTCGATTTGTCTTATGAAGTCAAACATGAAGAGAAGTGGTTTTGGGTTTCAAACATGGAAATTTCTAGACCCCCCCCCAAAGCTTCATTTTAGAGTGACTAATTAAGAAGGATTCAGACTTACCTTTTCATTTTCATGTTTTAATTTTTTTTAAATCTTGGTCAAACCTAGGATTTGACCAAGATTCAAATGGGCATAAAAATTCAAAAAACATAGTCTTCTTATGTCATATAGTAAGCATTCAAGATGATAAACAAGGTCTAGACAATTCAAACCAGACAAATCATGTATCTACTCCTAACCCTAAACTCTGTCTTATGAAGTCAACCGTGAAGAGAAGTGGTTTTGGGTTTAAACATTGAGATTTCAAGAACCCCCCAAAAGCTTCATTTTTAGAATGACTAAGAAGGATCCAGGCTTACCTTTTCATTTTCATGTCTTAAACTTGTTTAAATCCTGATCAAAACTAGGATTTGAACGAGATTCAAATGGGTATAAAAATAAAAAAACGCACATAGCCTTTTTATGTCATATAATGCCTGAGCACTCAAGTTGATAAACATGGTCTAGCCATATTCAAACTAGAAAAATCATGTATCTACCCTGGCACTAACCCTAAGAAGGATCCAGGCTTACCCTTTTCATTTTCATGTGTTTTAAACTTGCTTAAGTCTTGGTCAAACCTAGGATTTGACCAAGACTCAAATGGGCATAAAAACTCAAACCCGATAAACATTCACCTTTTTCTATATAGTTAGGGTTAGGGTTTATGGTTTATAGAGATCGATGCACATATTTTCATTTCACATTTGTGATGTACAATAATACATAGGTAAGATTCCAAGCATGACCTTTGTTAGAATAACCTTTAACGTGTTCTCTCACCTTTAGATTCAAATGGGCATAAACATTCAGAAAAATCAAAAAAATGAAAAACCAAAGCACATAGTCTTCTTATGTCATATAGTAAGAATTGAAGTTGATAAACAAGGTCTAGACATATTCAAACCAGCCAAATCATGTATCTACACCTAACCCTAAACTTTATCTTATGAAGTCAAGCATGAAGAGAAATGGTTTTGGGTTTCAAACATGGAAATTTCAAAAACCTCCCAAAAGCTTCATTTTAGAGTGACTAAGAAGGATACAGGCTTACCTTTTAATTTTCATGTTTTAAGTTTGTTTAAATCTTGGTCAAACCTAGGATTTGACCAACAAGATTCAAATGAGCATAAAAATTCAGAAAAAAATCAAAAAAAAATAGAAAAGAAAAACCAAAGCACATAGTATTCTTAAGTCATATATATAGTAAGCATTCAAATTGATAAACAAGTTCTAGACATATTTAAACCCGACAAATCATGTATCTACCCCTAACCCTAAACTCTTTCTTATGAAGCCAACCATATGAAGAGAAGTGGTTTTGGGTTTCAAACATTGAGATTTCAAAAAAACCCCAAAAGCTTCATTTTAGAATGACTAAGAAGGATCCAGGCTTACCTTTTCATTTTCATGTGTTTTAAACTTGCTTAAATCTTGGTCAAACCTAGGATTTGACCAAGATTCAAATGGGCATAAACATTCAGAAAAAATCAAAAATTGAAAACCAAAGCACATGAATCTTCATACACACTATAGTCCGTCTTGTGAAGACATTTTGTTTTTTACTACCCTATCACATGTTTCTGTATATAGTAAGTAATATGTATCCAAAAATGATTTTTGGGGATTTATAGGACGAAGTTATAACACAACTACATTTCAAATTGGAATTACTTTCAATAAATCAGCATAAAGTCATTTAAATGTGCGAAACTAGCTAGAAAGCACTAAAAAACGTAAAGCGTTGGGAATTTCCACTAATATGTGACCTTATTTATCTTAAAAATGTAGAGGCGCCATTTTGAGCCATATCTTATGTACCCCATTCACAAAATAAACCTATTTTGTCATCTAGAAATTGATAAATGAGTTTTATATACCGAAAAGTTGAAAAGTCTAGTCGACAACATTGTTGGGAATGGCAAGATGCACCACCATGCCCAATTTGGGCACATTGTAACAAACTATGCCACAAATATGGTCATAACTATATCATTTGGCTTGCAAACCAGGAATCTTCATACACGATAGTCTGCTTTGTGTGAAGACATTTTGTTTTTCACTACCCTATCACATGTTTATTATTTTCCCTGTCAACTAACACATACAACCACACTCCATGCGGAAGGGTTTCATTTTTGAGGTTTTCTTCATTTTCATTTATTTATTTCTAAACTAGGTCAAAATGGTCGACATGATTATCCTTGCAAAGGGGTTGAATATTTTAGTACTATCACTGGTTTCTATATATAGTAAGTAATATGTATCTAAAAATGATTTGTGGGGACTTGTAGGACCAAGTTACAACACACCTACAATTCAAATTTGATTTACTTTCAATAAATCAGCATACAGTCATTTAAACGTGCGAAACTAGCTAGAAAGCACTAAAAACCGTAAATTTGGGAATTGGCATTAAAATATGGCCTAATTTATTTTAAAAATGTAGATGCGCCATTTTGACCCATATTTTATCTACCCCATGCACAAAATAAACATATTTTATCATCTAGAAAACGAAAAACGATTTTTTATACCGAAAACTTGAAAAGTCTAGTCATCAACAGTGTTAGAAATGGCAAGATGCACCACCATGCCCAATTAGGGAACACTATAACAAAGTTGTACAGGGAGAATCAACCTTGGTAATATTATGCTTCGGCGGCTGGTGTGTTTTTTGGATTCGCACCGGTACGTCCTAAAGGACGCCGACTAGTTTTCAAGTCTAATAAAACCGCCGGCAACCCCGTGCCGGCTCTTTCGTAGAGGGCGTGGATCGGGCGCGCAGCACCTCGCGGCACGTCAGAAAACGCGCGTGGGCTTCACCTGGCAGCCATACGCACCGCTTTTCTCACATCCTACCCACTTACGAGCCGACTCCCACCCCTCTAGATCGTCAACGTCGCCGTCGCGCCCCCTGCTTGCAGTAGACATCGCCGCCTGTCCAGGAACCGCCGTCCATCGACACGGCCGCCACCCCCTCAACTGGCGGCCGTTGTTTCGCACTGAACAGAGCTCGCCGCCACCGCCGCACAACCTACCCGCCCGCAAGGTGTTCGTCGGATTGCCGCGATGGACATCGACGACGAGATGATGGTGCAGCTGTTCGGCGGCAACAGCATGAGCTGATTTTGATGAGCTTGCTCCACGTTCGTCAGCCTTTGTTCGTCGTGCCTCGACGCGGCGGCTCAAAGCCAGGCAGGAGGAGGAACATCAACCAGCATCGTCAAGCCGGCGCAATGCTGCTTGACGCCGACTACTTCGTCGATGACGCGACTCGTTCGTCGGAGGAATTTCGACGCCGGTTTTGGATGAACAAGGATCTGTTCATGAAGATTTTCTATGGCGTCAGGGAGTACGACGACTACTTCATGGCCAAGCAAGATTACACAGGTTTGTGAGGCTTCACCTCAATTCAGAAGTGCACTGCTCCAATGTGATGTCTTGCATACGGAGCTCCTCCAGATACAGCCAATGACTACCTACGGTTGGCGGAGTCGACATGTTCACAGACTCTCTACAGGTTTTGCCGAGCCGTCATAGAGGTGTTTGCTAAAGACTATTTGAGCACACCAATGGCAGATGATACATTTCGGATCCTGGAAAAAAATGCAGCACGAGGGTTTCTTGGAATGCTCGGAAGCATTGACTGTATGCATTGGGGCTGGAAGAATTGCCCCTTTTCTTGACAGGGGATCTACAAGGGGCATACTGGTGAGTGCAATGTCATTCTAGAGGCGGTGGCAGACCATGACCTCTGAATTTGGCATGTTTTTTGGCATGGCGGGAAGAAACAATGATATCAAGGTGTTGCAGTGCTCTCCTGTGTTTTCCAGGCTAGCTGAGGGACAAGCTCATGCCGTGAACTTTGAGGTAAACGGCCACACATACATCAAGGAATACTATCTAGCAGATGGTATCTACCCGACGTGTGCTACATTTGTGAAGACAATCCCGTCTCCAACTTCGAAGATGGACGCTTATTTTACAACATGACAGTAAGCAGCTCGCAAGGACGTTGAGCGTGCATTTGGGGTGCTTTAGCAGCATTTTCGCTGTTGTCAGGACCTGATACGTCTCAAACGTATCTATAATTTTTGATGCTCCATACTTGTTTTACACCAATTCATATATGTTTTGTTTACACTTCGTTATACTTTTACATGATTTCCGGCACTAACCTATTAACAAGATGCCACAGTGCCAACTGTTGTTTTTGTATTTCAGAAAAATTGTACAGAAAATATTCTCGAAATTAGACCATGGTGTCCCTCTACATGATATTCATATTTGGAAGAACAAGATGCAGCAGTGGGCCGGTGAAATATGGGCTAACAGTGATCGGTTCAGGATCTGAAGAGAAAGAAGATTATTGTGATGTTATCCTGTTCTACGAACTACCCATATTTGTGTGTAAACTTCTATTTGCTAGTAGCTATGTGATATTGTAATGAACCGCTATTTGCCAGTAGCTATGTGATTTCTTGTGGAAGCCAGTAGCATTAATTTATTATTGCATGCTGGTTTAACTTGCTTCTTGTTAGTTCCATATGCAGCTTGTTAGTAATTTGTTGCTGTTGTTGTTAGCTCTGAGTAGTGCATGGCAACGTCACTAGTGAGACGAGGTGACCATAACACTAGACGATGCAACCAAACAAGTTGAATTTGCATCCCCCTAGTCATACCCGCATTTGCTGGCAATTAAACAGAGTACACAAATGAGCATAACAATTAAGTGTGGGCAATTTCTACCGGAGCAAGCGATGACATCGTCCCTGTTGCTTCCTGTCTTCACAAGGCCTTCTCCTTGTCATATGAGCTTCTTCCATTGCACGATTTTGCGTTACCGGCAAGGGCAGCGATCAGTATGTGTTCTGATGATTAATGGCTAGGCAACTAGTAAACTAATCCTTTAACTATGTACTGCAGGTTTGATAATTCTATAAAACCACTAATGACCGCTAAAATTTGAGCAAAAAGATGGCTACCTTGAAACTTATGTTTTATACTACCTCTGTCTATAAATAGATGACCAAAATTTGTTTAAATTTGAATGTATCTAGTCAAGATTTAGTGTATAGATACATCCGAATTTAAATAAATCTTTGGCATCTATTTATGGACGGAGGGAGTATTTGCTTTTGAGACATATAGCTATGGCGGACAAAGAGAATATGGTCATTCGGCTAGTAAGAGGAACTTGGTTTATTGCAGATTTATCAAAGAATTCCTTGGAAATCCAACTTGTTTCTCTTCTTTCTCCACACAAACGCCTTCCCCCGAACTATCATACAAACTTTGCCGTAACCTTTGAATCAGAGAGAAAGAAAGCTGGCTAGGAAAAACGTTCTCAAGCACCTTAAGGTTTCTGCCGGAACTTCCGAGTGAACCCCAAACCTCCGAGTCTGCATTTTCCTTCTACCAGACAGTTGCATTTTCCTTCTACCAGACAGTCGCTAGTATAGGTCTGAAACTTCCGGGTGGAGTTTTCCTGGAACTTCTGATACAGGAACATGACCAGATACATGATTAGGATTTCCGAAGCATCAAAGGCTGAAAAGATTATTCAAGTTTACACTGAGCTGAATAGCTGATAAATAGGATCCGAAGAATCAAGTATTGCAATTACCAATAAAATCCTTCCGCAAATGTTATTATGAATAATATAACAGTGTCTTTGTCTTGACATCTATTATTATTATTATTATTTGTGATGACCCACCAGCAAACTAGCGTGGTAGTATGCTTTTGCAGTTCATGTGGGTTCTTGAACTATTCAATGGGAATTCAATTATCAATACTGGGGAGAGAGGTCACTGCCATTTTCAAAAAACAGACAAGACGAGAGATGGGCCACCGGCATTGTATTAACAAAAGGATTTGCTAGTTCAATAGCTCCTGGTTGAAAAGCTCTCTAAAACTATGCTAATGGAGTAATGGACAATTGATGACTAGTGACAAGGCCATGTCTATAAGCAAAACTATAAGGATTGTTAGTCCACATTCATGTACTGCTATGTTCTAGACCAACAAAGTGCCACGTATACATGGAATAGATCAGTATAGCACAGAAAAGCAATCTCCATGTATGCAGCCACTTTAGTTCATCTAGGACAGCCTTACAACAATACACCAATGTGAACTTGCCTTCATTGTGATCTTACTTATAGAATTTGAGGGAGTTATCAGTTTTTTTTTTTTTTTGAGAGAAGGAGTTATCAGTTAAGTAGTTACCAGATCGTCCCCTAGCATCGATAAGCCTTGATCAAAGAGATGTTGTACTATGCACTCCTTTTGTTACGAAATACCCACCAGCCCTTCAATGGCCTTATTTCTCTATGCTTCGGAGTGGTCTTGTCGTACAAGGCGGTAACCTCTCTCTCTGATTTAAATGTTTGAGCTGTTCAACTGAGAGCTCATCTGCACTGTAAACAAACAAAAAAACAATTATTGCTCAAAGCTACAGATAATCATGGGCAATACATTAAACCCTGAGAAAGTCACAAATTCAGATATTGACCACTTGCTGATGCATGTTTGACAATCGAAAGTTACATTTAAATGGTATTCAGCACATACTAAAATTTGAAATAAGGATTGACAGCTGAAGGGCATCGAAGAAGTAATGAACACTTACTAAGAACTTTCATGTATCGCTGACATGTGTGTCTGGTTGAATAGGGTTTGTTAACTAAATAGCATAATGCAAGTTTGCGCAACTTTCTTATCTGTCGTTCGACAAAGATTGCTCTATGTGGTAAGAGATAACCAATGTCTTTGACCAAATAAATATGCATTCTCTCTTGAAAAGAAATGTACAAACACAAAGGACAGAGTTAATAGAGTAATGGCAAGTCAAAAAATTCATGACATACATGAACACTGCAGGGACCTAGAAAACTCAAATCAAAGATAGGAAATTATGGGATGACAAAGAAATGAGTTTAATCGAGCCATAACTTGCATAAATATTAATGAAGGTGACAGAAAGGGGGAAAATCAATGATGCAAATTAGAAAATAAAGATAAAAGTAACTGCAGATATTATTCAAAGCAGTTCAGGATTCCAGTGGTGAGTTTGAAGGCAAGAACATAAGCAGTGGGACAGCTCGAAGTAAATAAATTATGTATCTCTCCACAAGGAGTCAAAGCAGTTCGAGATTCCATAGAAAAGTATTCTGGAATCAGATAGCAGAAGAATTTCCACAATTATTGTACAGGCTTAAAACAGTATCAGCTCAAATAATGATGATATCTTCAGATTCTTCACAGACACACATAACATGATTCATATGTATTCACAAAGGCATTGAAGTGCAAGAATGGAAAATCAAAGCTGTATATATCAGGATATTATGAAGGGATAGTAAGTTAGTAACTACTGTTTGTCTCAGTGCATATGATGAAGAGAATAACTCTGAACAATAGATTATCATCTATCACAAGCATAACTCTGAGTGCATATTGATACATAGGCTGATCAGTACCAGGTATTTGTAGTCTATTTGCAGGGCAGGGCACTCCAGTACCCTGACACAAATGTCGAAGAACAACAGATGCAGGGAGATACAGATTGTTTTTAATGAAATTAGCCAAATATAGCATTACAAAGGAGCCATAGAATGATGTAATAAGCAGAAACTAAACTAGTGGCCTTGGCTATTTGAAAACCAGAAACAGTCCGCAATCTCTATATGAGCGCAACAAATTATGAAAAGAATTCACAATACTATTACATGCATCTGTTATGTCACAAAGTTTCAAATATAATACCTTTTTGTACCTTGAGAAACGAAAGAGAAAAATACAATGCTAATGTTATTAACATGACAATTTCAATTTATATTGAATTAGCTACTATTCACAGCTAGGTTTGTCTTTTTTTGCTTCCAGATTTGTGTTGCGAATTTGAATTAGGTATTTTGAGACATGATTGATATATGGTGTGTCAATGTCAACTCTTTTCTTTCACACACTTTCACGACATTTTGAGCGAGGATTTTGGACTTGAGAGTACTACGGAGTATCCAAACACTGAGAGTAGCAGATCCTCCTCCAGTATCAAGATATAATACAGTTGAACTAGCGTAGCAGCATATCATAAAGTTATAACAAATATTCCCGGTAGCCACTAATGTAATAACATGGATGTCAATCAAAAATATTTAATTTGAAGATATTTGGTATAATTTGAGAACCAAGAATCTCTACAGTACTCATCTTAATGCAAAAATAAAGAGTAAGCTGAAGAAACTAACTGTGCAAAGAGCTATGCACAAGGAATAGCTCGAGATAATAAAGAAGCATAAGAATCATAGTTGCACTCACCAGGTAGGCATGGACAAACTTTGGTGAGATATATTGTATAAGAGGGTGGGATGGCTGACATATGATAGTAGATACATGAAGATAAAATCTTGGTGTTGCCACCAAGTAATTTCAAAATTGCAGGTTTCAGATTGCACAGTTTAGAGAAGATATATGATTTCTGATAAATACAAGTACAAATCTCCAGATCAAACTATGAACATGACACATCTGTGAGCTTTCTTCCAAGAATGATTTTGGTGCCACTTGAAGTGCCTGCAGCACAAGCATAAAGATCCAGAAGGCTACTGTCATGGAATTGCGCCCTCCTTGTTCCAATCTAGTTGTCCGCAAACATATTTCTTGAGTTTCTCATGTTTCTGTTAGTTACTTTTCTCACAACACTACACTAAGTACAACAGTGACATACTTCGACGCTATACGGTATCTGAGACCTGTGCCGCAGACCGAATAACTGGAAGTGGGTGGGCCTCTGTATTGAATACATACTTATCCAGTGGAAGAATATTGCTTTCACCAAACAGCAAATACAAGTACTTCAATGTTTCTCCCAGGAAGAAAGTTTCCATCTTGTCTCTCCTAGGAGGAGGCAGGCTTGTGACATCATCTAGTGATGTATAACCACCAGAATCAACTTTTGTATACTTCTCAAAGGCCTTAAAAATTTGCCAACCCCACTCCCTGTACCTGCACATGATACAGATTTTTTTTAAATAATAATAAGCAACTACCATTTAATAGCATGACGGAACTCAGTATGCAGCCTGATTTTATATGAGACCCCAAAAATCTTACTTTGGATCTTCTGTGATTCTGTGCAAAACAAATAGAGATTCCACAGTCTCTGGGCGTAAAAGGTTGTGACGATCAAGAGGTTTGATTGTGATGTCATTAATATATTCTGAACTTTTGTTCCCGCCATCAGGTCCACCTTCATTACCCTGTAACATCCAAAGTCAAACAGATGTTAAATTATAAGATAAAATGAAGTTATGTGGATAGCTCAAGAGTATGTTTGGATACTCCATAGCTCAGAAGTGCTTACCTCAATGTGAAAATAAGCAATTTCAGGAGCAAGTCCAGTAGAAGTCACGAAGTACATTTCAACACATGTTTTAGCTAGATCTTCAGCAAGCTGAAGATTTTCGATGTCTTCTTTAGTTAAAAGATTACTTTCGAGAGCCTTTTTCTTGGTGATACCCTTTGTTGCACCTAGAGCAAGGGTACCAGGAAGAAAACAAACCTGCGGAATAAAGACATGACATCATTCATTCTCAAGGAACACTAGATAGTGAGCACCACAAGTAGGGTAAAAAGGTTGCTCACAAAAATAAGAGATTACAAGATTATGTGGTTCTAATTAAAGAGAAAAGGTGATAGATGCTTAATGAGTTGCATACCAGGTGATCCATTTTTGGGCTAAAAGCACCATTCCGTCCATGGGGAAGCTCCCCAACAAAAACCAATCCATTTGGTGTAGTTTTTCGAACAAGAAGATGTTTGACCCCTCTCATCGCTTCCGTATACATTTCAAATAGATATTTCAAGCTAGTGTTACGATAATTTTCTTGCTGAACCCAAACTTTCAATAAGTACTCATAGTAACTATCACCACGAGATCCTAGTCGAATATTTTCTCCGCTAAATTGACCAGAGTAGGGACTGCATACAAGAAGACAAGAATAAGAACATGATCATTTCTTCCACAATTTAATGTTTCTGATGACAGAAAAAATGCAATAGAATATGATGGCAGGCAAAGTTTACATAGTTGCAGAAGATAGCAGAGTTGAAGCTATGCATACCTAATGTAAATAGGCACCAGACCCTCCACTGTTGAGAGTGTTCGCATATGCTCCAACACCTTCATTGCCTCTAAGTCATACTTAGGATCTCCTGATATTCTGCTAAGGTAACTGAACTCCAGTTGCAATGTTGTAGCCTCAGAGGTACTGCTTAAGCCATCAGGGGATGCATGTGCAGAGCGATCACGAAGAACAACATCACTATAAGGTATGGCTGTTGGGCTTGATGTAAAAGCTAATAATAACCTGTCTGCTAAATCCTTTGAGACTTCCAGAAGACGATCTGGATTAGTTTTCTTAGGTGTCACTGGTATCCCAGAATCACCTCCTCCAGCTTGGTCTCCGCCACTCAAATGATATGCACTAAGGAGCCCTCCCAAGACACGTATAGTAGTTTCAAATAAGTTGACCTGTCCTTTCTCATTGATCTTTTTCATTAGGTTGTCTTCAATCCATTTTGATGCTTCAGACACAACATCATCAGCACCCATTATTATCGCAGTGTCTAAAGAATCCACGACAGTGGCACCTAAACCTCCTAATCCATCTACACCTCTGTGACTCAAAGGCATAAGCTCGTCATAACCCATTGCATGATTTCGGTAGCCAGACCATGCATGCTCGAATGCTTCTTTAACTTTCTTCTGTCTTGATGTCCATTCAGATGGAGGGGACTGGTGAAGTGTTGAACTATTTTTATACATTTCATTTGGAGGAAGACGAGGAGGTAGCCTTGGCGGCTTTCTCCAAAACGTACGAATATTGGGAGAATCTTTACTGGCATGTCTACTCTGTACTTTGTCATGGAGCTCACCAGATACAAAACCCTCTGAACTTTTGTGCACAAGCAAATATACTAAGCCAGAAACCATTAAAAGACTCAAGAATTTCCCAAGGGTAAATTTTCCACATTGGTAATGGCTGCTCTTGGAAATAAGGGCCTGAGTAGCCATCTACAAAGGAGAAATAAGAATTCTCAGATAAAAGAAATAATATGCACAAAACAATACATAAACATTTCGTACATAAACATTCTGTATGGCAAGAACAGAAAACTGATGTGAATTAGCGTGTAGTAGCTACCAATATGATCCATCATCAGAAAAGAAAGACACATAAACACAATGAATTAAATTACAACAGTTCATCTACAAGGTGCAAAGAGTATAAAACCAGGTTTAGCAATGCACTGTACAAAATTCAATATTTAAGAAAACCAATTACAATGTGTAGACTTCAGTCTAGTGAATCAAACAAACTTTAACTAGCACATCCAACACTATTCATAACTAGAGCAAATTCCAATTTTCACCCCCTCTTGCAGCCTTTTGACAATGTTTACCCCGTTTAAAGTATCTTGCCACATTGGACACATCATTTATTACCTTGTGACGGCTTTAACCCATTTTATTATTCTGCCCAGACTAACAAGGCGGAACCAAGTGTAAGAATGACGTGGCAGGCTGGCAGCTAACTAGGCGGACAACTGAGACCCTTATTGCTAGGGCTGTACCCGATATGGTGCAGGAGCAGCTTCTTGCAGCTTACCCGCACCTGATCAGGAAAAAGGACAAATTTTACAGACTTTAACTGAATTTGATGGAGTTTCAGAAAAATAGACATAGTTTGCTATCCCCCTAAGGCCCTGACAAGTACACTTGTCTGAGTTGCTCTAACAAGTGGATCTTGCTTTTCAGCTTGGGGAAAGTAATAAAATGGAGTAAAAGATGTCACAATGTGACAGCTGAAGGGTAAAAACTGGAAAGTTTTTAAAACGGGATAAATGCTCTGACAATATCGTAATTAGAGGGTAAAAGTTGGATTTTGCTCTAAATTATGTCAAGAAACGTGCTCGGGTAATGCAGTTTTAACAAAACTAGTTCAGAGCAGCGATGGAGCTGCAAGTATGGAACTGGTGTCACTTAGCACCCATGATTCTTAGAAATTATTCACTAATTTTATACTAATAATTCTTCAGTTGTTAATATGACCCCATTGCTACAGAGCAGGTCTCATAGAGTCATAGGATTATTTGCCTAGCAATGTCCCCTGTTAGTTCAGTGGATGGCATGATTTATAAACACTTCCAGCAATAATCTGACATGGTTCTAGCACTCAATTAACTAGCATTACCTCCCCCAGTAATGGTAAGTCCCGACTATTTTGATGCCAGTGGAAGCCGTTTCGTTTACGGTGACAAAACCGATGGAGATGATTACCAACATTTTGAATTCTTCACCACACAACTGTTTTTTTTTTAGATGCACCACACAACTGTTGATGCAACAGAATTAGCACTTGATTCATTTAACTTAGCAAACTCAAATAGATCAAGAAACAAAAGGCAGCAGCTCAAGACCACAAGCTACAGCGATCCAAACAACCAAATCAACAGGCCAAATCTGTTCCCACGACTCTAAGGGCAGAGACGACCATGCTAAGTTGCTAACTAAAACGAACTCGGCAGTAGGTAAATCCACAGATCCAAGGACACGAACCCCTAAAAACCGTTGCATACTGAACGGAAATAGACCGATCGAATAGCGTAAACGAATCCAGCCGCCCCAGCGCGGCACTGGTTTCGAGATCACCACAGCAAACGCAACGGAGACTAGGTTCCGTGGCAAGTCAATCTACGGACCGCCGTATAATGTTTCACAAGAGGAAATGGGCGAGTGGATCGCGTGGGCACCTTGAGGCGAGATCGCTGGCGGAACTTGGCGTTGTTGTAGGCGCCGCCGTCCACATCTCGCATCGAGTAGGGGAGGGGGGCCGAGGCGCCGCTCATCCGCGCGGATGAGGGGGTGGAATGGGCGGCGGCTTCTAGAAGCTTCTGTGGGGATGGGTCTCCCGCCGCGCGCGCGCGAGATCCGGGTGGGACTTCCCTTGGGAGGGAGAAGGGACGGGGACGGAGGAATCGGGTCGGGAGCTCGGGTTCCTGGTTTGTTGTTGCTGTTAAAATCCCTGAAATTCTTTGATTTTAGTGCATACTAGGTGAATACCCGTGCTTTCGCCACGGCCTTTCAAAAAAAATTCTAGCCATACATTAAATATAAAGCATGCGAAAATTGATGTGTAAAAAATATAAACGCATAATATTGAAAAGTATACTTCGTCAAAATGTATTCTAAAATAACTAAAGATTTTCTAGGATGCTAAAGATAAATTTTCAAAATAGTTATATTAAATATGCATATAAATTAGGAAACTTCAATGCTGGTTTTATTTGTATTCTCAGAAAATTTTAGTTAAAATTTAAGAACTACATTCACCTTTTTACAACTACTCTTTTCAAGATTTTGAAGTACATCCTCCTTTTGAAGGTCTATTATGGCAAAAATTAAGTGTTTAACTCTTCATTTCATGGTAATAGAGACATTTATTGGAGATATTATGGAAAACCATTTACCAGAGCACGGTCAATGCCAACGACCTAATCTTGTAGACCCATATATGACGATTGGGACAATATATATATGTACTAAAAATAAATTTGCATTTGCTTAGTAGTTATTACCATGATAAGTGGTTGAAATATCAATTCACCTAGGCATACTGTAATACAAGTACCCTTAATCATCTTTCAAACAGATCACATTTGACATGCCTATATAATTATATAAATATAATATAATATTAAGCTACAGAAATGGAAGAAAAATAATATATTCAACATGTGCAGCGGTAGAGCCTCACCGCCTGTGACCGAGAGGTCCCAGGTTCGAGTCGCGGTCTCCTCACATTGCACTTTGTGAGGGCAAGGCTTGCCACTGACACCTTCCCCAGACCCCGCACAGTGCGGGAGCTCTCAGCGCTGGGTACGTCCTTTTTTTTTTTTGTAGAAAAAATAGGATAAGAGCTCAGTATTGAAGTATATGTTAGTTTGAAAAAATAATTGGGGGTATATATACCTTCTGCTCAAATATATACTCTCTTCATTTTATATTACGCTTATTTGGATGTATCGAGACACATTTTATTTTATCTATAAATACATCTAAATCTGCAACAACTAACATAGAACAAATGGAGTATGAACACAACAGTCTGTGAAGTTCTCTCAATTACCAATGATATCATAGCTTGACTATCTTAAATTATGATTTCACCAACAGTCTGGATGAAAACATCTATTCAGAAATATGAGCCAAAATTGAAGATAATCACAAACATCAACTGTGTGTACTTCAGGTGAAAGGAAAAATGGAACACAGAGGACCTAAATATTGAACATGTCTTTAAGTATGAATTGGCATCATATGAACTTGTCACTTAGCTACTTTGCCCACGGTAACTTACTGAGCCATTAACGATTGCCGGAAGTGTAAGGTAATCACAAGCATTAGTGCCAGTACCGCGCTCCATGCGTTCGCATTCCCATACTTCCTCTGACACTTATCATAAAAGTAAACCTTCCACGCAAACAGTTTAGCTGACATTCTAGTCTTTGGTTTCACCAATATGGAGTAAGCAAGTATGTTACTGCAGAGACACTTTATCAAGCATGAATCAATTGTCCCATTTTACAGAAATGGGTATCAAGTAATAGCCACTTGCATGTTCTAGCTTCACTTATGTGGCTGGCAATCGTAGATACAATCATCACATATGAACTCTCATCCGTTATTACACACTAGTGGAAAACGGGGCAATAGGCCCGGTCCATTTGGGCCTTTAGACCCGGTTCCCGAACCGGGACCAACTAGGCGGGACTAAAGGGGGTACCCTTTAGTCCCGGTTCAAAGATAAACCGGGCCTAAAGGCCTCGACACGTGGTGCGGCCAGGGAGCTCGCGGTGGAAGGCCTTTGGTCCCGGTTCGAGGTACGAACCGGGCCTAGGTTCCTCTGCCGCGGCGGAGAATTGCTATTTCTCCGCCGCGGCACAGGTTTGGGCTGTACCAGCGTTTCTCGCCACGGCGGAGAAACAGAGCGTTTCTCTGCCGCGGCAGAGTTTCAGCAATGCATATATATCATTCAAGAAACCACAAAAAATCGTCATGAATATATATAGACATTGTCAACAGTACACGACATCGTCAACAGTACACGTAATGCATGCATATTTACAATACAACATGTCCTCGACGAATTTCGTCCCCCGTCACGATCCGCCGATAGTGCTCTCCACCTGGGGTAAGGACCTCGGTAATAAAGAATCCCGCGATTTCCTCTTGAATTGCTTTTATTTGATCCGCTGTTATGAGAGTGTCCCGCAGGCGTGTCATCTATATTTAAAAAAGGAGATCAATATATGAATGGAACTCAATACAATAGATGGTACTAATTAAGATTAATTGTGAAAATTTGTTATCGTACACGAGTGTGGTGTATTTGGGCATCCCCACCCTTGGGACAGGACATGTCACGCATGAAGGTGCGGACGTAGTATCCACATAAGTTATTCCCTTGTTCCTGCCTCATACACTTTACGAAAAAATAGTTCGATCAAACTAGTAATCAAGCATCGTATTGAAAGTAAATATCATATATAGAGTTTCACGGACATAGATATATAGTACTACTTACAGGGTAATCTTGAAATGTAAGCTCCGGTTTCCATTTACCCAGAACAGTATTGATGAACCGTTTCCAAGCCCTGCCCGGCAAAAAATAATGAGTAAATGAGTAATTGATTAGTTGATGATATCTTCGAATTAGAGCAGATGAAGATGCCAATAAGAAATTGATTGAAACTACCTCTGGAGGATGGCAGCCATGTCCGCCCATTCCGCATATTCTTTACGTTTCGAGTCCATGACGTTTACGACTCCTCGGTGAAGATCAATGATTAGGAGAATAAAGTGGAATCTGCAGAAGGCATAGCTCAATGATTAGGAGAATAAAGTGGAAGCTGCACAACAATAACGTATGTTATATATAACACTCACTGGAAGTTGTAGGGAAAGAATATATCATCTTTGTCTGCTTGCTTCACTAAAAACATTACCATGTTGTCCTCTGTGTCCTTGGCGAAGTCTCGAACCGTAACTTCATGAACTGTGTTTGGGTCTATGAACCCCAGCGGTAGGAGCTTGCCTCTTTTGTATTCCAGCTTCTTCATTCTGCATAATTAAATGTATAGCGTACACAAAGAATATAATAAGGATAATTGTTAGTGCAAATGAATGAGCTACAAACTTAATTACACAAATAAATCACTTACAGGGCAGTAGCAACCGATAACATGACTTTGTCGAGGGCGTCTTGATTGAATAACTGAAACAGCTTCTTCTAGCTCAATGTTTATCTCGTCTTCCCCCGGAAGTAATGCTCATCTCTAAGATACACCGTGAGGTAGCTTTCACTTCTTCGACAGGCTTTCGGGTACCATTCATGCAACCTTCGCATCCGAGTCCCTAGACGCGCGAGCTCGCCGGGTTTGACGAGATCTTTTCCGTATCTATACGTGTTTACCACTTGAGCCGTTGGATAGTAATCTTCGTACTCAACTGATGCTCCCTGAGCTCTAGCCGCCCGTTCGATCATCGATGCCGTCTCTGGATCATGATATGGCTCCACGATGAAGTGGGGTGCGGCCTGAATGTCCTGCTGTCCAAGCTGGGCGACTTTTTTTGCTTCTTTCATCGCTCTATAGGACTGTCCAAGAGAGCGGTCATGATCAGATCTCAGCTCAGGTCTCTTCATTCTCGTCTCGGCAAAGTGCTTCACTGTATGCGGTGGAATAAACATCTTCTTCGGCGCAGTTGCAAGAAACGCCTTTTGCTCTTCGGTCTGCTCATGTGGCAACAACTGCGGGTCTCGTGTCCCTCATTGGAGTTGATGATCTCTTCGGAGCTGTAGGAGGTGCCGCGGACCGCTTCCTCTTTTCCTTAGGTGGAAGCGGCGGAGTCTCCGACGAGGAGGAGGAGGAGGCGGCGGAATATTTTCACGCGGAGGAGACTGGTCATGGATAGGGGAATCATCATCGCGCAGAGGAGAATCATCACGCGGAGGAGACCCTGCAGGTGGCGGAGGAGGCGGAGGTGGCCTGCTTGTTGGCTTCTCACCTGGAAACACAATGTTCTCCTTCCGCCATTGCACGGTGGTTCTACGGGCTTCTCCCAGTTCTTTGATTTCCCCATCTTCACTCGCGGGGTGCTCAAGCACCATCCCCTCATAATCTCTCAACACTTCATCCACCATCACAACGAGCAAAGTCGTCTTGGACCGGACGGCAATGGTAAGACCTTGTAGGTAAGAAGATGCCGACCGCCGCCTTGAAGGATAGGTTGAAAACTTTAACATGCAGCTCACAAGGACGGCTCTCGGTGAGATCATCCACGGGGGTAGCGAGGAGGCTCGACCACCGGTCATCATTATCATCATGATCGACCTGCTCGAGAGGAAGCTACGCTGCTTCTCCGGTGTTGTTGAGATTGCAGCGGGACGAGGGCATCGAGCAATGGCTCAGGATCTACAGCCTGCCCCTGAGCCATCTGGGATGTAAGTACTTGGGTTACCATGGTTAATTGGGCTTCCATGGTGGTAAAACGGCTCCTCTAAGATTAGCAAAGCGGTCTGTTTCCTTGCCTTTCTCCTCTCATGGCTTTTATCGGGAAATCTCTTCCTTTCCGCGAGAAAGCCATACTTCCACGGAACGGAGCCTTTCGTGCCTCGTGTTCGTCCGCCGTGTTCTTTGTTCCCAAGGGCGCGTGTCGGCCTCATCGTTCTCTCTTTCGGGCTGGAACAACTCCCTCCTCCACGTCCTTATGTGCTTTTTCCGGGGCTTCAATGGGAACCTTCGGATGAGCTTTCTTATAGATGCACTTCCCTCGTTTCCGGATCCAACGTTCCCCCAACCCCGTAGAACCACTCCTTGCACCGTTCGATCCAACCGTGTGTCCCTAATCTGATCCCTTCATCGGTCGAGTTCCGCCTCAGCTGCCTCGCCACTTAGGATGGTTAGCCCTGTATCCACTCGGACCCGGAATTTGGTGATATAGCTTCAACGCAGCATTTGCCTTATTTATTTCCGACCTTCTCTTAAATTCTTCCGACTCCGTGCTTGTACTTCACGAATTCTTCCCGGTGAGTTTTTACCTTCTCATTGTCCGGAGTCTTCTTTATCTTGATAAGGCGGCGCAATCTTTTCTTGTGGCTCTTGAATAGTTCGGCCATCTTCTTCTTGCCAAACTCGCGGAGGGCCTGCTCCATCTTGGCCTTTTCGGCGTCACCCCCTCTTCGGGTACTATGTTGAAATGTGACATGAGCTTGTCCATAATGCTGTTTTTGGCTACATCATCGATATAAAGACCTTGACCTTCTTCCTCTGCGTAGACAGCACTAGTCCCTTCGGCTTGTGCCATTCTCGAACGGTGATCGGGACGTGGTCCCTAACAAGCACTCCGCATTGAGCTATAAATGCCTTTGCACCTTTCTCCGGAGCAATCGGTTTACCATCCTTTTCGATGTGGGTGATGTCGTGCCTAACACCGTCATCCAACTTTTTGGCCGGGCCTCGCTTCCTCGACTTTACGGAAGAAGTGCTCGATCCGGAGGGCTAAAAAAGAAATAATTCATAGTCGAGTACAATTTAAGTAGTTAATGCATCTAGTCGATCAACGGCGGCTTAATTAGTTTATATACCTCGGTGATAACTACAGTTCGGGAGCCATTATGATGATCTTGTTCCTCACCGGCGCCACTAGGATCTTCTTCCTCAATATTCTCCGCTCCCTCACCGGAGTCATTCAAATAAGTTGCGGTGACATTGTCACCGCCATCATCTGGAATAACGTCGTCGTCGCGATCATCCAGAGTACCGTTTGCTATGAGTTCCTCCATGAAATTTTCTTCAATTTCATCTCTCTCCATGCTTTCTACAACGACCTGCAAGCTATACATAGGAACCATCATATGATCAAATTAAGGATAATGCAGAAAACTGAAAATGGAGTTACATATGTGTAGTTCTTAACTAAGGATCGATAATATAGCACCGGCACTACATACTCTATTTTGGGCGTGCCGGCAGGGGCGTCGGCACTACCGTATTTGGGGGGCGCCATCGCGAGCGTAGCGGTTACCGGCGCGGCGGCACTACATACTCTATTTTGGGGGGGCCGACAGGGCGTCGGCACTACCGTATTTGGGGGCGCCATCGCGAGCGTAGCGGTTACCGGCGCGCCGGCACTACATACTCTATTTTGGGGGCGCCGGCGGGGCGCGTCGGCACTACCGTATTTGGGGGCGCCATCGCGAGCGTAGCGGTTACGCGGCGCTGGCGGCCCCTCATAACTATTTTTGTAACGGTAACACTAACTAAATTTCTAACTATTTTAACTAAATTTTACTAACTTTTTTCTAAATTTCTAACTATTTTAACTAAATTTCTAACTATTGTTTTAACTAAATTTCTAACTATTTTACTAACTAATTTTACTAACTTTTTTTCTAACTATTGTTTTAACTAATTTTCTAACTAAATTTCTAAGTAATTTTACTAACTTTTTTTTCTAACTAAATTTCTAACTAATTGTACTAACTTTTTTATAACTATTGTTTCTATATAATTAACCTAACAAATTAACTAATCTAACAAATAAAAAAAATAAAAAAAAGAAGATGGAGGCGCGCGGCGCTACCACGGCGGAGGTGGGCGTGGCGGCCGGCAGCCGGCAGGTGGCGGCGGCGCGGCGGACGAGCGAGGAGGCGGCCGCGGGCGGTGGGCGGGCGCGAGGCGGCGCGGTGGCGGACGGAGCGGTGGCGGACGCGCGCGGGCGACGCGGTGGCGAGGCGGTGGGCGCGGCGGTCGGCGGGCGCGGTGGCGGAGGCGGTGGCGCCGCGGCAGCGGCGGAGGCGGTGGCGCGGGCGACGGCGGCGACGGCGCGCGGGAGGGCGGCGGCGGCCGGCGGCGGTGCGGCAGCCCGGCGGCGTGCTGCGCGGCTTCGTCTCCGCGGGATTGATCTCCGCGGAGACGAAGTGTTTTCTTTTATAACCCCCCCTTTGGACCCGGTGCGTGTTATAAACCGGGTCCAAAGGCCCCCCTTTGGACCCGGTTTGTAATACAAACCGGGTCCAAAGGCCCCCTTTTTGCTGCGTTTTCGCTGCGCGCGCAAAAAAGGCCTTTAGGCCCGGTTTGTAATACAAACCGGGTCCAAAGGCCAAATTTTTTTTAAAAATTTCATTCCCGCCTTATTTCAAATGAAAAAAAGCCACCGCACTGCCACACGTGTCCACCGCCGTGTAGTGGCCACTGTCGCCACCGCCACCGCCTGGCCACCACCGTCACCGCCATGTACGGGCCACCGCCGTGTACGCGCCCCACCACCGCCACCGCCGTGTACTGCCCACCACCGCCACCGCCATGTACTGGCCCCACCGCCACCGCCGTGTACTGCCCACCACCGCCACCGCCGTGTACTGCCCACCACCGCCACCGCCATGTACTGGCCCCACCGCCACCGCCGTGCGACGTGTAGATCCCGCTTCCACGTGCCACGCCCCGCCGCTTCCCCGCGCCACCTGTCGCCAAACTTGCCGCGTCGCTGTGCTATAAAGCGCCGCGTGCGCGCGGAACCACACGTCGCCGTCGCCTCCGTTCATTCGTCGCCGGGATGCCGCCGCGCCGTCGCGGCTCGTCCGGCTTCCGTGGCGTCCGAGCGCGACCGAACGGTAGGTTCTACGCCGAGATGCGTGCCGGTGGCTTCCGGCTCACCCTCGGCACGTACAACACCCCGGAGCCGGCGGCGCGCGCTTACGACGCGGCCGCATGGCGATTTCGGCGGCCACGGTGCGACATGAACTTCCCAGACGTCGAATCGCTAGAGGAGGCGGAGTTCCTCGCGCCGACGCCGTGCCTCGTCGACGACGAGGACCGTCGCCGCCACCGCCGGGTGCAGCGCCGGATCGCAATCGCCGAGCACGACGAGGAGTTGATGCGCCCGGTGGAGGGCGCGAGCTTCCCCAACGACGTCGACAACACCGCCGCAGATTACATGTGGAATTAAAGTACGAGAACTCAACCGAAAATTAATTAAGATACATGGCCGGATAGTACTCGTGCCTAGCCCTATAGTACTCGTGCCTAGCTCAACTGAAAATTAATTAAGATACATGGCCGGATTCGACCGTTCGAGTCATTCGAGTCATACTCGTGCCTCGGCCCTATAGTACTCGCCATCGTAGTCGTCGTAGTCGCCGTCATCATCGTCGCCGGCATCGGGGTCGCGGTAGTCAAACCTCGGCGGGAGAGCACGCGTGGGCTGGGACCGAGGGTAGCGCAGGCGGGGGCCACGGTGGGCCATGACGCCCTGGAGAGTTCGGTCGCGCCACCACGGTGGAAAGCGCGGGAAGAAAAATAGGCGGGAACGCGGTGGCGCCAAAAGCGTCGGTGGGATAAGGACGTGTGGGTAACCTTTAGTCCCGGCTGGTGGGTACAACCGGGAGTAAAGATCATTTTTTTGTCATATCTAACAAAAGTGTCGGTGGGATAAAGACGTGTGGGTAACCTTTAGTCCCGGCTGGTGGGTACAACCGGGACGAAAGATCCTTTTTTGTCATCTAACAAAACTGGCGGTGGGATAAGGACGTGTGGGTAACCTTTAGTCCCGGCGGGTGGGTACAACCGGGACTAAAGATGTCGGCGAGGATAAGAACGCATGGGTGGACGCACCTGCTCGATGAGATAAAGCATGTAGCGCACGACGCCCTGTCGAGTAGAAGCGGTGCTGCTGTGCCTATAAAAGGAGACATCGATACGGCTTGCACTGTGAACGACTACATCTCCTCTAACGAGTGTTGGGGAAAGGGTTGGGAAATCTCCGTGGCGCAACTTCTCGAAGATGTCGTTGGTGCACAAGCCTTACGGCATCTTCGGAAGTTGCTCCTCGGAATTTTTTCCCGCAAGCCCTCGAACGACTACATCTCCTCTAATAGTGTTGGGGAAAGGGTTGGGAAATCTCCGTGGCGCAGTTTCTCGAAGATGTTGTTGGTGCACACGCCCTACGACATCTTCGGAAACTGCGCCTCGGAATTTTTCCCCTGCAAACCCGTGAACGACTACATCTCCTCTATATATATGGTACAAAAAGCCAACCACATCTCCACTTTTCATATCTTACATACAGTTAAATGATTACACAAAAATAAATGGGAAATTGATTGCCATGTTGAGATACTCATTTGTGCCATGGAGCATCTTCATCATTTAATCTTCTTCGGCCTTAACCATGGAGCATCTTCATCATTTAACTTGATGCTTGGATCAATGTTCACTCCGAAGGGTGGAATTTCATCAAACTGATTATAATCTTCCGACATGTCTGTCTTGTCCTCCACTCCCACGATGTTTCTTTTTCCGTAAAGAACTATGTGGCGCTTTGGCTCATCGTTTGATGTATTTGTTTCCTTATGTTTCCTTTTTCTTGGTTTGGTAGACATATCCTTCACATAGAAAACTCGGGCCACATCCTTGGCTAGGACGAATGGTTCGTCTCTATACCCAAGATTGTTGAGATCCACTTGTTGTCATTCCATACAACTTGTCTACTCGAACCCCGCCTCTGTTTTGTTGACCCATTTGCACCTAAACAAAGGGACCTTAAAAGAAGGTCCATACTCAAGTTCCCGGATATCCTCTATGTAACCATAATATGTGTCATTTGGGCCTTCATTCATTATTGCATCAAAGCGGACACCACTGTTTTGGTTGGTGCTCTTTTTATCTTGGGCGATCGTGTAAAATGTATTCCCATTTATCTCGTACCCTTGGAAAGTCACTACGATCGAAGATGGTGTCCGGGCCGGCAAGTACAATTGATCTTCAATATCTTTGTTATTCGGGAGATGTTTTTGCAACCAACCGCCGAAAGTCGACATGTGTTCACGTCTAATCCAATCGTTCGATTGCCCGGGTTACGGGAGCGTAGAAAGTTCTTGTGGTCACCGATATACGGAGCCACCATGGTGGAACTTTGTAGAACTGTGTAGTGTGCTTGAGTCAAAGAAATCCCGTCCCTACATATCATTGATTTCCTTCCTAGCGTGCCTTTTCCACTTAGTCTCCCTTCATGCCGCGATTCAGGAACACCAATCGGCTTAAGGTCAGGAATAAAGTCAACACGAGAATTCAATGACCTCCTTCGTTCCATAGCCCTTGGAGATGCTTCCTTCCGGCCTAGCACGGTTATGAACATATTTCTTCAAGACTCCCATGAACCTCTCGAAGGGGAACATATTGTGTAGAAACACGGGACCGAGAATGGAAATCTCATCGACCGGGTGAACGAGGAGATGTGTCATAATATTGAAGAAGGATGGTGGGAACACCGGCTCAAAACTAACGAGACATTGGACCACATCATTCCGCAACCTCGGTAGAATTTCCGGGTTTATTACCTTCTGAGAAATTGCATTGAGGAATGCACATAGCTTCACAATGGGCGGTCGAACATTTTCCGGTAGAAGCCCCCTCAATGCAATCGGAAGCAAGCTGTGTCATTATCACGTGACTGCTCATGAGACTTCGAGGTTACGGAATGTTTTCTTCTCCATATTTATTATTCCCTTTATATTGGAGGAGAAGCCGGACGGGACCTTGATACTCGCTAAGACATTCAAAAAATATTTCCTTCTCTCGCTTTTGTAAGAGCGTAGGCTGGATAAATGACGTCCTTTAACTCTCTCATGCGAGATTTTGGGGTCTTTCCAACGTTGCTTGGTCCTCCCGTGCTTACGGTGTATCTTTTGTCTTCCCGTACACACCCGGAAAGCCTAGCAGGTTCACGCAAAGATTCTTCGTCACGTGCATCACATCGATTGAAGAGCGGACCTCTAAGACTTCCCAATAGGGTAGATCCCAAAATATAGATTTCTTCTTCCACATGGGCGCGTGTCCGGCATCGTCATTCGGAACGGACCGGTCCGCCAGGACCCTTTCCAAATATTACATCTAGATCCTTGACCATACCAAATATATCAACACCATCACGATGGGGAGGCTTCCTCCGGTGATCAGCCTCACCGTTGTAATGCTTGCCTTTCTTTCTTACGGGATGGGTAATCCTAAGAAATCGACGATGCCCCAGGTACACGACCTTCTGACCTTTTTCCAAATAATCACCTTCGAGCTCATGTAAACAGTGTGTGCATGCATTGTATCCCTTGTTTGACCGTCCTGAAATGTTACCAAGAGCAGGCCGGTCATTGATGGTTACGAAAAGCATCGCTCTTAGGTCAAATTCCTCCTGCTTGTGCTCGTCCCACACACGTACACCTGCTAGGGACCACAGCTGTAGAAGTTCTTCGACTAATGGCTTCAGGTACACATCAATGTCGTTCCCGGGTTGCTTCGGGCCTTGTATGAGCACCGGCATCATAATGAACTTCCGCTTCATGCACAACCAAGGAGGAAGGTTATATATACAAAGAGTCACGAGGCCAGGTGCTATGGTCTGCAGCTCTGCTCTCCAAAAGGATTCATGCCATCTCGTACTGAGACCAAACCTTAAGTTCCTTGCATCCTGTGCAAAGTTTGGGAACTCTCTATCGATTTTTCTCCATTGGGATCCATCAGCAGGGTGCCTCAACATCACGTCTTTCTTACGGTCTTCTTTGTGCCATCGCAACAACCTAGCATGCTCTTTATTCCTGAACAAGCGTTTTAGCCGTGGTATTATAGGAGCATACCACATAACCTTGGCAAGAACCCTCTTCCTGGGGCGCTCGCCCTCAACATCACCAGGGTCATCTCGTCTGATCTTATACCGCAATGCAGTGCACACCGGACATGCATCCAAATTCTCGTACTCATCGCGGTAGAGGATGCGGTCATTAATGCATGCATGTATCTTTTGCACATCTAATCCTAGAGGGCGAGACAATCTTCTTCGCTTCGTACGTACTTGGCGGGCAATTCGTTACCCCTTGGAAGCTTCCTCTTAATTATTGTCGACAACTTTCCAAATCCTGAGTCGGTGACACCGTTCTCCGCCTTCCATTGCAACAATTCCGAGTGTGCTGCCTAGCTTTTTATGGCCATCTTCGCAAGTTGGGTATAACAATTTGTTGTGATCTTCTATCATCTTGTCGAAGGCCAACCTTTCCTTTTCAGTTTCACATTCTCTCCTTGCATCGGCAATGGCCCGGCCAAGATCATCATCGACGAGGCTCATCTGGTGCCTCTTGATCTTCTACTTCATTGTCTTCATTGCCTTCTGCAAGTATCATCGTATTCGGGAAATTGGGATAACCGTCATCATCCTCTTCCTCTTCGTCATTGTCTTCCATCATAACCCCTCTTTCTCCGTGCTTGGTCCAACAATAGTAACCGGGCATGAAACCGGATCGCGGAAGGTGGCTGTGAATGAGACTCGAGCGAGCGTAATTTACGGTATTCTTGCGGTCCACACATGGACAATACATGAAGCCACCATGTTTGTTTGCCTCCGCCACGGCCATAAAATTATCCAGGCCCGCGAGTGAACTCGTCAAACCGTCGGTCAATGTACATCCATTGCCGATTCATCCGCATGATATAATTAAGCTGATCAAAACCATTACGGAACATCACGATGTATATATACACATGCATTTTATCAATTGCGGATGAAAAGGATAAAGTTGTTAACCTCGATGAAGAAGAAAAAAGCAAGTTAAGTGTGGCTTGATTTGTGTAAACTCAAGTGGCAAATCCTCTTAAGCATTTCATCAAACACCTCTTGTGCATGTGAAGAAGAGAGGAGAGCAATACACCCTCTTGTGAAGATAGTGAAAAAATGGCTAAGTGTGGCTCACACTTGGGCGAGGGGCAAGGTTATATAGCCGGAGGGGGCCTTTGGACCCGGTTTGTCATACAAACCGGGACTAAAGGGTTCCCTAAGGCCGACACGGCTTGCGCGCCTCGCGGGTGGACCCTTTGGACCCGGTTTGTATGACAAACCGGGTCCAAAGCCGCTACATGACGAGGCGCCAGCGGTGGGGTCGTCCCGGGCAGAAACGAACCGGGTCCAATGGGGACATTGGGCCGGTTTGGTCCGACGATGGTCATTCTTTGGGGCCAAAGACGCTCTTACTCCACTAGTGTACACTAACTACATCATACTGTGCATGAATAAATTCAATTGACATATGTGCTTGAAAGTTCAGTAACCATAAATCATAATTGTGCAGACAAAATATATTTACTTAGCTGTCTATGCTTTATCTATCTACACTACTTAAAAAGAACGAACCTATTCCCTATTCTCCCCACCTCACCTTCTAATATGTCAACTTTTTGGTCCGTCCCGCACTTCGTCGTTCCCCTTCACCATGCATCGCCAGAGCCAAATGGGCCAAAGCCCAGCAAATCCCAGGCACCCTCTCCGCTCGTCACCAAACAACTTACAACTGGTTTCTTCCGTGCGGCATGGACGAGGAGATGGAGCGAGTGCTCGGCCGGCGCCGCTAATTCCTCCCCTTCCCGATTTGAAGCCCTTGCGCAGCACTTCCAGTCGTCTCTCTTGCATATGCGCCTCGCCCATGTATCTACTACCGTCGGGTGTCGGCTGCCCTAATATCTCCCGTCAAAGCCTGGCTCTGCACCCTGCCGCCGCATGAAGGAACCAGGGATGCGACCCAGATCTTCCATGAACCGTCGCTCAAGGACGATACCATTCTTGACCTACAAGAAGAGGTGCATATGAGTTTCAGTACAAGGGGCATTTGTTAACACGCATTTTGTTTGTTAAACTTTCCCGCAGCGGAACGTCTCGGCAAACCACTGTTTTCCGGTGGGCGGCCGGCCGCTGCCGGGACGGTGGTGACGGGGTCGACAATGGGCAGTAGAGGTATCGATCTTGGCTACACGCCGCCGCCGGGCCGCGCTCCAGCACGCAAACCTGGACGCCGCCGCCCGCGACGACCTCATATACCGGTTGCTCAGGTGCGGTCCGTGTACCCCATCGTATCTCCCTCCTGCCGCTACACTCGATCCCATCCGGATCCTCTCCCTGTTCCCTTCCTATCCTCCACCGCACGGCCATATCCCTCCCGATCCACTTCGCCATTCTCCTTCCAGTTTGTTATGATCCCCTTGTGGTTTCCCGCCTGGATGGAGCAGGGGAGGGTGTTGGCGTGCGGATCAGGGGAGCACATCGGTGTTTTGGTTATCAGGTACCACAACCTGAGTCACTGGCCTCCACGATTTATCAAAAATCAAAAAGTTTATGTTATCTTACTGATGTTCTGATGTATCATCAGTAACGCAGATGTAAGTATTGACATGAAATCGAATGTCCAAATCCTAACACATTTGGCCAATAGCTCATGTTCTCTCCGAAACACTAATGATTCAAGTATTGTGCATCAAACCATACTGATGTGTGATGTCTCCAGTGAGTTACTCACCTTGATTTACATCTGGTTTTCAGGAGGTCTAGACAGAAGGTAGAATTTTTGCCTTTCGTGAGAGAAGGGTGCATGTCACCCAGGAGGATTTCGAGATGGTTGTCGCAAAGGTGAGGAGAAAGATAGAAAATAACATGTCACTGCGGATGCTGTGGAAGTGAAGCACTCATTGTAGCATCCCAGACATCATTGTCCTGTATCGCGACACATCGTCAGATAAGCATAGTTGAGTATTGATTACCTCAGGAACTGGAATTTACAGCATCCTGCAGCAACCTCCGGGTTAAATTTCTTCATTGAATTATTAGGAGATGTAGGATGGAAATAATTTGGTTGCTTGAAATGTTAAATTGTCCGCCAGACGCCCCGCTACATGGATATCATCCGAACTGCTTTCTACTAGGGAATCAACATTGAATGAAACAGTATTTGACTCATTTGAGCCTGTTCTAAATAGATATTTAATAGTGGCATAACTATGAATGGCATACAAATAACAGCCCCTGGCCTTTTTATCCCTTGATGACATACAAACCCTCATCAGTAAGTCTGATGGCTACCTAATTTTGATGTTAAGAACTAGATCTGCACCTATTATTTATTTTCTACCCATGTGGTATGGAACTCCTATAGCAAAAACAATCAATTTATCTCATTGCTTTGTGTCTTATCTCCTGCAATAATGTTCAATTACTTTGTATGAACAGTAACCATGGATGGAGACTCAAAAGATGGATGGAAAAAGGATAAAAAATTCGGCATCAATATACAGAAGACACCTTGTGTGTACAGTTTTCCAGCTACTGTTGTTCATTTTAACACTTAGCTTAGTCAACGCAACTATTTCAAGCAATGCAATGCAATACATATTCGAAGTGAGTGTCTTTCATTCTTCTATGAATTTTCATTACGTGAAATCTGTTACAGCTAGGTAACTTGAGTATTCAGTATCTTTATTTGAGGTATAGTACCATGTTTTGTAAAGAACGTCTATGGAATTTCATTACACATGAGATGAGTCACTATGGTTACCATGGAAACTTAGTATATTCGATATGTGCAGTTTGCAGTCATTTGTTTCTAGAACGTCGTATCAAATCTCGGTTGCTTGTATTCAGGAAATAATACTTCATCTTTCTATGATTTTGCTATGGCTTTCTCGGTTTAAATGCAACTTTAATGACTCATGGGAATTTATAAAAGTTTGGCCTCAAACGAATCAGAGTTGCATGATGTATTGGGAGATTAGGGTGAAAATAGTTCATGGTAAGATGGACTATATGCTTCCGCAGGTAAACAAATAATCTTGAGTATTACCTCAATTGTTCATTCTACTTCATCTATATGCTTGCAGGTAAAAAAAATCATCTCGATTATTACCTCAATTGTTCCCGGCCATACAAAAGTTCACGTTTGTTCATAAAAAGGTTAAAAACAATAGTGATTAGGTATATGTAATACATGGGGCTGTAGATTTTTTGTTGTGTATATTCTCCTCAGTTTATATCCATTTGACGCTATAGAATGCTTACCTCTTGCAGGTCCTAGGGTGTGATTGTAGTAGTCTGTTAAAAAATTTAGGCTGCAGAAAAGGTCGCGGGCGTCCTCCTCTCTTGGCCATGCGAGCTCGCCTCACCATTGATCTCAGCCCCAGGCTCCTCAACCGACACTCAAATACCACCTGATCTTCGCCCATTGACGTCGAGGGCACACTGCACCGGGACAAGTCAGAGCTGGGCAGGGAAGGAGTTGGTCTGAATTTTTGAATATTGTTACTTATCAGTGAGTCATTACTGTTACATTGCTTCTACAAAGTGAATGAAACTGATGTGTTCACCTTTATACAAAATACATGGTTCGACAATATGTTTCTTGTACAACATTACATGAGGGCTGATAGCCTGGCTCTGTTGGCTTCATCGGAGCGTAAGCATCACAGTTGAGGGGATTCCTCCACAAACGTTACATCCAAATCAAGCTACTGCTCTTGAGAAAGATTGATGCACCGTTGCTTGGTGCTTCTCTGTTATTTGCAGATGTACGATGCTAAGTAGAAAGCAATTTGGTTTCTCTTTTTGATGTGGTGTGTCATCTATTGACCTCCTTTCAGCAAACATGTGACTCGTACTGCACTATTTTCTTAACTAATTATGTTCAGAAACTTTTCATTCAATGGCTTAATTGTTTGTATTGTATTACTGCAGAAAAATCAATGCAGTTGTCTTTGTTACCTGGATACAGATCTTATTTTATGTATTCAATGTGAGGGATTATTTGTACTGTAGCAATACAATACAAGTTGGCCGAGCCATAGGTGCCCGCAAATCTATGAGGTTGTGGTTGTATTTGTGATTAAAAGGTAAGTTCTGCAAATCCATGTGGCGTTTGTGAGAGACAGCTCTCTTTTAAATTTACGAACAAGTTCTTTTGCAAATCCGATAGATATCTTGGCTCGAGCATTAAAAATCAGCCTAAACGGTGGATGGTGGCAGAATAGCAGGAGCGAGATGTCGGAGTGGCAGGCCGGTGAGGCTAGCGTTGGTGCCCTGGAGCGCATGCAAAAGCTTATCAAAGTCAGAGGTAAGCATCATGAAAGGTAATGAACATGACATACTGTAGCTTCTTCTCTCCTAAAGCTTCATGTTTGACTGAATGCTTATATGAATACTCATGTTGGACACCATTGAATTAACACATAGCTCAGTATATCGTCTTATGATTATGTTGGAGTGTATTACCGTCACTGGTTAAATGAAGAACTACAAGTGCATTATATTTATTTGCTATCATTTGGATGTATCTATGTATATAAGGTTTCAGATTCATATTGCAATGTCAAAATGGCTAATCGATTTGGGTATCATCTACTATTTATCAATGCTGCGAATTGTTAGCAAATGCAGTTAACCAGCCAGGAACCAATCATGTTTTAATTTAGAATTTAAGAAGCCAGGATTTTTTAGCGAGATGAAATGATTATACAACAATGCTTCATCGTTGCATATGTCTACTGTTGTATGTATGCTTTACCAATAACACTCAATTTTCTGTACTATAAACCTAATATTGCTAATTTAGTTATGGTTAATGCCATCTACTATATTGTGACTACTATATTAGTCTCCCCTCCATCCAAGGTAAATCCTTGGCTTCAGATTTTCCTATAGTGACTACTGTTGAAAAGTTGCTCTGTCTATATCGAGGATAAGCTGGATACATTCAGGAACTCGGATTAGTCTTTCTTGGGATTTCTGAAATTTGAAATTAGTGGTTTTGAAATATATGCTATTTCCGAACCATTGTACAGTAACTGATATACTGCAAAATATATGCTATTCTGCTTGTACTGTAATTTCTCCAAAGTCACTAAATTTTTCATTGTAGTGAACTCTCCTGCTACTTATATTTCACATAAATGAGGGCTTTGAAATTTCAATAGAGCAAGGGAAGGAGAAGGCATTTCGTTAGGAAAGAGAAAAGGAGAGAAGAAAGATCTGGAAACACCAAGATAAAGAAATTAGTTTTGCATTAGATGATATTCCCATTCCGAGTGTGCATTGTCGAGGCAATGGATATGTGTTCATGGATTTATATCCTGTTTAATATAGAGAAGCAAAACTATTTGAGACAGTGGTGCTTGGATAGCTAGATTATATTGTAGCCAGAAACAAAAAAAAACTTGTGAAGTCTCGTCGGTTAAGTTATCTAGCACCTGCATACCTTCATAATGTTTGAACTCACACGGAAAACTTAATGTCAAAAGAAATATATTATTCCTTGTGCACTATTAGAAATCCCAACGTGATCATTGTGAGCTCTCTTGTTTGAATAATTGTCTGCTTCGGTGTATAGAAGCAATCTGTCCGTATATTCATGCAGCGGCGTAAGGAGAATTTGTTATAAACGCATGGTTTTACGTTGATGTCATGACTTGTGATAATCATTCATGATTTTAAATTAACACGAGAGATACTTCTATAAGTAATACTTGGTTTCTTTGATGATTATAATTTATGATATCTCTAATTTCTTTTGTTTTTCATTAGTGCATTATGAACTATATATGTGTATTGGGAAAAAAAATTTGAGTACCCGTAGCAACGCACGGGCATTTTAACTAGTTACAGTAATGAAAAAAATGGACACTGCATGAACAATTAATCTCCATTAAGCTCAAGAATTTCCTCATGACAGTAGCTTAGTCAAGCTGGCATTCACGCAACACCTCTCTTTGAAAAGCAAAAGAACGGTGAAGACCTCAAGACTGTTGAACAGGTGATCCACAAACTCACCCTGCTACATGCCAATCCAAACTCAGTTCAGAAATCAGAAAAGGCCACTCCAACATAAAACACCAAACGACCAGCGAGAGGAAGAGACAATGAATATGCGAGTTAATCTCCAACAAGCTCACCTGAATGGTTTCATCACATGGAAGCATCGGTCATTCAAAGCTGCACACCCGAGGTGACTTCACGTACGGGGCGTCGCTATGGCCGTGGAGGTACCCCTGAGGTTGGGCTTTGCCTTGAAGGAACGCATGCCCAGGCTCTCCATGAGTTGGACCACTCAGCCGTCGCGCTGCTCATCCGGGATGATCCATGGGTGTGCGTGTGGGGATCTCAGTGAGTTGGTCTTGCACATGGAGTCAGACGCATTCAAGGACCGAACCAGTGGGCAATGGTGCAACGCGAACTGGCCTCGTATCGGAGAGAGCAGTCGCAGCGCTTGTGTGCATCGTCGTCCTCCTCCGCATCAGGCCCTTCCTCCCCGTGTGCCTGCGATGCTACTGCTTGGGTCATCTTTGGAGGGAGACCACGACGTGGAGGCAAGGGTCGAGGCAACCGAGCAGGTCCACCGGGGGCGGCGGCAAATAGATTAGGGAGATGGATCGTGGCGACTTCGACCGGTTGCAGCCGAAAGCCGTGGCAGTGAGCCCGGGATGGGGGGCCGTGACAGTTTTCAGGATCCGTTTTCCTCGCCAGGCGGGACGGGGGAGTTGGACGAAGGAACCTCTTCGTTGAGGTTGTTAGCGGTGGCTACTTTTAAGGATGTAGTTGTGCGGTGGTATTTATTCTGTAAATAGTATGAAGTGTGGGGGTATTATTGTCCATCCTGAAAATGTGACACCAGGCATTCACCAGTTTGCTCTTAATAGTAGAGATATGTGCCAAAAAAATGTCAAAATATTCTGAAAAAAGAAAAAAAATCGTGTATAATATAACTAACTACTTGAATGCTCGTGCGTTGCCACGGAACATTATAATTAATTATTTAAAATAATATTTTTGAATATTTCCGTTCTATTGGTCTTATCATTGTGTTAGTGATAGATATCACTTATGCTTGATTCCCTACAACGAACATCACACGGTAAGGTTTATTTTGGTCGCTGCACATAAAAGTATAATTCACGTGTGTATATGAAAGATAGTCTAACTATCTTTCAGAGTATAAAGTATTCAACCCCGCTTGAATAGAGTTTTAAGAGAGTTATATTTTTTTACATTGTGCGTGTAATAAATTTAAACTTATTTATTTTCAACTATCTGCAGTGTACCATACAGAGCAAGTCTGCAAATAGTAATTGCACAATTGCACATATTATCATTCGTCTCTATCGGACAAAAAAATCAAAATAGTGATACATTTTATTTCATCAACTCATGTGGGCGCCCTTGTTGCATTGTTCTGGACTACTCCCTAACAACCAAATACAACTATAGGAGAAAGATTTCTCATTATACTCAATTTTATCCATAATGAAAGCTAACAGAAAAAAGAAATTATCTAGTACGACAAAAAAAATATCTCAAATTCCTTCAATGTTGGTCTTGCAAATTCAACCTCTTCATCACGAAGACACTTTGATTATGCATCTCTACTCTTTCCTATCTAGTTTTTTTTGCGCACTCTGTCATTGAAAAATGAAAATCCTTGACCTGATATAACCATTTGGAGAGATGAACTGATGAAGTGCTCAATCATGTTTTGCATCTGATGTCACACTAAGCTTGGATGCTCCTAGACCAAAACCCACCGGTGAACTACACCACAATTTTCAGCAAAGAAACAACCATTACTAAAACTCATGGTTTCCATGACCTGCATGCTAAATTCACGTATTTGTGAGTTACTTGAGTTACTTCATAGGGTTAAAGTAAATTATGTTGATGCACAGATGTGTTGAGCATGTGCTAGAGAAAGTTCATTTGAGAAGAATGTCGGGCCGGAGCATGTAAACCTGGAGCAGATCACGTGCAAGACTTGCCCAATGCATCTCGTCGGAAGTGTGCATGTCATTCCACACTACGGCTGAGCCGCCGCCATTATCCATTATGTCTCATGGTAGTAGACGGGCGGGGGTTAAGGGAAGCAAGAAACATAGGACCTGTTTGGTAGCCTGTGGATTTTTTTCTTTGCATGGGCTGGAAAGAAAGTCCTCCACGTTCTTACACGAACCGGACAATAAAGCAGTGCTACGACAGGTTGCGGAGAACGTCCTTATCGTGCTTCTTTTTGGCTCCACTGATGTAAACTTTGGCTCACAATGTTCTCACGAGCCTCTTTAATCTTATTTCCTACTCCACTCCATGTCTCTACGGAAAGATATCCTCAGCACCGGCCACGGAGTTCGCAACGGCCACGAGCTCCGCCACGTCACGAAGGAGCTCTGTCACTGCCATGATGAGGGCCAGCTCCGCCATGGACATGGTCTCGGCCACAGAGGAGCTCCGCCACGGCCCCCGCGTCGGCCCACACCCGCTCCTCGCCCAGCTGCCACGCGCCCGTCCCGCGCTGGCCGCTGTGTGCCCGGCCGCGCTCCGGCTCGCAGGCCGACGACCAGCTCTGGCTGCAGCTCAAGTGCAGCCACGTGTTCCTCCTCGAGTGCATCGTCACGTGGCTGCTCTCCCACTCCACCTGTCCGCTCTGCCGCAGGAGCCTCCTTGCCCCCGGCAAGCTGTCGCCGACATGCAGCCTGGTCGTCATGGTGCTTGAGTCTGAGAGCTCCCGCAGCATGGGCGAGTCCGCGGCATAGGCCACGGCGGACGGCGATCCGAGCAGCATGGACATCCGCGTCTCGGGCAGCACGGGGCAGAGAAGGTGGTGGAGGTGAAGCTGGGGGAAGTTCATCCGCCACCCAAGAAGAAGCTACCCGCTCCACCTCCGGCCCGCGCTCTTGCTGGGCGTGCCGGCCGGCCTCGTCCGTGCCCGACTGTGGAGGGAATGAGGATTTGGGTTGATTTTGCCCTTTGTTAGCCGCTAAAGTACATGTTATTAGAGGATTAGCAGATACATGACAATACTACGCACACTAATACATGGCTACCAAATATTTGTAAGTAAAATCTGTTTAGATTTGTAGGCAACCAAAGAAATGGTATTTGAATGCCTAGCGATGCAATTCAGGCTAGCAAACAAATCGCCTTTTTTTAGCCCAGAGCTCGTATGGAGCACGCAACATTTCTCATCCCATGCGTAACGAGGAGGCATCATGCCTTGAGCACAATATCCCTCCTCCTCTGCGGCCTCTTTTGGTCGACAACACGTGAGCGACCGCGAATAGACTTGCTATCGAAGGTTCGGCCAGCGCAGTACATAGCATGCACGTGAAGCAGGCAGATAATAGCCAGCGTCTCGCCATCTCTACCGCGCCATGACGAGTAGAGGGGCCGCGGCCTCCTCGATGCAAACGGCAATCGTCTCGCTTGTCTCCACACAACGCTATGATGAGTAGAGCCGCCGCTACCTCCTCGATGCAAGCGGCAAGCGTCTCGCCCATCTCCACCGCTCCATGACGGCTATAGCAGCCGGTACGACGGTACCTACTCGATGCAACGTTGTCTCTGCGCTATGAGTAGAGCGCTGCCTCAGCATGCACCCGACCGTAAGCTTGTCGATGGCGCCAGCCGCACCCCGTTGTGAAACTCCCCATACAATGGAGAGACTAAAGAGATGAGGGATTGGACCCTAATATTTTGCTCGGGAGAGATATTGTCCTGATTTTTGCTTGCTCGGGAGAGATATACAATGCGTTAAGACAAAGGGGTTTTGCTTCCTGATTTTTTCTCGCTATCGACTTAATTTGCGTCACGATTTCTTCTTGGTAGCAATATATGTGGTCGTCAGAAGGTAGTGGTAAAGATTACCTTAATTGGTGGTCTGCGTCCCATCCTCTATAAAGAGTTACCTTGATTGATGGTTTTCTAGACAATCTTTCCAAAAGTAAAGACGATTATTTCCTTGTCACTCGAGATGCTAAACGTAATTTTTTGGTTTTAACCCTTATTTATTTCGGAACGATGTTGGTTTGATGAGTGTTTAGATTGATCGAAGGTTAGGATTGCTCCAATGTTTGATGTAAAAGTGACACCATCCCCAACTCCAATATAATAGTAAAAAAATTATTTCGGAGCGACGTTGGTTTGATGAGTGTTTAGATTGATCGACGGTTAGGATTGCTCCAATGTTTGATGTCAAAGTGACGCCATCCCCAACTCCAATATAATAGTAAAGGTGTAGCAAAAAAAGGAGAAAAGGGCCTAAGTTAGCTAAAGAAAAAAAGGCCCAATAACAAGCGCACCAAAAAGATGTTGGCTTGGACTATTCCTCCTTCGTCTCCATGTAACGGTCGCGAGAAAAAGCTTCAGAACTGCCTCTAATGCGCTCTTCTCTCCCAACGCTGAATATGCCCTACCTAGAAAAGGGCCCCTTGGTCTCGGGGGCCCAGGGCGGCCGCCCCTCCCCCCCCCCCCCTCAGGGTCGGGCCTGGCTGTGTCAGGGACGTGCAATGCTTTTACGGAAGCTTCAACATCCACGCCAAGAAAAACCTAAGTCTTTGCACCCACCATTGGGATAACCACCAGCTGTTGAAAAATACTGGTGTCTCGCACACGACGACACAAACTATGACAGCCACCCTAGACTCGAGAGCGGCCATGCAAACCGGAGGCACACCGTTTATATGAAGCCGGTCACATCATGACGCAGGGCATCGACGAGAGGGATTCGACAGAGGACCTCGGCAAACTCACAAGTCAACATGGCCGCTATAATACCCAGGGTACAACAACCAGCAGCAGGATGTGCGTCTTAGCCACGCCTCCAAGGAGGTAAACGCCGTCCATATACATAGTCATCGCTGGCAGTGGCCGAAGCCTTGCGGTGCTTTCGCGAACACACCATCGAGCTCGCTAGCGTCCCTGTAGGCTAAACCCCACGCAACCAAACCAATCGAGCAGATATGAGACGACCCGTCCCCATGGTTGTCAAGCTGGCTGGAAGGAGTCAAACCACCGGCGGCGACGAGTCGCCACCACGCCATTTCAACATTACCCGACCAACCAAGGATCCCAAGCTCTCCTGAGCCGAAGTAGACCAAAGAGAGAAACAAGATGTCCCGGTCCCTACTGAGAGCAACCAGATGCGGCCCAAACCTAGGCCCGCCAGCGCCATCCAATGGCCACAGCCGAGACACCGCCGGACCGCGCCATCATCCACCAGCATAAACCGGGGGCAGCAGGAGCGCCATCGGGAATCTCGGCCACCTGCCGGAGGCGAAGTAGACCACCAGACCTCGAGAGGACACGACGAGAAGGGTCGTCTTCTACCGTCCCGAGGCGAGCACGCGCAGCCCAGGGCCCCTGCCCTTGACCGCCGGACAAGGCGCAAGCCACCAACTCGACGCCGCAGCCCACCGAAACGACGAGGCGCAGAGGACGCCCGCCGCACACCCCCAGCCGCGCCGCCCGGAGGACGTCTCCCTCCCGCGCTAAGGGAACACGTTAGGGTGCGCCCACCCCCACCCGCCGTTTTCGACAGCCGGGTGTGGCCGCCACCGCCAGCGGCGGCCTAGCAGGGGAAATCAAGGGGGGCGGGGGCTTTGGTTTAGGGTTTGGGCCGGGGAGAGAGGGGAGGGGGGGGGGTTATTCTGAAATCTATAATATCTATAAAGTTCATCCCTACTAACATGCAATTAATGTTTGCAAGCTCAAAGCTAATGAAGCCACGTCACCCTGATTACCCTATCCATAGGATTTCTATCGTGTGGTCTTAATCTGTGCCGGTGCTAACCTCGTGCTGTACCAGGTGTATCGAACCCAGGAGTTGTGCCCATTCTCTTCTCTCGGTCTTTATGGTGGCCACCAGTTCACTTCGCGTCTCCAAAATTAATGTCCACTAGCTGTCTGACTCTTTAAATCCCACGGGTGGTACTGTAACTATTTTTCCACTCCCTCTTCAAATGTCGCCTCTTGCTATTCGTCTCACTGGCATATATATTTTTCTCTCTATCATCACCGGGCCAGCGACTCGGCGACGCACGACCACCACCGGCCATGCAGAGGAACGAGTGGGAGAGAGCTGGAAAAAAGGAAGAGCTTCGTATACGCCGATCGTGTGAAGCATCAAGCCGGTAACAAGCGTTGGTCTCATCCAATTATATCTAATGAATTCAATTATCCAAGCAGCACCATAGGCAACTCTCTACTTTTCCTCCTGCAAGGGCGAGCATGCGTGGAGGCGCTGGAGGGCTAGCGGCTGACTCAAAGCGTTTATTGATTAGTTGATGCGCATGAGGCAGGATGGCCAGAAGGTTTGGCGCGGTAAAGGGAGATCGGGAAAAGGAGACTTTGCAGATTTGGTTAGGTTCTAATTACTAGGTGGTTTCTTGCTTAGACAAGCTGCCGTGTTTTAACTAATCCAGGTTTCTTAGTTGGTTAGATAGCCGAAGAAGTCATATCATTATTCGAATTACTACATTTTTTCTAAACTGAAATTCATGTTCATTGGCTGCATGAGTTGTTGTACATGCTGGTTTTTGCGAATCGGAATTTCTTCACACTCACTTCACCGACTAAAGGCGAAATTCACACTCACTTCACCGACTAAAGGCTCAGTCTACTATGTGCTGACTTATTTGACAAGGTTTTGTACAGGTATGCAGGCTACATCATGCCTTGAGCGAATAATTATTTTTCCAAGCTAGACACAAGTGGGTGACAATATGTATAGTCAATACAATAAATTTGACCTTACCTTTGCTATTCTTCTCTTTTTGCATCACATTCCTCTAAAGCTTTGCTTAAATAACGTTTGCATAAAACAACTAAATAAGCATCAAAAGTCACCGCAGCAACGCGCGGGGTATCAACTAGTTGTCTTTACGATCGAGTCCATCAGCAAGTCGGAGTCGACTGCCTGCTAGACCACAGCCGCGCCGGTCCCGCTGACAGCTGGGCAACCTGAAATTGTTTTTCAGCAGGGAGATTTGCGATTGCTTCCAAATCCGAACCGATCACGTCTCGTATTCAAATCTCTCGCGATTCGCTCGAAATCTAGCGCAAACCGAGTTGAACACGAAATCTGGCGCGAAACCGAGTCCCCCACGGACACGACAGCGCGCGCACAGCTGGAATTCCTCCAAAATTCAAACCGAGTTCGACTCGAGTTCGGACAGCGCCGAATCGATAAATTCCCCTCCCCATCCCAGACCTAAAATCTCTCTTTTTTCGTCGCGCCCGATCTAGCCCAAATCGAAGCAAGAAGCAGATCGATCGCGCGCCGGAGATCTCCAGCTCGCTCGCTCGCTCGCCGGGGAAGTAGCCAAGAAAGTCCCTCTGAGCTCACCTCGTCCGTCAAAAACTCGATCGAAGCCCGGGAATGGAGTCGCCGCCGCAGCTCCGGAAGGTCATGGACCAGATCCACGGCCGGCTCCCCGACGCCATGCTGATCGCCCTGAGCATCCATTTCGGAACCCTACCCGCCTCCGCCGCCGCGGGCCGCGAGGACGTCGCCTGCTCTCTGCGGCAGCTGCAGTCGCGCGCGCGGCCAAACGCCACTCCCACCACCACGGCGCCGCCCGCGCCGCTGAGGCTGATCTCCGGTTCCTGCTACGTGCCCCTGCACGACGAAGATTCGCACTTCTGCCACGACGTCTTCGGCGTGGTCGCCGTGGCGGACGGCGTCGGGGGATGCCGCGCCCAAGGCGTGGACGCCGCCGCCTTCTCGCGCGGGCTCATGGAGAACGCCTTCTCCGAGGTAGCCACGTCCGAGCTCGGGAAGCCCGTCTGCCCCTACGAGATCCTGGAGCGGGCGTACCGGCGCACCGCAGCCTCAGGCACGCCCGCGGCGTCCACTGCCGTCGTCGTCTCGCTGGCTGGCAGGGTCCTCAGGTGGGCGTACGTTGGGGACAGCGGCTTCGCCGTGTTCCGCGGCGGCAAGATGCTGCGCCGGTTTCAGCCGCAGCAGTGGTATTTCAACTGCCCCTTCCAGCTCTGCGCCGGCAACGGCGTCACCAAGGTCGGCGACGCTGCGGTGGGCGAGATGGCGGTGGAGGATGGCGACGTGCTGGTGGTGGCGTCCGACGGCCTCTTTGACAACGTGTCTGATTCCGCCTTGGAAAGTTTAGTGCGGTCCACCATGCTCCTCGGCTTTACGCCTGAAGAGGTTGCCGGCATCATGGCCTTCAATGCATATGTCGTGTCCAAGGATCCCACAACGGATTCGCCTTTCAGCATTGCCAGCCGGGAGCAGGGACAGCCTCGCACTGGCGGGAAGGAGGACGACATCACTGTCGTGGTGGCATTCATTGAGTCTCAGGACTCGGGATTCTTTGGTTACTAGTTCAACTTTTTTTTCTGAACAGAAGCTAATAGTGTTTTTTTTTTCCTTTTGTGCAGGTTCAAGATTTGGATTGGGCGAAGCCAGCAGCTCCTGCAGACATGGCTTTTGTGAGTTTCATCATTCTTCCTAGATTTGATTGTTGCTTAGATATGGTAGTCGGAATTTCCTGCAAATAGATGTCCATTTGAGCAAGTGATCTTGAGCCTCTGTGATTGGGAGTGTTTCCTTGTTCTGATACTTGGCGTGTGCCTTAGATCTCTGTCTCTTAGCGCCTCTGCTAGATTCATTTCGTGCATCCTGGATGTCAAGTCTCTACAGCGCCTTATGGTTTTATGGCACTTATTGCTGCAGGATACTTTTCACCTTGGAGTCAAGGTTGAGCTGACCAAGAACTTTGAGATTGGTGTCTCAAACAAAACTGCTGAATTTGTCAAGATGATTCCCCTCAGAAAGGTACATTCACCAGTTAAATTTACAGATAAGTTTAAGTGTTTAATACAGTGATTCAGGAACTAATAATTTTTTGCATGTTCCTGTCCCTGAGACTCCGGGTGGTGTTATTTTTTAGAGGAATGCTATTGGATGCTATGGTAAACATTGTGCTACACCCTTTGATTTAAATTTACCTTCCTTTTCACTTATTAAACTGTGTGTTTTTATTCCTGAGGTTGCTCGTTCGAAGGGTGAGAACCTTCTTACGGAGAATCTCTTATTGAACATGTGAGTAATCGATGAAGTAATTTTTTCTCTAGCTCAACAAGTTGTAGTGCTTACCTGTAAATGGTTGTGTTCTTGCAGGCATACTTGTACCCAAGGCTTGGTTTCAAACACAAAGATCTTCTACGAGGTTGCCGTTAAAAGGTATCATGTCCGTCTTATAGAATTCTTCTAATCTTCATGTCAGTGACCCTTTTCAACTTCTATCTGCGATGTTTGTTCATTGTTTAGAAGCCTTATCCATATAATTTGTAATCTAGCAGTAAAACCAACCACTGGTCGTTACAAAGTCGTTGAACCAGCACTAAATGTGCCTTTGATGTTTCTCTCTGCTTAACACTCTGTTGCCGTCTCTGTGAGTCGTGCAGTTAGTCTGCCTTAACCAATTATATTCCACCTCCTGCAGTTAGACTTGTCTTAACAAATGTTCCTTGGTGCACTAGGACAGTATTTTTTTCTTTCAAATGTGATTGTAATTGAGGCACTCAGCTCTTGTAATCGATGTAGACTAGAATTAGACATACATCATGTTAGCTTATAGCTAAATAATTTAGAAAGTCAGTTTTTTTCTTGTCCTAACCTGGATCCTCAAATGAATTGGAACTCAGATATGATGTCTGTATTTCAGGAGTCTGGGACATGTATGGCATAGACAGTTACTCTGGTTCTGTAACTACAAGTACCACACAGAGAACACTGTGTCATATGTGGCCCTGAACAAGATTGGCATGTTCCTATTGTGGATGGATCTGTGCTGGAAGAATGCTTTTGGCAAGATGCTTGTGATTGGTTCTGTGGCGCCCTTCCGGGTCAAGGGACTCCGCTCTCTTCCGTGACCAGGACATCCTCATGGAGACCAAACTTGACATCTCCGATGAGGCCCAGAAGGAGCGGCAACGCCATGATTGAGGACAATCTTGAGCTATGTGCCTTCAAGTGAGCGGAGTAGTGCTTGGGGTCAAGACGGCAGCGTCAAAGAACTATGTAGGACCTGAATTCAGTGTTGAAACCATGACCTGGCTGCCCGCATCTCCTCTCTAACCTAGTAGAAGAAGCAAGTGCAGACTACTTTGGTCTTGCCTAGGCTTTCTTCAGACTAGGCTGGCTTGAAACGGCAGTTTTTTTTCTTTCTTGGGAAGGGTTTGTTTTGTTACCCAATGCCCAATTTGACCAGGTGAAAACCAGTAAACTTTTGTGCTATGCCATTGGTTTTTGAGTCTACTCTCTCGTTGTGCTATGATGAGGTTTATGGATTTGGGTCTTGTGCGGATGGAGTCAGTTATCTCCGTGATATTGTTGCTGCTATTTTCGTGATCTGTGGTGGGGTACAGCAGCCTATCACGTAATCAAGTATACAATGATGTACACAGTAGATCAAGTCATGTACTAAAAGTGCTAATGGCACATAGCACCAGAAACTTGTTAGTGTTCGAAAAGAAACTCAACAGCTGCTTCTTCACATCCCAAGTATAGTAGATGGGACGGATTCTCTGAATAACTTGACCGTGATGGGCGTGGCCTGCATGTTGTCCAGTTTTGTGTGACTCAACTGGTATGAGTTCTATCAGCAGCACTATGACTTCCTGAATCAGTTTTGCATGAACCAGCAGCCAACTGCCAACTTCGTCGATCGATCGACATCTGTGATTTAACCAAGTTATTAGGCGCAAAGTGTTTGAAGTGAGTTGGAGCAGTGCTTGGGATCAAGATGTCAGTGGTAAAGAAATGTTTCAGTATTCTGAAGTTGCCTACATGTTTGAAGAGTGAAGCCTGAAGGCTTAAATTGAGCATACCGCTGCATACAATCTTACGCTTTGCAGAGGAACATTTTGCCACTAAACTGTATGCATGCTGCTGCGAAGAGAGCTGAAGCAGAGAGGAGGCATGAAGCAAACCACAGCGTCCCTGAACTTCTGAAGTGCTCAGGTGGTTAAGTCGCACGACCGTCCGACATGCAGGCGGGAGGAGGTTAAATTGATTACATAGTACAAGTTTCATCATCTCTTGCTATATTTCTAATTTAACAAAGCATCATCATTTGCTAATAATAGCATGTAATGAAATGAAAAAATTACAATAACCTCATCCCCTCAACCAAAAAATTGTTATCATGACAAATCTACCAAAATGATCACCAAAACTACTGGTATTTTTCTACATGATCACCCTGCTAGCTAATATCTTGTATGGCCCTGCTTCCACAAGGGCCCTTCGTGTCATTCTTATCACACTTGTGTGCTCTCCTTGCATTCTGGATCACCCTGTTTCCATTGTGCACTATCTGAATTCCTGCGATGGCTCTTTGCATTAGGCACCCCCTGGATTCTGGAAATGACTCAGAACTGCAGAGTTGAAGCCTATGCCAAACGGAACCATGCGGTGTTCAGCAAGGATCATCTGTGAAAAGAAGGCAAGCTTGTTAAGAGAAAACTTCAGAGTAAAGCATACACAAAGCATTGCAAAGACACCAACAAATACTAACAATAACTGTGTTGCATGAACTACAAAAGATACTAGAAAAGAAAACCTGAAATGCGGAGCGAGCCAGAGATTGTCACGAGGGAGAGAAGGTGGTGGAGGTGAAGCTGGGGGAAGTTCATCCGCCACCCAAGAAGAAGCTACCCGCTCCACCTCCGGCCCGCGCTCTTGCTGGGCGTGCCGGCCGGCCTCGTCCGTGCCCGACTGTGGAGGGAATGAGGATTTGGGTTGATTTTGCCCTTTGTTAGCCGCTAAAGTACGTTATTAGAAGATTAGCAGATACATGACAATACTACGCACACTATTATATGGCTACTAAATATTTATAAGTTGTATCTGTTTAGATTTGTAGGCAACCAAAGAAATGGTATTTGAATGCCTAGCGATGCAATTCAGGCTAGCAAACAAATCGCCTTTTTTTTAGCCCAGAGCTCGTATGGAGCACGCAACATTTCTCATCCCATGCAGTTGATGCGAGGAGGCAGCATGCCTTGAGCACGATCTCCCTTCTCCTCTGCCGCCTCTTCTGGTCGACAACACGTGAGCGGCCGCGGATAGACTTGCTATCGAAGGTTCAGCCGGTGCATAGCATGCACGTGAGGCAGTCGACGCAGGCAGAAAACAGCCAGCGTCTCGCCATCTCCACCGCGCCATGACGATTAGAGGGGCCGCAGCCTCCTCGATGCAAACGGCAATCGTCTCGCTCGTCTCCACACAACGCCATGATGAGTAGAGCCGCCGCTACCTCCTCGATGCAAACGGCAAGCGTCTCGCCCATCTCCACCGCTCCATGACGGCTATAGCAGCCGGTACGGTGGTACCTACTCGATGCAAACGGCAAGCGTTGTCTCTGCGCTGTGAGTAGAGCGCTGCCTCAGCATGCTCCCGACCGTAAGCTTGTTGCTGGCGCCGGCGCCGCACCCCGTTGTGAAACTCCCCATACAATGGAGAGACTAAGGAGATGAGAGATTGGACCCCAATATTTTGCTCGGGAGAGATATTGTCCTGATTTTTGCTTGCTCGGGAGAGATATACGATGCGTTAAGACAAAGGGGTTTTGCTTCCTGATTTTTTCTCGCTATCGACTTAATTTGCGTCACGATTTCTTCTTGGTAGCAATATATGCGGTCGTCAGAAGGTAGTGGTAAAGATTACCTTAATTGGTGGTCTGCGTCCCATCCTCTATAAAGAGTTACCTTGATTGATGGTTTGCTAGACAATCTTTCCAAAAGTAAAGACGATTATTTCCTTGTCACTCGAGATGCTAAACGTAATTTTTTGGTAGGAAATGATTTTTAACCCTTATTTATTTCGGAGCGATGTTGGTTTGATGAGTGTTTAGATTGATCGACGGTTAGGATTGCTCCAATGTTTGATGTCAAAGTGACACCATCCCCAACTCTAATATAATAGTAAAGAATTTATTTCGGAGCGACGTTGGTTTGATGAGTGTTTAGATTGATCGACGGTTAGGATTGCTCAAATGTTTGATGTCAAAGTGATGCCATCCCCAACTCCAATATAATAGTAAAGATATGTGCGCATGTCAAGTTTAGTGAAAAAACGACAACTTTTGTGTCCTGCATACAAAAAATTGTTTCTTGGAAGGTTTTCTAGCACCGAATTTTTTTCTTTTACACGTACTCAAACAGAATGTCGATTTTTTTGTGAAACGACTTTGTGAACACATAGAATATATACAAATTTAGACTAATCTTCGATATTCTTTTATAAACAGATGTAATATTTTTATTTCGACTTCTCAAATTAACAATGATGGGTTAACTTAAAAGTTTTTAGGTGGCTATATTGGTAAACAATTATGTCTACACTCTACACTATGGGAGATGTGTTTATAATTTAATCACAAATGATGATTTTTTTTGCGAATCATCACAAATGATGATTTGCTGACTACATATGTCACCCCTTCTTGTGGAGGGTGTGAACCATCGCCGACGGATATTCGGTTGGTAGATATGACAAATCGATCTAGTTTGGCTTCAATTGAATGTAAACAATCAAAGGCTTGGTGAATGCCCCCATAAATTCGAGATTTCCGGCCCATTGGAATTTTAATGACGAATTTAAAGCCTCAATACATCCAAACAATGCCTTAGTGGATTTTCTCACAAATTTAGCATATTTGCTTACAAATTGATTGAACTCACCTAGACTTACCAAATCCATACTATTTACTATTATAGTAGGTATGGCGGTTTTGCGTCTAGTATGTACGATACTTTTTATTGAAGTGACCAAAGATCATATATTAAGTCAACCAATCTTTACAGGACAATCTTTACAATAAAAGTAGCATTGAGGAATATCTACGGCATCTTCCTACCGCACTCGTCTGCGGTGCTCCATGAGTGGATCTTGATGCTGCCTATGGGTCTCCAATTTGAATATAGGGAACATTGCCGATGGGGCAAGAAGTCGACACTCGATTTAAAAAACATCAGGAACATTGATCTAAGAAATATCGTCTTGGGGAATAAAGCCCCGCATAGGTCTAAATGACCACTAGGGAGATAACCTAGTCTCGAAATCTCCGCAAGCTAAACCTTTAGAACCTTATCTTCAGATCAACAACGTACAAAGTAGAACAAGAAAAATTGTCATAAACACATATAGAATTTGGATAAGCAAATTGTACCACGAGCATTTTAAAGCGCTGATGAAGTGCCAAATACTTCCTTTGTTTTTATTAACTTTGCATTTTAGGTTTAGTCAAAATTAAACTTTGCAAAGTTTAGCCAAGAATATATGAACAAAATATCAACCTCCATACTAATAAAAATATATAATATGAAAATATACTTTATGACGATTTTAATATTACATGTTTTTATAAAGATATTGATATTTTTAAAAATATTTAATTATTTTTTTTATAAAATTTAACTTTGACTCACGGAGTAAATAAAAAAGAGATGTATAAAACGGCAGCGCCTCGGCTGATCCAGTCCCACACAACTGCACGGGCGCGAACCTCCGTTGATGAATTGGCGCCATTAATTTTT
>NC_061511.1:84885451-85051788 GCF_022539505.1 Lolium rigidum
CAGGAGGTTCAACTACGGGGAGCGGTTGTTAAGGCTTTCTTTAGAGTTTCAAAAGCTTCCTTACAATCATCATCAAAAACAAAAGGTACATCTTTTTGAAGAAGATTAGTAAGAGGCTTTGAAAGTTTTAGAAATCTTTAATAAATCTCCTATAAAACCCAACATGACCAAGAACACTACGAATACCTTTAACATCCCTTGGATAGGGCATCTTCTCAATTGCTTCAACTTTAGCTCTATCAACTTCAATACCTCTCTGAGAAATTTTATGTCCCAATACAATTCCTTCATTAACCATAAAGTGGCATTTCTCCCAATTAAGAACAAGGTTAGTTTCTTCACATCTCCTCGCAAAACTTTATCGAGGTTTCGCAAGCAATTATCAAAAGAATTCCCATAGACGGAAAAATCATCCATGAACACCTCTACAATACTCTCGCAAAATGCCATGAAAAATAGCATACATGCATCTTTGAAAAGTAGCAGGAGCATTACATAAACCAAAAGGCATACGCCTATAAGCATAAGTTCCATAAGGACAAGTGAACGTGGTTTTCTCTTGATCTTTAGCTTTAACAACCAATTTGTGAAAACCCAGAATAACCATCAAGAAAGCAAAAGTGAGTATTTTTAGACAACCTTTCTAGCATTTGATCAATAAATGGTAAAGGGTAATGATCTTTCTTAGTAACTTTATTAACTTTTCGAAAATCAATGCACATTCTATACCCTACAACTACTCTTTGAGGGATGAGCTCATCATTATCATTAGGCTGCTACGATCATTCCTCCTTTCTTAGGAACACAATGCACAGGGACTAACCCATCTACTATCAGCAATAGGATATATAATACCAGCTTCAAGAATTTTTAATACCTCATTCCTTACCACCTCCTTCATCTTCGGAATTAGACGACGCTGATGTTCAACAACGGGCTTTGCATCATCTTCCATATTGATAGCATGTTGGCAAATAGAAGGAGAAATCCCCTTCAAATCATCAAGAGTATAGCCAATAGCTCCTCGGTGTTTCTTCAATATTTCCAATAACCTTTCTTCCTCAATCTCTGAAAGCTTAGAACTAATAATAACAGGATATATTTTCTTATCATCAATATGAGCATATTTAAGATTATCAGGTAAAGGCTTTAAATCGAAAACAGGATCTTCCTTTGGTGGCGGTGTTGTACCCAAATCTTCCACCGGTAAATCATGCTTGAGAATAGGTTGGCGAAGAAAAATTTCCTCAAGCTCATCTCTTTCTTTCCTAAAAGCTTCACTTTCGCTATTCTCTAAATGTTGCTGCAAAGGATTATTAGGAACAAGAACAATAGATGCACACTTTGCTCCATTTCAAAATCATTACTAGGCAAGTCAGCTTTATAAGGAGTTTTGGTAAATTTAGAAAAGTTAAATTCATAAGGTTCACCAGACAAATCTAGTCAAAATTTTCTCTTTCTTACAATCTATAATAGCTCCACAAGTATTTAGAAAAGGTCTACCAAAAATGATAGGACAATGATCACTAGCATAGAACCAAGTACCAAAAAGTCAGAGGATATTTAATCTTACCACATAGAACTTCCACATCTCGAACAATACCAATTGGAGAAATAGTTTCTCTATTAGCCAGATGAATAACCACATCAATATCTTCAAGTTCACAAGAACCAATTTTAGTGCATAATCTCCGTGTAAAGCTCATAAGGAATAGCACTAACACTTGCACCAATATCACATAAACCATAATAGCAATGATCACCAATTCTAACAGATAGCATAGGAACACTAACTTGTTTGGGTTTATTAGGATGTGAAACAATATTAGAAGCATCTTCACAGAAAATAATATGACCATCCTCCACATTTTCAGTCACAAGATCTTTAACTATTGCAACAGCAGGTTCAATTTTAATTTGTTCTTCAGGTTCTTTAGGTTTCTTTTCACTTTTATTAACCGCACTAGATATGACAGAGTACTCCTTCATTTTAGCAGGGAAAGGAGTTTTTTCAATATAAGCTTCAGGAATAACATTATCAACGGTTTCAATCACTACACATTTGTTTACAGATGAATCAATTGTATCTTTATACGGTTCATGATACTTATCAAAATTCTTCTTAGGCAATTCATAATGAGAGGCAAAAGCTTTATAAAGATTTGCAACAACTTGGGAATCAAGACCATATGTAGCACTCATATTACGAAATTTATCGAGTATCCATAAAAGCTTCAATGCATTTATAATCATAAATTATACCGATTCTCTATCTTTGTCGTTCTCCCATCCTTCCAGTATTTTCTTGGATCCGATCAAGAAGGTCCCTTTTAAACTCTTCTTTGTTGCGTGTAAATGATCCAGAACAAGAAGTATCCGGCAAGGTCTTGTCTTGAAAAGAAAGTCTTGCATAGAAATTATCAATAATAACATTACCAGGAAGCTCATGAATGGGGCATTTGAGCATTAAAGACTTCAATCTCCCCCAAGCTTGGGCAATACTCTCTCCATCATGAGGCGAGAAATTATATATGCGGTTCCGATCTTTGTGAATTTCACTTGGAGGATAAAATTTGGAATAAAATAAAGGCACAATGTCCTCCCAATCAATAGAATCACCATTCTTGACAATTTATACCGATACGCCGCTTTACCGGACAACGATATAGTGAATAGTTTCTTTCTAACTTCATTCATAGAAATACTGCACATTTGAATAACCCGCATAATTCATGCAAAAACAATAAATGATCACCAGGATGGACAGTTCCATCCCCTTCATAGCGGTTATCCATAACACGTTCAATAATTTTCATAGGTATTTTATATGGTACTACTTCCTCACCTGGCGCTTCATCCACTACCGTTGCGGTAGTAGTAGATTTCCCAAATAGAAATTGAAGAGAGGATCTCTCCATAATGACTTATAGCAGCGGCGAGAAATAAAATCAGCACAAGCGGTAAAGGTTTTCCTTACCAACTCCACTTACCAATAGCGCTTCACTCCCCGGCAACGGCGCCAGGAAAATAGTCTTGATGACCCACAAGTATAGGGGTGTATCGTAGTATCTTCGATAAGTAAGAATGTCGATCCCAACGAGGAGCGAGAAGGTGTTGGCAGCAGTTTGATGAAGGATTCATCTGTAAATGCTCACAAACAAGTATTCAAGGGGTTTTGATGTAACGAGATGAATAAAGTACGAGTAAGTAAAATGCGAGAGAAATAATTGCAGCGAGTGGCCCAATCCTTTTTTAGCACAAAGGACAAGCCGGTTTGTTTACTCATAATGACCAAACGTTCTTGAGGGCACACGGGGATTTTAGTCTAGTGCTTTCGCTTCATGTGGCTAAATAATCTTCATTGTTTTGATAAGTGTTGTGTGGGTGAATCTATGCTAATGCACCGCCCTTCCTAGGACTAATACATACTTGTGATTATACCCCTTGCAAGCATCCGCAACTACAAGAAAGTAATTAAGATAAATCTAACCACAGCCTTAAACTATGAGATCCTGCGATCCCTCTTGCATCGATATACTATCGGGGGTTCAGGTTTACTGTCACTCCGGCAACCCCGCAATTAGCAACCGAATACAAGATGCACTCCCTAGGCCCATAAATGGTGAAGTGTCGTGTAGTCGACGTTCACACGACACCACTAGAAGAATGACACCACAACTTAAATATCATAACATTGAATATTACTCAACCATAATTCACTACTAGCATTTAGACTTCACCCATGTCCTCAAGAACTAAACGAACTACTCACGAGACATCATATGGAATACAATCAGAGGTGATATGATGATGAATAACAATCTGAACATAGACTTTGGTTCAATGGTTTCACTCAATAGCATCAATAACAAGTAGAGAATAATGCCGGGAGAGTTTCCCCTATCAAACAATCAAGATCCAACCCAAATTGTTACAGCGGTGACGAGGTGCAGCGGTGGTGATGGCGGTGTAGATGGTGGAGATGATGATGATGATGATGGAGATGATGTCCAGCTCGATGACGATGGCGATGGCGTCGATTTCCCCCTCCGGGAGGGAATTTCCCGACGGATTCCCGCCCGCCGGAGAGCTCTTTTCTCTCTGGTGTTCTCCGCCCCGCGAGGCCGGCTGTAACTCTTCGTGAGGTCCTCCCTCTGGCTTAGGTTTTCGGGACGAAGGAGTACGCGAAGAAAAGGAGGCGAAAGGGGCTGTGGGGCCCCCACACCACAGGGTGGCGCGGCCAGGCCATGGGCCGCGCCGGCCTGTGGTCTGGCCCCACCTTGGCTCCTCTCTGCTCCCCCTTCTGGCTCCCTCCGTCATCTGGAAAAATAGGAATTTACGTGAAATTTCCTCCCACAGTTGATCTTCCGAAATATTGCGTTCTGACGGTGCTTTTCCAGTAGGAATCCCGGCTCCGGTGCTTGATCCTCCAATAATGATGAAACATGCAAAATAGATGAAATAACATAAGTATTGTGTCCCAATATGAAATATATCAATGAATAACAGCAAATTATGATACAAAATAGTGATGCAAATTGGACGTATCAATCATCACAAATGATGATTTGCTGACTACATATGTCACCCCTTCTTGTGGAGGGTGTGAACCATCGCCGACGGATATTCGGTTGGTAGATATGACAAATCGATCTAGTTTGGCTTCAATTGAATGTAAACAATCAAAGGCTTGGTGAATGCCCCCATGAATTCGAGATTTCCGGCCCATTGGAATTTTAATGACGAATTTAAAGCCTCAATACATCCAAACAATGCCATAGTGGATTTTCTCAGAAATTTAGCATATTTGCTTACAAATTGATTGAACTCACCTAGACTTACCAAATCCATACTATTTACTATTATAGTAGGTATGGCGGTTTTGCGTCTAGTATGTACGATACTTTTTATTGAAGTGACCAAAGATCATATATTAAGTCAACCAATCTTTACAGGACAATCTTTACAATAAAAGTAGCATTGAGGAATATCTACGGCATCTTCCTACTGCACTCGTCTGCGGTGCTCCATGAGTGGATCTTGATGCTGCCTATGGGTCTCCAATTTGAATATAGGGAACATTGCTGATGGGGCAAGAAGTCGACACTCGGATTAAAAAAACATCAGGAACATTGATCTAAGAAATATCGTCTTGGGGAATAAAGCCACGCATAGGTCTAAATGACCACTAGGGAGATAACCTAGTCTCGAAATCTCCGCAAGCTAAACCGTTAGAACCTTATCTTCAGATCAACAACGTACAAAGTAGAACAAGAAAAATTGTGATAAACACATATAGAATTTGGATAAGCAAATTGTACCACGAGCATTTTAAAGCGCTGATGAAGTGCCAAATACTTCCTTTGTTTTTATTAACTTTGCGTTTTAGGTTTAGTCAAAATTAAACTTTGCAAAGTTTAGCCAAGAATATATGAACAAAATATCAACCTCCATACTAATAAAAATATATAATATGAAAATATACTTTATGATGATTTTAATATTACATGTTTTTATAAAGATGTTGATATTTTTAAAAATATTTAATTATTTTTTTATAAAATTTAACTTTGACTCACGGAGTAAATAAAAAGAGATGTATAAAACGGCAGCGCCTCGGCTGATCCAGTCCCACACAACTGCACGGGCGCGAACCTCCGTTGATGAATTGGCGCCATTAATTTTCGTATCCTGCCTAAAAAGAGTGACTCGTGGATAGTTTTGTAGCACCAAATTTTATATTTTACGCTTACCACATAAATATCAGTTTTTTTTCGTGAAATGAATATGTAAACATATAAAATATATCTAAATTTAGACAAATCTTCGATATTTTTTATGGAAAGATGTAGTATTTATATTTCGACTTCTCAAATTAACAATGATGGGTTAACTTAAAAGTTTTTGGGTGGCTATATTGGTAAATAATTATGTCTACATTTAGTGTGATTTGATGGGGGATGTGTTTATAATTTAATCACAAACTAGTAATTGTGCACGTGCAATGCACGTGTAATCTTAGGTGATAAATATCATCATGTGTTAATGCCTTATTGGAGGAAAATCTATCAAAGTACCGAGATGCAGCCCATTCTCACAACAATTACTGAGATAACAAAATTCAGTCTTATGCATGCAAACCTGAAGGCAAGATTAGCCCGTGCTATGTGAAGTTATGAACATGAAGCAGACGTTAAGTTTCAATGAACTGAGTACATGTGTCCATAGATGCAAAATTTTAGAAAGTTTAGTACAATAGGCAACTGAGTAGGTTGTCCGATAAATATAAGAAAAAATTCACTACGTGTAATATAGGAGATATGTCAACAATTCAGGGAAGTATAATAGCATTAAAAAATTGCAACTTCAAAGTATAACAAAATCATCAAACCACGGAAAATAAAAATTGTTCACGCACACATGATACTTGAAGCCTCGTATTAAACGGGTCATCCCTAAACGAAGAGAAAGTATTCTACTTTTTATTTATTATTATTTTGAACTCTCGAGCTAATCTAGCTCATCCATCATAGTCGATCTCTTTACGTCTGGGTCATGTAACCAAATAAATCCTTCGCAGAGGAACAATTAGATCCACCATTATTAAGCTTTGATGTCTTGGATGGAGGTTCTTCAATGACATCGATCTGACCCTCATATATGTCCCTTCTGTATAAGACCAATTTTTCACGTGCTCCCGGATTGACGTCTCAGCAAAGACGTGTTGCCTAACACCTAAAACATAACAAAAGTAATATTTAGACACTACAGAGAACATATTAGTAAAAACTTGTGTGTTTGTAATCCTTGCCTTCGAGAACGTTAAACTGAGAGCATTTTGCGCATGGCTCCAATGTGACGGTGGTGGCACTGGTGTTATGAAGAGACTCTAAAAAAATCAATAAAGTCAACATATCTGGATTTAATATTTAAATTTGAGTACATAAGTAATTAGCTTACTTGATTGATGAACAACCTCCATGTTGGAGGCCACAACAATTGCATTGTTCTGTTCTGCACACAATAGCTGATCGTCGAGTAGATAAGCAGACTCACCAAAAACCCGCAGGAAGATTGTGTTGTGTCCGCTATCAACTATAGCGATCTCCCTCATGCCGCTAGGGGCACAAAAATCAGCCTCAGCTGGGCCGACATACGTCACGACGCCGGAAACATCTAAGAATAATTTACAATTAGTAAGCCTCAATAGTAAAGATTCGTGGAAGACATGAAACTTGAGACCCAATCAATATATGTAATCATGTATAAATTTTATATATTAAACAAGAATACCAATGATAGTTCCATTTGGGAGATCGAACACTTCGGACATATTGTTCTTGTAAACGAAGTACATATGGTTAATTAGGAAATACATGTACCTTATCGTGGTGTGGCAGCAAATTGAAGACATAGTTTGAAAATAATGTGAACCACCAGATGGGGTCACGAGGACCATTGCTATATCGATGTAATGATTTGTAACGGCTTGAAAAGACAATATTCCCACTAATTTCGGATCTCTGAACTGCAATTATTTAACGAATTAGAATTACATGCTATTAATACACTATATGCATGTGGCCAACAGTACATGTTGGGTTAGTTTTACATGGTTATGCTTGCATGTCAGGTGTGCAATGTGAGGTGATCAAGGGCGAAGAATTTTGCCGGACTAATTTCTTATTCTCCCTTTTTTGCATCCGTTGAAGTTAGAAAACCGATAAAATATTATGCATGTTATAACTGAGCAATATTGGTTGCAATGTTTCCCTGGAAATAATTGTTGAATATGATGCTGGACAGGAAATCACTAAATTTGTTTTCATAGCTGGTGTATCAAGCAGGCTTCGATTGCTGAAATTCACTGAACATGTGAGATCATCGAAGGCTCGTGAAGAACTATGCATCAAACGAGACAAACTAACCGCATATTGTGAGAGTGCTAACATTATGTAACTGTAGCCATGAAACTAACTGCAAATTAGATTATCCGCAACGCATATTTTAGGTAGTAGTTTACGTATCCTGCCTAAAAAGAGTGACTCGTGGATAGTTTTGTAGCACCAAATTTTATCTTTTACGCTTACCACATAAATATCAGTTTTTTTTTCGTGAAATGAATCTGTAAACATATAAAATATATCTAAATTTAGACAAATCTTCGATATTTTTATGGAAAGATGTAGTATTTATATTTCGACTTCTCAAATTAACAATGATGGGTTAACTTAAAAGTTTTTGGGTGGCTATATTGGTAAATAATTATGTCTACATTTAGTGTGATTTGATGGGGGATGTGTTTATAATTTAATCACAAATGATGATTGGCTGACTACTTATGTCACCTCTTCTTATGGAGGGTGTGAACCATCGCCCGATGGATATTCGGTTGGTAGACATGACAAATCGATCGAGTTTCACTCAATTGAGTGTAAACAATCAAAGGCTTGTTGAATGCCAATACTTAGGTTTAGATGTTTGTGTATTTAGAACCCATGAATTCCATATTTCCGGCCCATTGGAATGTCAATGTCGAATTTCAAGCCTCAATGCATACGTCCAAACAGTGCCTTAGTGGATTTCTTCAGAAATTTAGCATATTTGCTTAAAAATTGATTAAACTTACCTAGACTTACCAAATCCATACTATTTACTATTCTAGTAGGTATGGCGGTTTTGCGTCTAATATGTCGGTATTTTTTATTGGAGTGGACAAAGATCATATATTAAGTCAACCAACCTTTACAGGACAATCCTTACAATAAAAATAGTACTCGGGAAAATCAATGTCATCTTCCTCACGCACTCGTCTGCGGTGCGCCATGAGTGGAGCTTGATGCTGCCTATGGGTCTCCAATTTGAATCTGGAAAACATTGCTGATGGGGCAAGAAGTCGGCACTTGAAAAAAGACGTCGGGAACATTAATCTAAGAAATAGATTGTCTTCGGGAATAAAGCCACACATAGGTCTAAATGACCACCAAGATCTGTGTAGGCAGATCTAGGGAGGTAACCTAGTCTCAAAATCTCCGCGACGAAGTTGAACCTTGCAAAACCACCTTATCGACCGTGGATAGATCTGGATTTTTCGGATTAACATCATACAAAGTAGAACAAGAAAATTTTCATAAACGCAATTGAATTTGGATAAGCAAATTGTAGCACGAGCATTTTAAAGCGCTGTTGAAGTGCCAAATACTTCCTCTGTTTTTATTTGGTTTAGTCAAAATTAAACTTTGCAAATTTAGCCAAGAATATATGAACAAAATATCAACCTCCATACTAATAAAAATATACTTTATGAAGATTCTAATATTACAGATTTTTATAAAGATGTTGATATTTTCTAAAATTTAACTTTGACTAACAGAGTAAATAAAAATAGAGGTATAAAACGGCAGCGCCTCGGCTGATCCAGTCCCACACAAATGTGCCCACCAGACACGGGCGCGAACGGCGAACCTCCGTCGATGGATTGGCGCCAACGGCAGGAACGCGCGGGATGCTGTCGCACCCTCGGCCGGCGGGCCGTCTACGTGGCCGGCGAGCCTCCCGTAGGCACCACTCTTTTCCTGTCCTTCCCCCACTTTTACTGCATACCGGCATGCTTCTTGGCCCGACCAGGACGCGGCGGGCAACATGGCGAGGCTGTCAGAGCGCATCGCCTGGCGTGGCAGGTCGGCGGCAGCATCCGCGGTGTCACCGTCTTCATCCTTGATGACAAGCCCGGCGTCTTCGACTCCCGTAGATCGATTCTTGCTTCTTTCCACATTACGGCATTACACAGAGCAGTCGGTCACCTGTTCGATAGATTGCCCATGAGCTGGAAGGGAGTAAGTACATATCACAATCTTGTGTTTAACTCCAAATTTTGCCTGTTCTGGTTCAGTCGATTTATTAGGCAGTGCCTCCTTGCAACACAATAAACCTTCCAGTGAATATACGTGCAGTCCGAAGCTCTGGCCTCGCTCATACTGTCTTCTTTAATTTGACAAACTGCTTCACTGCACAAGGATCTAGTGTGCGACTACCTGATCCTGACAAATACAAGATTTCAGTTCCTCGCTTCAAAGCAGGTTTTTACACTTTTTGATGAAAAGTTGGCGGCGTTCAATACTGCATTCAAGTTATGTATGTCTTTTGGCTGTAGTGAAGATATGCTATTCAGGCAAGTTCGCTCCCCTCGTTCTTATAGGGCCGTTATTTGTTTGCGTTTTAGTATAGATGGCAAGAAGCTAGGATTCCGGTGGACATTAATACTGTGATAAGATTTTGGGATATGTTTTGGGATTACCAAAATATGATATTCATCAAACAGATGCACCTTTTCTGCTACAGCAACTATAATCACTGTTTACCAACGATCCCGAAAATAAACAAGAGCAACAGATATTAGAACTGGATGAAGGTACAGATTATATTCTGCTGGTTGGTGGGCTGGGCGTCCAAATTCATTATGGTTGGGCGTAGGTGTGTAATGGTTCAACTTTATATGTGGTTTCACAGTACAAAAGGTTCTTACATTCGTAGCTGGAGTATTTAAGACAAAATACATGCAGTTCTATGAAACTCAACGAAATAGATCTGTACATTCAAATTGATGAAGTATATGTTAAACCAGTGGTTTTTGTAAGAACAACAATTCTATTCCGTCCCAATGGAATTCTGCCCATCAAGGCTATAAGAGAATACTGAATTTATATAATTTATAACCATTGAGTTGTGGCTTACATTAATAAACTTAGCCACGCAACTGCACATGCTTAGCTTGCTGTACAATGAGGTGGAGGTGCAGATTTAGTAGTCAATTAGTGGTCCAGCAACTGCACATGTACTAGTATTCTATTTATAAGGACAAGTTGGAAATTTGAAATAATTATTCACATCGAGGTAAGAATGTTTCCTTGTGCTGACTTGAACACCTACAGCACAAATACTTTAGTCCCAATGAGGTGGACACCACAGACTTTAGTTTGGAATTTTCGCATCTATCTGTGAACTTCCACTCTATTTTTTGCAGCAAGACTTGTAGTTGTCAACTCTTCTCTGCCCTTCCAGTTCTAGGTAAAGAACAGCAGAAGGCTATTAAACCTACGTCTGCTCCTGCCTCCTCCGATCAGCTTCTACTGCAAGTCTCCTAGGTACTGGTGAATCTCCACTCTTTGATCCAAGAAGCTCGTTCATTTATGAGAACTGTCTTGTTGTCTTTACTTCAGTCTATAATGCAAAGGTTTGTAAGAAATTTATTTTTTATATATCAGATCATACTTTGGAGTTGGCCGAAATACCCTTATTTTCTGCATATGAACACTTCTTTTAAAAGTTCTTGCTCGCTTTGACAGAAGACATGGAAGTTATGGTTCACAATGAGATAGTTGTAACTCTGCATACATGCCATGCTCTAAGCTCCTGAGAGCTAAAGAGGCTAATGTTCCTTTTTTGTATTTGTTTACCCTTTAAAAAAAATTCAAACCTGAAAGTAAAGCCAATTCTGTCGAGAAAAATACTTAGTTGTGCAAAGTTGCTGAATTTGTTTTAATCGTACTTTCCGAGAGACCTACTGAGTATCGTCTAGTTACTGACTTGAAATATACCTTCATTTCCTCTTTCCAGCTATATGGCTCCGTTTCCGTCTGGGATAATGTCCCCAGTTGTTGACCTCTTCGTACGCGAGTTATGGAAGCCAATTAAGAAGCACTTTGGCTACTGTCTCAAGCCTGAAAACAAAGTTCGCAAACTAGCAAAAGCTGCTGATGATTTGAAGGAAAATATAGATCTTGTGAAGGAGAAAATTAAATTGGGTGAACTCGAGGGCAAGAAACCGAGGGTGCAAGCAACAAGGTGGATAGACGACAGTGCTAAGTTAGTTGAAGATGAATCATACAGAATCAAGAATACGTACGATGGAAGGAGCACACATATCTTTGGTTGCTCCTGGAATTGTTTCTTCAACTACAGAATTAGCAGTGCTGCCACCAAGAAGAAGGCTGATGCTGACGAATTACAGGAGAGTACTCCCAAGAATGATAGTATCTTCAGTTTGCTCCCACCAGTTGGCAGAGAGCTGCCTCTGCCACCTAACATCATGGGGCAAAACAGGTACATGAAAGAGATTGTTGCTTGCATCAAACAAGGCACCACGAGCTTCATTGGGATATGTGGCATGGGAGGGGCTGGCAAGACTACTCTCCTTAAGCAATTAAATAACATATTCAGCTGTGCTGCAGAAACACATGAATTCGATTACATCATTTATGTGGAAATTGGTCAGCAGCAAGATCTTGATACAGTTCGGCAAAATGTTGCATCCCAACTTGGCTTGGTGATAGGAAAGGATGAAAGCACAACATTTAGATCTTCATCCCTTTATAACTTCTTGAAAGAAAGGAAGTTTCTGTTGTTGATAGATGACCTTTGGCAAACATTGGACCTAGTGCAGATCGGCATACCACAAGGTGGCAGGCTGATTGGCCCTCAAAATAGGCAGATGATAGTAATCACCACACGCTTACAGCATCTATGTCACAGAATGCAAGTGCATGGTCAGGTGATTATGTTACAAAGGCTGGAGTTTGAGGAAGCTTGGAATCTCTTTGATGCGAACGCAGGATGCAATAGAGTAACCAACAGCAGTGCACAAATCAGAGTTTATGCCAAGAGTATTGTGAATATGTGTGGAGGCCTTCCGTTAGCTCTTAAGATAGTTGGTCAGGCTATGGCATCAAAAGAAAGTGAACATGAGTGGAAGCATGCTATGATATTGCTTCGACGGTCTCAGTTCCACAAAGTTCCAGATGCAGAAAGTAACCTATTTTCTTTGCTGTATATTAGCTATGAAAACCTGCCAGATGAGAGGACAAAACACTGTTTTCTTTTCTTTGTCTTGGCTGGATATGATCATTATAGTTACGTTCCATATGCAATAAATTTATGGATAGGACATGGATTTCTCGATGAAGATGATGACATCAGAAACAACTATTTGAGAGGTCACTCCGTTGTTGGATGTTTAAAAAGAGCCTGCCTGTTAGAAGAACATCCTCGAGGGGAAAATTATGTGAGGATGCACGATATAATCCGAGGTCTAGCTCTTTGGATTGTACAAATGCAACATGGTGATAGACATAACAATAAGTGGCAAGTGCGCCTCTGTGGAGAACCTATGGAACCAGAAGAGTGGAGCACTGCCCAGAGGATTTCGCTCACGGGCATGAATCCTATTAATATCCCCGATTCTTGCAGTTGCATTTGCCTATTGACTCTCTCGGTTCCAAGAAGCAAGATTATTGGAAGTGTTCCTACTGGCTTTTTCAGAACTGCTCCGTCTCTCACCTACTTGGATCTAAGCCAAACCAATATTCAAGAACTTCCATCAGATGTTGGAGCATTATTGAACTTGCAACACCTTGATCTTTCACACACCCCAATCCGAGCGATCCGAATGGAGCTTCAACTATTGAAAAGTTTGAGGTACCTATACTTAGGGCATACGCGTCGGCTGAAAACTATCCCAGATGGGACCATATCTTCACTAAGTATGTTGAGGGTACTCGATTTATACAACAGTGGTCTTTTCTCAGTGGACAGAACACAGACATACATTGAGGAGCTGGAGAGTTTGGTATGGTTACAATCTCTTGGGTTCACGGTGGATGATTCTGAGTCGCTTCACAGGCTACTCAATTTTTCTAATAACTCCTTGAAATTCCTTAATGTACAAGGAGTTGAAGGCTTGCAATTTCTCCATATTTCACCATCGCTTATTGGCATAATGAGGGCACATCAACTCGAGAAGTTGATGTTTCGTGGAATGAAAAGCCTGGAGGAGTTGCTGATTGGTGAAACCATTGTGGCTTCAGATTGGAACTTTCAAAGCCTTGACGATCTTATATTGGTTGATCTCCCAAAATTGGAAAGCATTGTATGGAAAGGTGTGGTGCCACATGTTTGCCTTCCCACACTTCGTTTTCTAGTGATGTATGGCTGCCACAGCATCAAGACACTTACGTGGATCAAGGAGCTGCCCTGCCTAAAAGAGATATATCTGATTGACTGTGGTTCAATGTTGGAGTTGGTGGCTGATGATGAAGAAGCAAACACGTCAACTGCTGCACATTCATTTCCTCGTCTCAAGTTACTTGGACTAAGCCAGCTTGGGAACCTGCAGAACATATGTGGTGGCACACTTTCTTTCCCGTGTTTTCAGCGGTTACTTGTGTACAAGTGTCCTATGCTAGTGAAATTGCCATCCAGATTACTGACAGAAGAGCGTCTGTCACTGATACTTGGAAGACAAGACTGGTGGGAACAACTATGCTGGGAGGATAGTAGCGTGGAATCTACTCTCTTCCCATTCTTCAGAGAATTGCCTGCAAGTTTTCGAGGAAATTTCGTAGATGTTGGCAATGCATTAATTATGTAGGTAGAAGAAGGAACAAGACTGCTGGAACTGTATTTCGCGAAATATAACATTGTGAGAAGGTTCGTTGAGAAACTCGCACATGGCGGGGAGATCCTGACCAATTTCTGGGCTCTCTTCTATCTTGCCGGCATCCTGACTCGTTCCTAGAAGCGGACCGCACGCATTTCCTAAAGGTTAGTTGCAGCTTAGTTCCGGCGTTGGGTTGTGATTCCCTCTCAATATGATTACTGTATGCGCCTGAACTGCTGTTCACTGTTGTGTATGGTTTACTGATTGTGGTGTTCCCTCTCGAGAGGAACTTACTGTCTAAATTTGTAGGGTGAAAACATAAGGTCTAGCCTTAATTGGTTGTGCCTGGCAATGACCTTGTCAAAAACATTGTTTTGTGAGTGCGGATTTTCTCCGGGGTGAAAACATATGATCGTTGATCAGGGCGATGGCGGCGCTTGTGCATTGTTTCCTTCTTAGAGACGTCGCTTTTCAAGATGATGGATTTTGTTGTCTTGGTGGTGTTTGGTCGCTGTTACAAGGAGTAGGTCACTGTAGCGGGCCTTTTTTTTTGGCTTTTTTCTTTTTTTCGGCTGTGGGCATCCGTATTGCCAATAGGGCAGGCTGGGTGTAATTGGTATCTTCACAATATTAATATATTTTCTTTATCGAAAAAAACCCTGTATGAATTCAGTTGTTTGCTCGTGATTAACCACTTCAACCTGTTTGAGAACGAGTGTTGTTGTACGCCTTTTTAAAGATGAGGATCATTTGTCAAGTCTGAGAGTGAGAGTGAGTGCTACAGATCAGGTGAGCTTTGGGTTACACCATCTTTGGAGGGGGTTACATTATCATGTCTGTTTTAAAATGAATATACAAAGTTAAGCAAACCATAGTATTAATCATGAAACCAAATTAAATGAGAAATTCATTATGAGTACCGATTAAAATTTTCAAGTGGTTGCATAAAAATTTCTGTTTACAGACTACATGATTGGATGTTCTGATATATCTTTTCTATTTTGCACCATGTTTTCTGGACAACGCTACAGGCGCGCATCAAACTTAAGGCTTGCATGTTCACTTGTGTTTTCACCAAAGCGCTAAGGCCATACTCATCCCTCTCCTGTAATTTGAATTGTATTATCTGTTGAAAGAAATCGTGTTACTTTTTATGGAATATATTGTGTAACTCAAGATCGTCTTGGTTCAGCAACACATGTATTTATATTAATCAAGCTGGTATTATGAAATGCTTTGTCCTCCACTTCCGTTGATTGTCTAGAATTTGTTCTTCATAATCTAAAATTGTTGTTTATTTTTTTAATAATATTTTTCCCCATTAATTCTACAAATAATACTTGATTTTAATTTTTTTTAAATAATACACTGTCGGGTTAGGGGAACCCAATTAGTACCAATCGGGTTAGTGAAACCCGATTAGTACTAGTCGGGGTAGAGGAACCCGACTGCCCCCTAGGCTCCATGTGCATGCATGCATGTGCTTGACGAACCCGATTAGTGCTAATCCGGAACACTAACCTGACGGTGTATTATTTTTGAAAAAGTTTAAAATCAAGTATTATTTATAAATTAACGAGAAAAAATATTATTAAAAAAATTTAACGCACGGGGTATTCACTAGTATACAAAGTTAACCAAACCGTAATATTAATCAGGAAACCAAATTAAATGAGAAATATCAGTATGGGTACCAACTAAAATATAGTATTAGTTTTATCTATGATAGTGTTTAAAAAGTAGAGAAGTTTGAACGCAAATCATTTCGAAAATGTCTTCTATTTTCGAACACACAACCAATGCATGCGTTTAAAGCACAAAAAAAAAGACATGCGAATGAGTATTCTAAAGATCCATTTTGGCATTGTCTTTGTAGTTTTATTCTCATACAAAATGCATCGTTTCGATGCAGAGGCTGGGGCTGTGCTCCCATTTCGAAAAAAACACAATGCTACATCACTTACAAAAGTCATTCGTCCAGTAACAACCATCCAAATACAAATTCACCTTCCCTTCCCTCCCTAATTCGTGATCTACTACATGCTAGAGCTACGACGAACACGCCCTAAAGAAAACGAAAAGGAGCAATATTTGTTTTATCAATGACAATGTTTAAAAAATAGAGAAGTTTGAACGCAAATCATTTAAAGTAATGTCTTCTGTTTTCGAACACGCAACCAATGGATGCGTTTAAAGCAAAATATGACATGGCGGGAGTGAGAATTCTAAAGATCCATTTTTGGCATTGTCTTTGTAGTTTTATTCTCACACAATGCTGCATTCTCAGTTACAAGAGTCATTCGTCTAGTAACCATCCAAATACTAATTCACCTTCCCTTCACTCCCTAATTCGTGATCTACTACATGCTAGAGCTACGACGAACACGCCCTAAAGAAAAAAGGAACAACATTTCACTAGCCTGCTATATCATGAGAAGATAAAAGTAAAATAAGTTCCTACCGGCCCGATCGAGCATACGACTATTGCGCCTCCAGGTCCCGCTCCCCGCCGTCCAGCACCCGCTCCTGCGGTGGCGGTGGCGCCGGCGGTGACGCAACAGCCCGCGACGTGCTGCCTACATGCTCCTTCCCGGCTTGCTCCTCTGCGGCCGGCCGGACGACCACCTCAGCTCGGCATACCGGGCACGTGGAGTGCTCCCTGAACCAGACGTCGACGCAGCCCCGGTGGAAGACGTGCATGCACCTGGGCAGCCGCCGCGCGTCCTCCCCTTCCACCATGACGGCCAGGCACACCGCGCACTCCGCCTCCTCCTCCTCCTCGTTCCGGTACGGGAACTCCGGCAGCGCGGCGATGGCGTCCGCGTCGAGGCCCGCGGGGCGTTTCTTGGGCGCCGCCGCGTCGTCCGCGGCGGCCGCGGCCTCGTGCCGGCGCGCGGAGCGGTGGACGAGGTACCACCGGATGACGCAGAGGACGAGCAGGATGGCGAGGAGGGAGCCGAAGCTGATGCTGAGGACGACGATGTAGGAGGTGGTGGTGCAGCAGGCGGCGCGCGCGGCGCGGCGCGACGGGTAGGGCGGCCCCGCCGCCGTGAGCGCGAAGCAGGACTGGTCCGCGGGGAGGCAGCCGCCGGCCGTGGCGTCGGCGGGCATGGCGCGGCCGGGGGGCGCGGCAGAAGACGAGGAGGAGGAGGAGGACGACGGCATGGTGCGCGCCGGACGCGTGAGGTCTATAGGCGGTTGCGTGCGTGTGCGTGGAGGGCAGAGCATTTGAAGGGGCCGGTTGCATGGTGGTGTGGGGAGTGTGGAAGCGCGGAGGGGACGGACGGGGTTTCTTGTTCATGAGATGCGGAGTTGACCGCCGGGGCGAACGCGTTTGACAAGAATAGTAGGTTCGTCAGCGGTTGCGCCACGTCTCGGGGTTGAAGAAGCGCCACATTTTTCGTTTCCAATTTTCTCTATTTTGTTTGGAGTTAATTGGGGGAGTTTCACGCATAGCTCTGAGGCTCTTTCTGCTAAAAATCTTTAGAGACGGCTAGCTCTAAATATGGTAACGATATTGCATGCGTTCTAGCGGGGAAGGCTTGTGGAGGAGTGTTCATCCATAGCTCTAAGGTTCTTTTTGCTAAAGAGCTTTGTGGCTTGTTCGCGCGGTGGGCGGGGTCGATTCGCGCGGAGCGAACTGGTCAGCGCCCACCGACGGGTTGGGTGCATCAATCGCGGTGCTAGCTCGCCGTGCTGAGGACAAAGAGAGTGGGGGCGGCGGGATCGGCAGCGGGAGTGCGGAAGCGCGAAGGAGAGGAGCTGAAATCTTCTTCGCGCCAACGTGAGGGTGGGGATGGGGTTCGCGCTCGGGCAGGCTCGTGAAACTGGGGAATTAGGGTTTTGGTGGCGCGAAACTAGATGGACTGGAAAAATATTTTCGGATGCGGGCACGGTGCAGTATGTGAACTCGCCATTTTTATGCCTCTAAGCCCGCAAAGTGGCGGTTATTATACAGATGCGGGTTCGATGCGGGATCTGCTAGAGTTGCTTTAAATGCATAATCAGAAAGGTAGAGAAGTCTGTCAAGAAGGTGACTATCAGGGACAGAAGAAGGAAGCGGGGCGTAGCAAGAAAAGCTTTGGCGGATGCTTGACTGATGAACCCTCTTTGAATCGTCCGATGAGTGAGTCTTTTGCGGCGTGCTGCTCCATGTGTCATATGTTCGTTGTTTTAACAGGGTGCGAGTGCTTGTTGGTGTGGAGGTTGGCCTCGTGGTGTTGTTATTGTTTGATTTTTATCTGGTTTTCCGCTAAATAACTGAGTATTTTTTTCGCAATTAATAGAAAAGGTAAAGCTTTTGTTTTCGTTTCAAAAAAATAGTAGCAGGAGTAACTAATTCGAATTTGTAGTTTTGTATAGCAAAATTCGAAATTGGTTGTTTGAATATTACAATTCGCTTGTAGACCAGCGGGGGAACCATTTTTGCCAAGAAAAAATGGGTCAGCTCGGAAGCTAGTCACAAACTGACAGCAAGCAAGCCTGTCGTTATCCTTCACGGCGATCGGGTCATTGGTAGTTGCGAGTGCAGATCTTCTGGCTGGCAACATCGACGGCCGGCGACCACTCCCACCAAACCCCACGGCCTCGGTACCGTCGCCGGCGCCACGTTATCACCGCATGGCCGGTGCCGCCAGGCCTCTCCTCTCCCGCCTACTCACCCCCAATCACATTGCCATGGCCGCCGGCCACTCCCCATCGCCGACTCGGCGCCTTGCCCACCTCACACGCCACCTCCTCGCCCCCTCCTCTTCTTCCGGCGAGCTATCCTCCGTGGGCGCCCCTGCCGCCGCCGCCCCCGTCCGCGCGACCGCTTCCAAGGGCTTCGCCGCCGTGCTGGTCTGCATCTTCCAGGATCCCCGCGGCGACACCCGCGTCCTCCTCACCAAGCGCGCATCCTCCCTCAACTCCCACTCAGGTACAGTACACCACCGGTTTCTTGGGATCCATGTCGCTCGATTCTGTCACTTGGAGTGATTTCATTTCTTACTCTGTAACGAAAATATCTAGGGGAGGTGTCGTTGCCGGGAGGGAAGGTGGAGGATGGGGATGCGGATGTGAAGACCACGGCTCTACGAGAGGCAGAGGAGGAGATTGGGCTGGACCCGGCTCTTGTATCTGTTGTCACAGTTCTTGAGCCCTTCTTGTCCAAGGTAAATTAGTAATGACGATTTTGCTTATTTCCAGTTGCCTAAATGTTAGTAAATCTCGGTCACCTAAAATTGAACATTAGTTAGTTCCCAAAAAGTATGCTCTCCAAAGTGTGCAATTTTTATTTTTGAACTGTAATGTTTCTCCATTTTTTTGGGTCCGGAGTTTGTATATGAAGAGAGGCGAGACAGAATGGTTTACGTATACTTCGATTTCATTAAAAAGCTAAGAGTGGGCAATTTTATTATTAATGTTACTGCATTTTATGGTCCGCAGTTTATATGTGAAGTGACTCGAGACAAGAATGGTTGGATGTTAATCCAAAAGCTAAGAAAATTGGCCGAGACCTGAAAAAATTCAAGCAACTTATGAATAGACATCCCCTATAGTCTTGTGCTGGCACAGTCCCGATATTCGTTTATAAATGTTCTAGATTTTTAGAATTAATCATAGTATGTTGATTGGTTACTTGATCCGGTGGGTGAGTTGATAGCCGAGGTCATGATATTTCTTACTATATCTGCAAACATCATGTGTCCCTTTGTACATACCAAGTAAACATTATTATTCTGTATGTTAACAGCCAGTATGACAAGCACAGGTGCATGCTGGAGTTTGGTGCATTTAGAGACAACAACTCGAGAAACATACAAGGAATAATATGCTTGTTAATTCATTTCATGTTTCCCCCTTTCAGTATTTTTACTCTAAACCTGTTCAGTATCTTCCGGTGCTTATATTGCAAATGTCTTGTGACACTGATCAACCAAAGGCGCATGTTGTATAAATCGTACATATAATCAATTCATGAGAATAGTATGCATGCATGTTCGACGTTATTCTTGGAGTGGCTCGTTTTAGCTATTAACCATTTCAAATTTCTTGCATAGTTTTGTGCTTCCGGTAATAATGTTCCTGGTTAATTTGTTAAAGAACATACTCAAATTGATCATTCAAATGCGTGAGCCTACCTAAGTCCATCTAATTACTTTGAGTTGCCCAAGATTGTTATGACTTGTGACAATGACATAACATGCCCTAAAATTACTGCTTGCGCACTTCAGTTAACCCTAAAACTACTGCTTCTTCACTTCAGTTAAGCCAATTAGTTAAGCTTCCTAGCTGCAGGAGGAAGTTGCAAAAAAAAAAAAAAAAAACTCTAAAGAATGGAAGCGATGGCAGCTTTTGAGTATGCATAGCTGTTGGTCTAATTCTGGACTTCACCTTTTGGAATCTTTGGTAGAGGGAAATTTCCAACTAAAATGTCATCACAGATTGAAACAATTAGAACATGCACACTCTTTTAATAGAACTGCAAATTGGCAATGGCTCATGCTTTAGTCTTTGTTTTACAGAATGGTCTTGATGTTACTCCTGTAATTGGCATTCTCTCGGATAGATCTTTATTCAATCCTGTCTTGAATAAAGATGAAGTGGAAGACATCTTTGACGCCCCTCTGGAGATGTTCCTGAAGGTACTACTGAGATTTGTATATGTACCTATCATTGAAATTCTTCAATCAGTTCCTGTTCATTTCAATAAGGACATTTGCATTGTTGTATTCTCACTTCTATCGAAATCTGTAGGATGATAACCGGACAACACGACAAAGGGATTGGATGGGAATGACTATCCCGGTCCAGTTTTTTCACTACGAGACAGAGGGCAAAAAATATGTCATCTGGGGCCTAACTGCACACATTTTGACCCGGGCAGCAGCAGTAGTTCTGCAGAGGCAACCATCGTTCGCTGAACTTCCGAGACCCAAAAGTGCTCCTCTAGGCAGTAAGCACTAATGAACTGAAACCATCATTCTATACCGGTATCAGGAGTATTAAACTGAATAGTTAGTGTGTTTCTGTAGAGATGTAAAGTGCATATCGTGTATAGGCTATAGCATAAAACATAATATCCTGGAACATTTGGTGATCTCATTATTTGAGTTGAGAACGCTTGCGTTCTGTTAAAGAATGTTCTTTGTGGCCATTTATTTGAAGCTTGGACATTAAGGCCATTGTAAATACTCCTATGGAGCAGCTTATACTGCATTTGAACTACTCCCTCTGCCTCAGTTGTATAGATCTTCGCTTCAATAAATAAAACGTTTTTTAAGTTAAACTATGTTAAGTGCGATTAATTTTTTAAATATCATTAACATGTACAATAAAAAATTAATATCGTTAGATACATCAAAAAAATATGTTTTCATGTAATATCTATATAATACTACCTTCATCCTAAGACATAGTTTAACCAAACTTTTAGAAGAATTTATGAACAAATAAGATATTTTGTAGATACCATATGAAAATATATTTCATTATCTATCTAATGATCTTGATTTTGTACTTTTCATGTTAATATTTTTTGATAAAAACCTAGTTAAACTTAACATAGCTTGACTTCTGAAAAAGAATATAGACAGCCTTAAGCCTTGGGATGGAGGTAGTATCACATTTATTGATAGTTTTGTTTAAAAGTTTGGTCAAACTTAGTTAGCTTGACTTTTTACAAAAAAAGGTCTTATTCATTGGAAATGATGGAGTATTATTAGAAACTTCAGATGTTATAGTTTCTAATAATATGATTTCTGTGTTGTATAATTATTTTATATTTATCAAATTTCATAGTTTTTGCAGTTCAACCCAATAATTTCTAGTGATACAGCCTTTATTCAGCCCTCTCTTTGAAAGTTTATGATCTCTGTAATGTCAATCAGGGCATGTACAACGCCCGACGCTACTATAGGCGCTTAGATTGGGAAAAATAACAAAATAAAATTAGATTATATTCTAAACGTTATAGTCTCCAACGGCGGACGCTAATCACGGGCGCTAACTGCCTGGCCGCTTGGCCCGAGGAAGAGGAAAACAGCAGACGCTAATCCCGGGCGCTCGACTCTTTTTCTTGCGTCGATGCCGCACAGACGCCAGGAATTAAAAACCAAACTGCCGATCTACCAGGAATCTGATCCTAGCGTCGACGTCTAAGCGTCCGCGTTGTACTTGCCCTTAAGCAAATTGTCGGGGGAAACGGCAACTCCCACCGTACCATTACGATACGTACAGCAGACACAATACGCACCGAGACCACTCTAGTAAAATCAGGTTTTACCTGTCAAAAAAAAAAAATCAGGTTTTTAGGGATCCCATCCCAAGAATGCACCGCAACAAAGCACGAAAGTACGTTCCATAACAGATCGGCAATGTGCTGCTGCTGTTGCGGCGACGGCGATTGCCGGCCGCTGGGGTGGCTGCTCGGACTGCCGTTCGCGCTGGTCGCCGTCCTCATCTCCATCGCCGGGGCCGTCATCTGGATCATCGGGTACCCTCTCTTTCTCACTCCTTACATGTTCCCGTATCTACTCTCCATCCACACACCAAATTCTAGCAGATCCCGTAAACGTATCGAAATTGCAAATAAATCGGTCGTTTTCAGTTTTCGTTAATCGGCGCAGATTATGTAAACGCGAGCGACTTGGATTTCTTTTAGGCCTTGGCACTGAGTTTTAGCGAAGATTACTGGGATAATTTTCACCAAATTTTAAATCCCTAATTATTTTAAATACATGTTTGATGCTAAAGTATGAGCGAGTTTAATATTCTCTTATTCCCATTTTTTTCTAAATTTTAGTGTATTTTTCTCAAACCCCAATACTCTACCTCTATCTAGATTTGGGATGGAGCTTCATGGGGATTGGGTGACGGTAGAGGTTTCACCCAATACTCTAGAGTATTATTCCCATTTAATTCCCACAACACTTTAGTGCCAAATATGGCCTTAGGAGTTGGGAAAACTCCTCGCCCGACCTCTACATACGCGGCCTTCGCGGCCAAACCTAGTGTGATCCCAATCCTCTTGGAAGTAGTTAGGGCACTTAAATTTCCCCACTCCGCCCGAGCTTCCGCGCTTCTATCTTCCGCCGCCCATAGGCGCTGCCTCTTGCCATTATTTTCGTCCACCTCTGGCCATGCCCTACCGCCGCCGAGTGCCCTGCACCACACCGCTCCGCTAGTAGGTGAAATCTCGCGGGCTGACCGGATATTCTTCCGCGGAGGGAATCTTCGAGATGGCGGCCGCCATGGATGCGCCGTGGACGTCTAATTCATTAGCGCCCTCAACCTAGGCGGTTGGATTTGGCTTCGCCAGAGCTATTTCTTCCGCCTCTTCCGTTGCCGCCACGGAAGCCACCTGAATCGACTGCATGGACTCCACCGCGGCAAGATCTTGTTCGGCTTGTTTTTCGAGTTAGATCTAGTGAAGTTGATTCGGTTTTGATATAGGATTGTTGTAGATGAGTTCAACGTTGAGCGTGGAGTTTTTTTCGAAGACTCGTATTCTTTCGATGATTCGGACATCGACGATTTGCTCAAAGACAATGCCGCTGAGCATATGATTCTCATCATTTCCATGAAGGAGCTCGGGGATAGGGACAATATGAACAATCGGCCCGGATTGATGGCCAACCATATTTTCATCTCACGAAACCAAGTGCTTGAGGCAGTGGCATCGAAGGACTTCCGGATTTGGCACTTTTTTGGATTTCTGGAATCACTCAATGACATCAATGTGTTGCATAGATCCCATCTATTTGCTAGACTAGCTAGTGGAGATGCTCCGGCATGAGTACACAATGGGCTAATATCTATCTATCTTGGGAAACATTTGTGAAGACCATCCAAACCCCAAAACAAAGAAATAAGCTGAATTTGCCAAGACATAAGAAGAATGTTGAAAGCATATTGAAAAAGATTTTCGTGTTTTGCACGCTCGGTTTGGCATTGTTCGTGGCCCCGTTCATTTTTGGGATAAAAAAACTCAACAACATCACGACATGCTATGTGATTCTTCACAATGTGATCATCTAGGGTGAGAAAGGGTTAAACTTGGAGTTCTCCTATGACAATGTTGGTAGCCGAGTGAAACCACAAAGGAATCTCAATCGCATTCAAGCATTTCTTGAGACGTATCATCAAATTTAAGATTCGACCACGCATACCCAACTCAATCTTGATCTCATCGAGCACCACGGACAACTACATGGCAAAAAATGATCTCCCTCCTTTATTCATTTCATTTCCTATTTACTTATGTGTGAGATGAGCAATTATTTGCACCCGGAACCATTCTTTATTTGTTAAATTATTTGATTTGAACTATTGTTGTAATTTGATTTGAAGAATATTGTAATGTAATTATTTAAATGATTATTATGTCTTGTAATGTTTAAAACATTTATAAATATTAGCCCATGTTTCTATCATATTTATTTTGACTGTGCAAAATGATGAATTTGGGTGCGCTGAACAGACCTGCAAACTGAACGAGTAAATCTGAATCGGTTCCGTTTGGGGCACAGATTCAGTTTGCGGGATCCGGTTTTACGGGTTCAGTTTGCGGAATTTGTCTTGTGCGAGTCTAAACATAACCGAAAAATAGATTTTCCACGGTCTGTAAATAAGTTTTGGCTGGATCCGTTAGAGTTGCTCTTACTGGTCAACCTGAATAAAATTTACAATCTGACGTTGTGATCTAGGCTGCCGATCTCCTGCATCTGCCCGTGCTGCCTGTGCGTGACGCTAGTGCTGGAGGCGGCGGTGGAGCTCATCAAGGCGCCGTTTCATGTGATGGTCTGGTTCACCTCCAAGATACCCTGCTAGCTTTTCCACTAGACTGTCTCGTCTCATTCGTGTTACCGTACTACTACCGATAAATGAATTTCTACCGTTTATGGTATCTACCGTGTAGAGATCCACCGTATATCATGCACGGAAATTCGTGAAGTTTATCTGAGAAAAATGACCATACTTTGTGAAACAAGTGCCGCATGAATCTTGTAGCTCCAGCCTGCGGTTGATACATGCACGATACTGTGCACCATAGAAAATCCAGGTTTGCTTAGTTTACATGATAGTAGGGTGGCTTATGTATTTTCTAGTTCAATTTGCTTCCAATCTGTTTGGTGATATACCATGTTGATTTATTTAAAGCGTTAGTTGATTCCTCTTGCAGCTAAATGAATTTCTGGCAAAACAAATTAATTTTGCTGTATATGCATTTCAGATATATTATTTTTATATAGGAGGGTGTAGTTCTTAGCTTTTTTAAGTTAACTATCTTGGTCGCCCTCTTTTCTTTCAAACGGTATTTTACAACCCCATTTTAATCAAAATATTACTTTTTGCAATTTTGAAATTGATGCGCAATTTTATTACAGTGTTTATGGTCCCAGTAGATTGTTGATGGCCATGTGAGAGGAATGATGTAACATTTTGGATTCATAATACCTCCTATTTTGGAGTTGATTTGGTCAAGACGGCAACGTGAATACCTAAGCACAAGCTATATTTGAAAATAAACATCAAGCAATTGTCAAACTTGTACTAGCCAACACAATCAAAAGGCCAAACTTACTAAAATGGCTAGGCACACAGCATATACGTTCAACACCCTTCTCATGTATGACAAAAAATAGACTCAAAGATGAAAGATCGAGATGTCGCCTAGAGGGGGGGGTGAATAGGCAATTACAAACTCTTGCGGATTTGTCTTGTAAGAATACGGAATTAAACTAATGTTTAGTTTACAAGCACAAATCCTAAATATGCTAAGCTCAACTAAGTGTAACAATGGCAACTAGAGCTAAGCAAGATAGGCACAAGATATATGTAGCACAAGTGATAGCAAGATATATGTACTTCAAGCACGATGGAAGAGTGGAGGTCCCACGAAGGATTCCCCGCGCCAAGGAAAGAGAGCTTGGGTATAGAAATAACCGAGGCACGCGGAGACGCGGATGTATTCCCGTGTTCCCTTGCTTTGCAACAAGATACGTCACGTTTGGAGGAGTGGAGGTCCCACGAAGGATTCCCCGCGCCACGAAGGCTCACCCTATTCTCCGAACCACACCCACGAAGGATAATGGTCCTTTCCTTATGGTTAGCTTTTCCTCCGCTCCGGAGATGGCAAGCTCCACAACCACTTCACAAGCTCCACGAAGGAGAAGCCCGGGCCTCTTCACAATCTTCTTGAAGAGATCACCGGAGCACCAACCGCCAAGCCAACTAGGAGGTTTCCCTCCAAAAGTAACAAGCTCACGGTCTCTCACTCGAACTAATCGTGGTGGAGAGCTCAACACTATGCAATAATGCAAAGCAAGAACACTAGAAGTGTTCAAGTCCTTCACTCTCAAATCCCACCCAAGCAACAAATGCTAAGATGAGATTGGAGAGGAAGAACAATGGGGAAAGTCAACAAAAGACTCCAAGATCTAGATCCAAAGGGTTCCCCTCACTTAGAGGAGAAATTGATTGGTGGGAATTGTAGATCTAGATCTCCTCTCTCAAATCCTCAAGAATGGGCAAGAATCATGGGGGGAATCAAGAGGGGAAGCAAGTTCTTCCAAGAGCAACAATGGAGGTGAAGAAAGGGGAAGAACTGACTCAGCCCAAGGTGGAAGAAGGGCTATTTATAGCCCAAGGGCAAATAAAACCGTTGGGAAAAAGTTGGGCTGAGTCAACCATCGGGGAGGCCGGTCAACCGGGCCTGAGGCCGGGCCGCGTCCGGTCCAGGGCCCGGTCGGAGCCGGGCCACGAGCCGGACCCGGCCGGTCCAAACCGGTCGGCAGAGCCGGACCCCGACCGGGTTCACTTTGTGTCGTCCAGGAGGTCATCCGGTTGGCGCCCGGTTGGCGACCGGTTGGCGACCGGTCGACCGGACTGTGCGCCGGACTGGCCGGTTGGGAGGCCGGTCAAACCGGGCGAGAAACCAGGCCAGCAGGAAAAACATGTTTTACTAAAACTATGATAACTTTTATGTCCGGACCCCGATTGACATGAAACCAATTTTGTTGGAAAGATAACGACGAATAGAACCCCAAGAAATATGGAGACTCCTCACAGGATATTTTTAAATGTTTTTAGGGAGGGAGTCTCCCACCGTCAAGAAACGGTGAAGACGTCCAAACTCGAAAACGCAATAGAAGATGCATGCGGATTCCGTTTTCGATGAACTTGGGCTTGCTGTAAAGCTAGCAACAAGCTCAAGAACCTCACACAGAGAAACACCAAGAAGCAATAAGGATATGAAAAGTATGCAAAGGATTGAGCTCCCTAAGACGATGTGATCAAGTTACTCAACTGAAAGCCTCTCTTAATAGTGCGGCTATTTATCCTATAATCCGGTCTCCCAACAACCACCTTGAGACCGGTAAAAGGAAAACCTATCAAGGTCATACCTTTGCCTTGCGCATCCCGCTTGATCTTGATGATAACACTTCAAGATCTACACAAGCCGGAATGCCTCACTTGATCAATGTTGCTTCGTGAAGACTCACAAATGCTCCCCCATACACTATGATGGGAAAGCTCCATTGATGCACATCTTCACATGTCCATTATCACCAAATGGACGGCAAGCTTCAAGTATGTGATCCACTCAAGATGCTCATCTTGAACTTACCCAACTCAACCTTGTATCTTCTCATACTCACTTAAGATAGAGCATGGCTAGTATTGAGTTCCACATAAGAACTCCATCTTCATTTCTTCTTCTTGATCATATCACATATATATCTTCAAATCGATGATCTTGATGCCAATACACAAGGTATACATTTATCTTCATGGCATCCATACTTGAATCCAACACATGGAGTACAAGTAGTACCTATGGAATATTCCTTCATATAAACTCAATGAAAACATTAGTCCATAGGGGTTGTCATTAATTACCAAAACCACACATAGAGGCAATATACCCTTACAAAAGACATGACTCAAGATGTCTATATATGTGGAGGAGTCGATAACAATTTTCAATAAATTGCAAAATCAGAACTTGAACTCAAGACCTTAGCTTCTAATTAATATCATACAGTATCAAGCTTCAGGCACTAGGTAACGTAACTAGAAGTCCATATTGATGAAATTGCTCAGTCAATCTACATTTACACTTCAAAAACAATTAACAATGAAATGTCCTCTATTGACCATGGTCACTAAACTATGGGTATTAGGGTGACGATAGCTCCTATTGATCCTCCATACTAGTTGCTAGGATGAACCTTTTAGTTTCAAAGCTTCTGTGACCCGATGAAAATCTACTCCGCTGACTATTTTTAGGGCAACCTATTCCACTGATAGTTGAAGTAGATTTTTTTTGAACTACAGTTGAAGTAGATTTGAATCCGTAACAAACAACTACCAAGAACATAAAAAAACACAAAGGGAATTAGTACCATTTCAACAGCTCATTTTAGAATTGTGGGCCGCCAAATCGTTAGATGATGAGAAGGCCTAGTACAGTGAGTAACTGGACCGGTTAGCTCGAAGTCAGACGGAACTAGTTTACAAGGCGTTTCCTATATGCCGACCAGGTCGGCACCTGCAACGCGCCGTACACCCCCGCACGCGGTGTGGCCGGCCCGGTTAGGTGATTTTCCCCTGTTTTTTCTCATTTTCGTTTTCTTTTCAGTTTTCAGTTTTCTTGTTTTCTTTTCTTTTTGAGTGTTTCTTTTTTGTTATCTGGTTTTATTTTTCTGTTTAAAAATAATTTTCGAAAATTTCCAAATTTGACAAAATTTGAATGAATTTCGATATTGAACAAATTTTGAATCTTGAACGAATTTCCAAATTTGAACAAATTTTAAATTTTGAAGGATTTTTAAATTTGAACGAATTTCGAAATTGGAACAAAATTTTAATCTTGAACGAATTTCCAAATTTGGACGAATTTTTAAATTTGAGCAAATTTAAATGTTGATCTTTTTTCGAATTTGAACAAATTTCGAAATTTGAACAATTTTAAAATTTTGAAAAAAATTAAAATCGAACATTTTTAAAATATGTAGACATAAAATTTTGAACAAATTTTGGAAATTTAAAAAAAACTGTAAAATGTTAGTTTTTAAAAACAAAACTGTAAACAGAAAAAGGAAAAACGTAAGAAAACGAAAAAGAAAAAGAGGTTACCTGATGGGCCGCGGCCCAGTTAACAGCCGAACCAAACCAACGGAAATCAACGATAATGGGCCAAGACAACAGACGACCGGGGGGTGTGCGGGACGTGGTGGGGGCTGCTCGCTACCGAGCAGGTCGGTGGAAAACGGGGCACCGCACACCCCAACCGGCTTCTGGGCCAGGCCCATATATGGATGTGAACAATTTTTTAATTTTTTAATTTGAACGATTTTCTACTTTGAACAATTTTCGATGTGAACAAATTTTATATTTGAATTTTTTAAATTTGAACATTTTAAAATTTTAAACAATTTTTGAATTTGAACAAATTTCATATTTGAACGATTTTCAAATTTGAACGGTTTTTAGATTTGAACGGTTTTCAAATTTGAACATTTTTTTAATTTAAACATTTTTCAATTTGAACAATTTTTAAAAATTAAAATTTTCGAATATGAAAGAATATAAACAAAACAGAAAAAAGAAAAGAAAATAGAAAAAGAAACCAGGAAAGAAAAAAGATAAAACAAAAACAAACTGCACAGGCTAAACAGACCCAAATGGGCCTGGCCCATACCCGACCAAGGGGTGTGCGGTAGCCACCGACCTGGTCGGTGTATAGGTTTTACCGGACGTGGTGAGCGCCGACCATATCGGCACATAGCACCACCCAGTTTACAAGGCCGTGAAAGCCCTGTAACGAGGCCATGTCTAGCCAGACCTACACTTTGGCACCATCTCGCTTGCATTCTTCTTGCAGTTCACGTCTAGCACTGCTTTTGGATTTTGCAGTAATTTCTTCAAAAACTCTGAGCTGAGTACACAGCAATGCAAAATACAAATGCCTACCGGTGAGTAGAGATACTACGACGAGTTTATTTTCATTTCTTTATTGCTCGATCTACTCTTCAGGAGAGAGTAGATCATGTTGTCTTTTCTGTTGACAGGGTAAGGTGTGTTTCCTTTTGGGGATTCAAATTTAGCAGCCCGACTAACTGAAACATTAAACCGTGGTAGAGTGGTGAGAAACTTACGTTCCACACTGTCACGGTTTGAGGACCAATTTTTTTTTTTTTTGAGATGTTTGAGGACCAAAATATAGTACGTACATTTGATGGTTATGGAGTACATGTGTTTAGTGTCACGCTCCCTGAGTGGTTGTTTGGATACCGAAGATTAGAGATCAGTTTATACGAAACGAGTTTTAGCAGAATTTTTAGGAAAACCGGTTTTAATAGCTTTTGTGTTAAGACTAGATATATCGAAAATCATGTTTGTGTAGCTTTTTGCATCCAAGAGTAGGAATATGGATGGGTAAGATCCGTTTTGACCGATGGGGAGCAGCTTGCCTCGCGTCCGGCGAGACGGCGGCCTGGAACTCGTAGTCCTCCTCGAGCTCTGTGTCCACGCACCTGCCTTCCTCGTGGCCAGAATACAGCGGCGTCTTCCCGTTAGGCGGCGGCGAGTACATATGAACTAAAAGACGGCGACCAAACTCATCGTCATCCTAGAGCACTGCCATGTCCCCCAGCGTCACGTGAGCTCCGCGTCCACTCTCAGCGAGGTTCCCGTCCGGCGGTGGTGCTCGCGAAGTCATCGTACCGCTTGCCGAAGACGACGGCCATGCCGTGGTTCAAGGACGCAGCGTGCAGGAACTGCGGAGAGGCGACCTCGCCGTGGCGGGCCATGAGTGAGGCGATGTCGCCGAGTATGCGCGCGCCTCCTCTCAAAAAAAAGAGTATGCGCGCGCCGATGGTGGTCCTCCTCGGCCATGTTCTCGGGCGACCGCTTGAGCGCCACGTCCACGCTCTCGCCTCCCCCCTTTCCGGCAGCGAGGTTCCGGCGAGATGGCGGCCCAGGATACATCATCCTCCTTGAGCGCACGGCACTGGGACAGGCGGACAGCCCCACTACGGGAGCCCGCCAAGGGGCCGACGGCCAGAATCTGTGCCGACGGCCGCCGTCGGCACAGAACCCCGCGTCGTCAGCCCAGTAAAGTCGTCGTCGGCACAGCCTCGCCGTCGGCACAAGACCATCAGGGCCGACGGCAGCCGTCAGCATAGCTTGGTCGTCGACACATTCCCAGTCTGTGCCGACGGCTCTGCTCCTAGCCGTCGGCACATAGGCAACTTGGTAGGGCCACCGACAGCCACCGACAACGGCGTCAGCGAGGGCAAACGGCGTCAACCTGTGCCGACGGCCAGGCCGTCGGCACAGATTCCCTCTATGTGGGTCGACGGCCAAGCCGTCGGCAGAACTTCCCTGCAATCTTTTCCCCCGGCCAATCCCGCCCTTTTTCCCCGCTCCTTCCCTCCCGCTCTTTTTTCCCGCCATTCTTCTCGCGCCCATTCTCTCCCGCCAATTATTCCCGCCGTTTCAGCCCTTGTCGTCCTATATATAGCCATGTCTTCTCCACACTAACATCACCAGCAACATTTCTCTCCTCATCAACTCTCTCATCCAAAAAACACCACAGAATCCTCTGAGCTCGAGCCGCCGTCGAGATGGCTCCTCGTCGCCGTAGCAACACGGGCTTCATCGGCGTTCGCCGCGCGGGCTGCGGGCCATTTCGCGTCCGAAATCACCGCCGGTGGTGTGCGTGTGTGGCTCGGCACCTTCTACACGAACGAGGCTGCTGCCCGCGCATACGACGTTGTGGCTTGGAGGTTTGGCCGGTCGCGCCACGAATTGAACTTCCCGGAGGTCAGGTCTCTGACGGAAGCCCAGAGTCTCTCTACTGAGCAGCTACTTCGCTCAGAGGGTGAAGCGCGGCGGTTCAGAGATGGCCAGCGGCGGATTGATACCACCGAGGCGGACGAGCAGTTCATGGCACGGTGGCGCGAGACCATCCCGGAGAGGTCGCGGCCACGCGCGCATTCACGGAAGGAGAAGCGGGCGTACGGAGAGAGAGAGGAGGGCGGGAAAGCGGCAGAGGAGGGCCGAATATGACGCGGAGTACGCCAAAGGAGAGGCGTCGACATGGGGAGAAAATGATGAACGGTGGTTGTGGAACCTCTCAAGTACCGCTTCAGAGGACACCCCTAGCGAGGACGAAGATTTCGAGAACTGATTAGTATGTGTGTGTGTCGAGTCCGTGTGTCTAACGGGTCATGTGTCGACCCAGTGTTAAGTGCTTTGTTCGTGTGTGGGTTTAGTTTTTTAAGTGTTTTGGTTTGTGTGTGAGTAGTGTAGTTTTTAAGTGCTTTGCTTCGTGTGTGGGTGTAGTTCTTTAAGTGCTTTGGTTTGTGTGTGGTCTAGTTCTTTAAGTGCTTTGGTTTGTGTGTGGGTCTAGTTATTTAAGTGCTTTGTAACGTGTGTGGGTCTCAAGTTCTTAAGTGTATCATTATTGTGTGTCGTCAGAAATCGAGCGTCGGAGGGTGGGAATGGTCCCAAAACTCAGGCAGATTATAGACTATAGGGGTAATATCCCGGATCGGTATGTGGAAACTCCTGGTACGGCTAAAAGGGGCCTACTTTATGGTAAAGTAAGCCCAACCTATGGTTACCTTGTACATATGTCCTAAACAAACCAAAGCAAATAAAAAAATCCATTGTTACATCGTCACACGGAGAAAGCTATAGGGGTAGATCTGCGGGGTCCCCGCCCTAGGGTTTCCGAAGATACAGATCAGCGGAGCGTCGGAACCGCTTAAAAACTTGCATATGTCCCTAGCATATGTGCACAAGTGTGATGTAGGGTTTGGCTAACCTTGCATGTACCCGGCGTTGACGATTTTCGCAGACATGGGCCAGGACTTGGTGAAAATCCAGGATTTGTATGTGGAAACTCCTGGTACGGCTAAAAGGGAACCTATTTTATGGTAAAGTAAGCCCAACCTATGGTTTCCCATGTACATATGTCCTAAACAAACCAAAGCAAATAAAAAAATCCATTGTTACAACGTCACACGGAGAAAGCTATAGGGGTAGATCTACGGGGTCCCCGCCCTAGGGTTTCCCAAGATACAGATCAGCGGAGCGTCGGAACCGCTTAAAACTTGCATATGTCCCTAGCATATCTGCAAGGCCCCGGTCGCGGATTTCCAATCCGAACCACGGGCGACGATTTTTCCATTTTCGGGGTGCCGGAAGGGCTTTTTTTTGTGAAGCAGCTACATGGTGCGCATTTCAGTATTTCGCGGGACCTCCGCGCAGCGGTAGGATACCTCCTACGCACCACCTATCACATGCCATATGCGCGCGGTAGCCATCTGGGAATCCCTCCCGCTTCTCTGCGGTGTCCCGCCGAATCCGCTGGAAACTGACCGGATTTGAACTGGGGCGACACTTTCCTTCGCTCAATAAATGGAGGGGAAAATGTTTTTAGGTCTATGACGCGTCATTTTATGTGCTAAATGTTTTCCGTATGGCGCGTTGGCGGACGGGTGCAACCGCGCGCCCGGTACGGCCATACCGCATGTCCCGGCGGCCCCGTTTTGCACAGTTGGCGAAGTAAACGAAGTCATAAAATCGCGCGGAGCCGCGTGGCGTCATTTTATGTGTCCTAGCAACCACTGCAAAAGAAAATAAAGAAATAAAAAGAAAAAAATAAAAATAAAAATAGAAATAGAAATAAAAATAACCGCGTGGCGTCATTTTATGTGTCCTAGCAACCACCGCGTGGCTTTTTTACTTGATTTTAGTCCTGAATAGAAATTAAAAAAAAAAGAAAAAAAAAAGAAAAAAAAAGAAAAAAATTTGCCGACGGCTAGGCCGTCGGCACAGGTAGGGTTGGTTAACTTGGTCGGGCCGACCGAGCACGCACGCACGCAGCTCCTCCCTCAGCCGCCACCCTCCGCTCCTCCACCCCGCGCGCCCCCGACCCCGTGCCCGCTGGCCTCCTCACCGTCCCCGCCGTCCCCTCCTCCTCACTGTCGCCGCCGCCCCCTCTTCCTTCCCGATTCCGCCGCTCCCTCTTCCTCACCGCGCCGCCACTGCCCTCCCCCAACCCTGCCGTCCCCTCCTCCTCACCGTCGCCGCCGTCCCCTCCTCCTCACCGTCGCCGCCGCCGCCTCCCCTGCTCCGCCCCTGCCGCGCCCGTGCCTCCCCTGCTCCGCCCCTGCCGCACCGCCGCCGCCTCCCCTGCTCCGCCCCTGCCGCGCCCGTGCCTCCCCTGCCACGCCCGTGCCTCCCCTGCTCCGCCCCTGCTGTGCCCGCGCCTCCCCGGATCCGCCCCTGCCTCACCATAGGTAATTTATTTTGCATTTTACTAATTACTTGTTGCAATTTGAAAAAAATAGAAACAAAACCGGAAAATAGAAAATAGAAACAAAAATGAAAATAGGAAATAGAAATAGAAATGGAAATGGAAAATAGAAATGGAAAATAGAAATAGAAATGGAAAATAGAAAATAGAAATAGAAATGGAAAATAGGAAATAGAAATAGAAATGGAAAATAGAAATGGAAAATAGAAAATAGAAATAGAAATGGAAAATAGCAAATAGAAATAGAAAATGGAAAATAGAAATAGAAATAGAAATGGAAAATAGGAAATAGAAATAGAAATGGAAAATAGAAATGGAAAATAGAAAATAGAAATAGAAATGGAAAATAGCAAATAGAAATAGAAATATGATTTTAACAATTTGAATTTGTTGTTGTCTAAACTAGGCCGATGGCGTGACGACCCCGGGTCCTCGCTCGCTTGACGCGATTCGAGACGGTCGCCGACATCGCCGAGGGTGAGCTAAAACTCCACCTCCTCCATATTTTTACATCACTAGATTCATTTTTCAAGTAAAGTTGCGTAACCTAGGTGTCACTTCCCGTCCGCGAGCGTTACGCAGATAAATATGCATTAGTGGTCGGCATATTTTCAATCGTAACGCTTGCGGCATTTACGGGACAGTCGGCGGATGCGTAGTTGTCTACGTTTTCCATGTTCTACTCCGGTCAGAGTCAGGATTTCGGCGGCGCCTCCCCGTTATTCTCCGGATGCACATCCTCTCGGTTTTTTGCCGAGACGTGTATCGGGAGAGCAGCGGGGAGGTGCTGCCGAAATTGGACCGGGGTAGAGCATGGAGAACGTAGCCAACTACGGATCCGGCGGCTGCTAGGAGCCCACCTAGTAGAGATGTAGGTTGATGCATGCGTTTCGCCCGGTAAAATAAATAAAAATATGATGCATTTAATTTCATGGTACTATTTGTTGTTTGTCTCCCAATCAAGCAGAGGATGGCTGATAATGAGTGGATGTACAGTGGCCGTGCTAGTTCGACTGAAATGATAGAAGAGTGGGTATGGAAGACCAATTTATTAGTGAAGGAGTTAGCGCGTGGTTCAAAGTCAGGCGTTCGTCCAAGTTGCCCTTGCGCTCGTTGCAAGAGGCGTCATCGTCACGGAAAGGATGATATGACTAAACATCTTTGGTTGAATGGGTATATGCCTGATTACGTCACGTGTGTCGACTTTGCTCAGTACGAATGTGACAGAGGTGAGGTGATGAGGCAGCGAATCGATGGCAATGAGGACGATGGGATTAGATACTTGCTAGATGATCTCCACGATGCCTACATGCCAGAATCGCTAGAACAGGAGGAACCGCCGTAACCGGAGGGACCGCCAGAACCGGAGGAACCGCCAGAACCGGAGGAACCCGAGCCTACCGCAAAGGCCTTCTATGATATGATGGCTGCGGCTAAGAGGCCTCTATACGAGGGTGCAAAAATTTCTCAGCTCGATGCCATCGCGCAAGTACTAGCCGACAAGGCCCAGTTCGACAGCACCCGTGCATGCTTTGAAAAAAATCTGGTAACAGTTGGTAACATGTTGCCCGAAGGCCATTGTCTGCCTAAAACCATGTATGCAGCAAAGAAAATATTGAAAGCGCTCAGCATGGATTATGTGAAGTATGATTGTTGTCCCAAAAACTGTCTTTTGTTTTGGAAAGAGTTTGCGGATGACAAATATTGTAGCAAGTGTGGGTCCTCTAGGTATCATGAGATAACCAGAGCTAATGGTGAGAAGGTGCAGACAAAAGTCGCCGTGAAGATTCTTCGTTATCTCCTGTTCATAAAAAGAATCCAACGGCTTTACATGTCCGAGGAGTCAGCCAAACAGATGACGTGGCATAAGAACGGGTTGAGATTCAAGGACGAGGAGGGACGGCTAAACATGGGGCACCCATCTGATGGTAAAGCATGGCGGAACTTCGATGCAAAACACCCTGATAAGGCAAATGATGCTCGGAATGTCAGAATTGCGATAGCAACCGATGGATTCAATCCATATGGTATGTCAGCATCCGCGTACAGCTGTTGGCCCGTGTTTGTTATTCCGCTCAATCTCCCTCCCGGAGTCCTTATGCAAAGGAAGACCATATTCCTGTCGATGATCATTCTAGGGCCTGATTACCCGGGGAAGAATTTGAGGGTAAGTAAATATTCAATGAGACTCTATGTTGCTGCATAGTTGGGATTGCATTATGTGTTCTTCAAATGAGTTTTGGTTTTTCAGGTTATGCCCCTATGGTGCGAGAATAAGGAAGACGCATTTGAGGCCTTGGTAGCGAGGTGGGTTGGCGAAGACGCCGACTTCAACGCCAAGAGCGTACGCAACAAGGCAAACCGTGGCACCGGAGGAACACACAGTGCAGGAAGCCGCAGCACTGAGCGCTACAGGAAGCACAAGGTACATATATACATGGAACAACTTGCATTTACTTCCCCTCATATTACTACTTGATACACATACCATTTCTTTTGCCGTGCAGGAGGCGGTACTCGGGGAGCCTCTCACCGAGGTGGGAGGGTGGCAGAAGATGAAGCTGAAGCAGCCTGATCTGAGCCAGCCTCAGCCCTCGCTGCCCGAGTACTTCGGCTATGCCGAAGAGGAGTTGGAGAAGTACTGCTCGGCGTTCAAGGGTCTTCATCCGGAGGTGGATGATCCTATTGAGCAGGAGACCGACTTGACGGCGATTATGGTGGCGGGGCGCGGCGCGGAGCATGGCCGTACGAAGCTTCTTAGTGGGGTGATCAAGCTGCAGAGGACCCTCACGCAGATCAGGTCTACCCTCACCGCCGGTGACCCACCGATCGCGCCTCCTCGACACCGTCATACCGATGTAAGTTTTCTCATTTTCATCTTCTTTCCAACATTCATTCCTGAATGGCTAAATTGACGTGGCTCCTCTTTTTGGAAATTGTAGGCTAACTTTGAGGCCGCCTACGCTGCCACTTATGAGAAGTATTTGACGGTTGTAGCAGAGTGGGACCTCAAGAGAGCGGCTTGGGAAGAGTACCAGGAGGCGACGAGTCGTGTAAGTTCCAATCTTTTATGGTTCAAAGACATGACAAGTCCCACCTCCCCTTTATTTTATATCTGCAGCGCTTGACATCTAAACTATCTTGCAGGCGCTCAGGACGTTCTTCCAGACTGGAGAGAGGATCGCACTTCCGGAAGAGGAGCCACCTAGGCCGGGGCCGACTCCGATGTGCCCATCGAGGGAAGCTTTCGCGGCCACATACTACGCACGGACTCCGGTAAGTCCTGTCCCTAACCAGTTGTCACCGCTTTCCTTTCCCATGTGTAAGATGCTAACTCTTGTCAAACATGTAGGGCACGGGAAGTTCGCGGAACCGACCCTCTCCTGATTCGTCGCGCGAGGCCACACCGATGCACCCCGGCCTCCATTCTCCCGGTGCTTCAGGGTTTTCACCTGCTGGCGATGGTTCAAGCCATGGTTCTATCTCGGTCCACCTCGACAAAAGCCGGACGCATGAATGGACGAGTACGGAACTTGGTTGGTTCCCCTGATCTTGGGTCCCCCTTAGCTAGGTGTCAAGCGGGTGTGCGTTGATCGTGAGTGCCATGTGTTGACGATGTATGATGATCGTGTGTGCTACATGCCACATATTTGTATCACGATGATGTTGTTGCTACGTTTGATATGATGACGATGATGATTATGTGCTGTGCAATATTTGTGATGCATTTCAATGTATATTACTGCTATTTTTGCTGTGCGTGCTGTGCTGTGCTGGAAAATGGAGCGGAAAGCCAGCCACCTGGATGTGCCAAATGGCAGGAGCTGCAGGAAGGTGAGCGGCCAGCAGCTGGGCGGCGCTGCTGCGACGCGGCTGGGGCTGACGAGGCTGGGCCGACGGCTTGGCCGTCGGCATAGAAGCTGGACGGGGGGACGCGTGGCAGGCTCGGGCTGTCTGAGCGAGGCGGCTGTGCCGATGGCCTGGCCGTCGGCACAGCAGATGGGGCTGGGTTAACGGCCGTTTGGGCATCGTGGGACCCACAACGAAGGGGCCGACGGTAACGTCCCACCGTCGGGCTACCTACTGTGCCGACGGCCAAACGTGTGCCGACGGCGAGGCAGGCTGTGCCGAGGCCACATTGTGCCGACGGTGGCCGTCGGCACAGGCGTGGGCCGACGGCGAGGTAGGCTGTGCCGACGGTCGCCGGCCGTCGGCCCCTCGGCAGGTTCCGTAGTGCCCGCCGTTGCAGCACATCATCATGGAGTCGAGTTTAGCTAAAACGCGTTTCCACAAAAACGTCTCCGAGCCGTTTTTGTAAAAACGCATATTCTGCGTATTAGCGAAACCGAGTTAGACAATTCAAACAATGTTTTAGTTTTTTTTTTTGACACAACAATGTTTTAGTTTGTTAGAGCAAGTATAACAGGTCCCGTATTTTTTCGCCCCTTAAAACGCGAGTAGAGGGCCCGTTTTTCACCGTCCAAAAATACGTCCAATCTAGCAGAACCTGTAAACTCACCCTGTAAAAGGAAATATTCCCAAAATATGCTGAATCAAAAAAAAAATCCTTCCATCTTCTTCCTCTAGCCACCGTGCTGCCTGCTCCCCTGCCCCGGCCATGGCCTTGCCGCCCCCGGCCGTCCTCGCCTCACCCCGCCCCCGGCCGCCCCCGCCCCGCTCCCGACCGTGCCGCCGCCCGCCCCGGCCATGGCCGCGCCGCCCCCGGCCGCCCTCGCCCCGCCCCGGCCCCGGCCGCCCTGGCCGCCCCGCTCCCGACCGCGCCGCCCTCGCCCCGCCCCGCCCCGCTCCGGCCAGCCCCGCCCTCGCCCCGCCTCGCTCCGGCCAGCCCCGCCCCGCAGTTCGTCAGAATTTAGCCGAATTCCGGCGAGGCGAATCGCGAAAGCAGTTAGATTTTCTGAAATTTCGGCCCGCCACGAGTGAGGGGTTGGCCCTATATTTGGCCTCCCACCCCGCACAAGTAAGGGGCGAAGGTCCGCCCCGTAATCGAAACCAGCAATAATCGATGCGGCGTTTTTACGGGGCCTGCTAGACGGCCGGGTAGAGCTCAAACCCGCATTCTGGCAGTTATTATACGGGTTTGGATGTTTTAATGGGTCTGTTAGACATGCTCTAACATGCTCTTAGAGCATGTCTAAGAGGCCCCTTATAACCCGCCCACCCCGTAAAATTCCGGCGAGATACGGGGCAGGCGCGGTTTGGGCCGTCTAGCAGGCCCCGTATTTGGGCCGGCCCGTTTCGGTGGAATACGGGGCCCAGGAAATCCGTCCCGCCGCCCCTACTTATACCGGGTGATGCGCGTAGATGTACACGTCCGTTGGGAACCCCAAGAGGAAGGTATGATGCGCACAGTGGCAAGTTTTCCCTCAGAAAGAAACCAAGGTTTAATCGAACCAGGAGGAGCCAAGAAGCACGTTGAAGGTTGATGGTCGCGAAATGTGATGCGGCGCAACACCGGGGATTCCGGCGCCAACGCGGAACCCGCACAACACAACCAAAGTACTTTGCCCCAACGAAACAGTGAGGTTGTCAATCTCACCGGCTTGCTGTAACAAAGGATTAAGCGTATCGAGTGGAAGATGTTTGCAAAGAAAATAATAAAACACAAGTATTGCAGTAGAATTTATGCTATGTAAAGAATAGGACCGGGGTCCACAGTTCACTAGAGGTGTCTCTCCCATAAGATAAAGCATGTTGGGTGAACAAATTACAGTCGGGCAATTGACAAATAGAGAAAAGCATAACAATGCATATACATGATATGATAAATATAGTGAGATTTAATTGGGCATTACGACAAAGTACATAGACCGCCATCCAACTGCATCTATGCCTAAAAAGTCCACCTTCAGAGTTATCATCCGAACCCCCTCCAGTATTAAGTTGCAAAGCAACGGACAATTGCATTAAGTATGGTGCGTAATGTAATCAACAACTACATCCTTAGACATAGCATCAATGTTTTATCCCTAGTGGCAACAAGCACATCACAACCTTAGAACCTACCGTCACGATCCCGGATTCAATGAAGGCATGAACCCACTATCGAGCATAAATACCCCCTCTTGGAGTTAAGAGCAAAAACTTGGCCAGAGCCTCTACTAATAACGGAGAGCATGCAAGATCATAAACAACACATAAACAATAGATTGATAATCACCATAATCATAGTACTCTCTATCCATCGGATCCCGACAAACACAACATATAGTATTACAGATAGATGATCTTGATCATGTTAGGCAGCTCACAAGATCCAACAATGAAGCACAACAAGGAGAAGACGACCATCTAGCTACTGCTATGGACCCATGGTCCAGGGTACTCACTCATCACTCCGGAGGCGACCATGGCGGTGTAGAGTCCTCCGGGAGATGAATCCCCTCTCCGGCAGGGTGCCGGAGGCGATCTCCGAATCCCCCGAGATGGGATTCGCGGCGGCGGCGTCTCCGTAAGGTTTTCCGTATCGTGGCTCTCGGTACTGGGGGTTTCGCGACGGAAGCTTTAAGTAGGCGGAGGGTCAACGCGTTGGGCCACACGAGGGGCCCAGGGGGTAGGTCGGCGCGGCCAGGGCCTGGGCCGCGCCGGCCACCCTTCTGGCCGCCTCGTGGCCCCACTTCGTTAGGTCTTCGGTCTTCTGGAAGCTTCGTGCAAAAATAGGACCCTGGGCGAAAGTTTCGTCCAATTCCGAGAATATTTCTTTACTAGGATTTCTGAAACCAAAAACAGCAGAAAACAGCAATCGGCTCTTCGGCATCTTGTTAATAGGTTAGTTCCGGAAAATGCATAAATATGACATATAATGTGCATAAAACATGTAGGTATCATCAATAAAGTAGCATGGAACATAAGAAATTATCGATACGTTGGAGACGTATCAGCATCCCCAAGCTTAGTTCTGCTCGTCCCGAGCAGGTAAAACGATAACAAAGATAATTTCTGAAGTGACATGCCATCATAATCTTGATCATACTATTTGTAAACATATGTAATGAATGCAGCGATCAAAGCAAAGGTAATGACATGAGTAAACAACTGAATCATAAAGCAAAGACTTTTCATGAATAGTACTTCAAGACAAGCATCAATAAGTCTTGCATAAGAGTTAACTCATAAAGCAATAAATCAAAGTAAAGGTGTTGAAGCAACACATAGGAAGATTAAGTTTCAGCGGTTGCTTTCAACTTGTAACATGTATATCTCATGGATATTGTCAACATAAAGTAATATAACAAGTGCAATATGCAAGTATGTAGGAATCAATGCACAGTTCACACAAGTGTTTGCTTCTTAGGTGGAAGGAGATAGGTAAACTGACTCAACAATAAAAGTAAAAGAAAGGTCATTCAAGAGGAAAGCATCGATTGCTGTATTTGTGCTAGAGCTTTTATTTTGAAAACATGAAACAATTTTGTCAACGGTAGTAATAAAGCATATGAGTTATGAAAATTATATCTTACAAGTTGCAAGCCTCATGCATTGTATACTAATAGTGCCCGCACCTCGTCCTACTTAACTTGGACTACCGGATCTTCGCATGCCATGTTTCAACCAAGTGTCACAAAGGGGTACCTCCATGCCGCCTGTACAAAGGTCTAAGGAGAATGCTCGCATTTCGGATTTCTCGCTTTTGATTATTCTCAACTTAGACATCCATACCGGGACAACATGGACAACAGATAATGGACTCCTCTTAAATGCATAAGCATGTAGCAAAGTTATTATTCTCATATGAGATTGAGGATATATGTCCAAAACTGAAACTTCCACCATGATTCATGGCTTTAGTTAGCGGCCCAATGTTCTTCTCTAACAATTTTGCATGCTCCAACCACTAAAATGATAGACCTTCGGACAAGACGGACATGCATAGCAACTCACATGATATTCAACAATAGTTGATGGCGTTCCCCGAAGCATGGTTATCGCACAACAAGCAACTTAATAAAATATAAAGTGCATAAGTACATATTCAATACTACGATAGTTTTTAAGGCTATTTTGTCCCATGAGCTATATATTGCAAAGGTGAATGATGGAATTTTAAAGGTAGCACTCAAGCAATTTACTTTGGAATGGCGGAGAAATACCATGTAGTAGGTAGGTATGGTGGACACAAATGGCATAGTAGTTGGCTCAAGGATTTTGGATGCATGAGAAGTATTCCCTCTCGATACAAGGTTTAGGCTAGCAAAGTTATTTGAAGCAAACTCAAGGATGAACAAGTGCAGCAAAACTCACATAAAAGACACATTGTAAACATTATAAGACTCTACACTTGTCTTCCTTGTTGTTCAAAACTCAATACTAGATATTATCTAGACCTTAGAGAAACCAAATATGCAAATCAAATTTTAGCAAGCTCTATGTATTTCTTCATTAATGGGTGCAAAGCATATGATGCAAGAGCTTAAACATGAACACAACAATTACCAAGTATCACATTATCCAAGACAGTTTAGAATTACTACATGTAGCATTTTCCAATTCCAACCATATAACAATTTAACGAAGAAGAAACTTCGCCTTGAACATTATGAGTAAAGCCTAAGGACACATGTGTCCATATGCAACAGCGGAGCGTGTCTCTCTCCCACAAAATGAATGCTAGGATCCATCTTATTCAAACAAAAACAAAAACGAAAACAAACCGACGCTCCAAGTAAAGAACACAAGATGTGATTGAATAAAAATATAGTTTCGGGGGAGGAACCCGATGATGTTGTCGATGAAGAAGGGGATGCCTTGGGCATCCCCAAGCTTAGACGCTTGAGTCTTCTTAAAATATGCAGGGGTGAACCACGGGGGCATCCCCAAGCTTAGAGCTTTCACTCCTCTTGATCATAGTATATCATTCTCCTCTCTTGACCCTTGAAAACTTCCTTCACACCAAACTTCAAGCAAACTCATTAGAGGGTTAGTGCACAATTAATAATTCACACATTCAGAGGTGACACAATCATTATTTTCACTTCTGGACATTGCATAATGCTACTGGACATTAATGGATCAAAGAAATAAATCCAACATAGCAAAAGAGGCAATGCGAAATAAAAGGCAGAATCTGTCAAAAACAGAACAGTCCGTAAAGACGAATTTAGAGATGGCACCAGACTTGCTCAAATGGAAAAACTCAAAACTAATGAAAGTTGCGTACATATCTGAGGATCACGCTCGTAAATTGGCAGATTTTTTCGAATTTTTTACAGAGAACTGTGCCCAGATTCGTGACAGACAGCAATGCTGTTTCTGCGCAGCAATCCCAAATATAACATCAACTTTGACATAGAAACTTTACTTGGCACAAAAACATGATAAGGAGAGGTTGCTACAGTAGTAAACAACTTCCAAGACTCAACAAAACAAAAAAATGCTGTAGGTAAAAAACATGGGTTGTCTCCCATAAGCGCTTTTCTTTAACGCCTTTCAGCTAGGCGCAGAAAGTGCAAATCAAGTATTATCAAATGAAGAAGCATCAACATTATTATTTTCAGAGTCGGGAGCTTTCTCAACAATGCATTGTATCTGGTCTACATAAGTAGCTCCTCTCTCATTACTCCTAGGCTTACTATTCTCATCAAACAAATTTTCAGGAACAAGCCAAGCATAATTATTTTCCAAAGCTTCATGCATCCCTAGTAGCTTACTAGGTATTGGCGCTTTAATTTCCCTACCATCATTAACATTGCTAGTATACTTAATTCTATCCATATCCATCTTTTCAAGTATTTGTTTAAAATCAGGAAAGAAACCAAGCCTCTCATGCTTGATAAAAACTTTCCTAGCTTCTTTAGCTATATCTTCAAATTCTCTAGCAAGGATTTTTAAAACAAAATTTCTCTTTTCTCCCATCTCTATATCCGTAAGTGTAAGAAACATATGTTGTATTATGGGATTGAGACTAACAAATCTAGTTTCCAACATGTGTATTAAACGAGTGCAGCAGCACTTTCATAAGTAGGGGCAGTTTTTAATAATGTTATATCTTTAAAATCTTCATCCATACTGACATAGGTGAAAAATTCTTCTATATTATCTCTTCCAATGATACACCCTCGTCCTACCGGTATCTCTTCCAGAGTAAACTTAGGATTAAGCATGATGAAATAAGCAAAAAGTAAACTAGGCAAATAAAGTAAATGCAAGTAACTAATTTTTTTGTGTTTTTGATATAGAGAGCAAGACAGTAAATATAGTAAAACTAGCAACTAATTTTTTTTGTGTTTTGATTTAGTGCAGCAAACAAAGTAGTAAATAAAATAAAGCAAGACAAAAACAAAGTAAAGAGATTGAGAAGTGGAGACTCCCCTTGCAGCGTGTCTTGATCTCCCCGGCAACGGCGCCAGAAAACAGGCTTGATGCGCGTAGATGTACACGTCCGTTGGGAACCCCAAGAGGAAGGTATGATGCGCACGGTGGCAAGTTTTCCTCGGAAAGAAACCAAGGTTTAATCGAACCGAGGAGGAGCCAAGAAGCACGTTGAAGGTTGATGGTCGCGAAATGTGATGCGGCGCAACACCAGGGATTCCGGCGCCAACGCGGAACCTGCACAACACAACCAAAGTACTTTGCCCCAACGAAACAGTGAGGTTGTCAATCTCACCGGCTTGCTGTAACAAAGGATTAAGCGTATCGAGTGGAAGATGTTTGCAAAGAAAATAATAAAACACAAGTATTGCAGTAGAATTTATGCTATGTAAAGAATAGGACCGGGGTCCACAGTTCACTAGAGGTGTCTCTCCCATAAGATAAAGCATGTTGGGTGAACAAATTACAGTCGGGCAATTGACAAATAGAGAAAGGCATAACAATGCATATACATGATATGATAAATATAGTGAGATTTAATTGGGCATTACGACAAAGTACATAGACCGCCATCCAAGCTGCATCTATGCCTAAAAAGTCCACCTTCGAGGTTATCATCCGAACCCCCTCCAGTATTAAGTTGCAAAGCAACGAGACAATTGCATTAAGTATGGTGCGTAATGTAATCAACAACTACATCCTTAGACATAGCATCAATGTTTTATCCCTAGTGGCAACAGCACATCACAACCTTAGAACCCTATCGTCACGATCCCGGATTCAATGAAGGCATGAACCCACTATCGAGCATAAATACCCCCTCTTGGAGTTAAGAGCAAAAACTTGGCCAGAGCCTCTACTAATAACGGAGAGCATGCAAGATCATAAACAACACATAAACAATAGATTGATAATCACCATAATCATAGTACTCTCTATCCATCGGATCCCGACAAACACAACATATAGTATTACGGATAGATGATCTTGATCATGTTAGGCAGCTCACAAGATCCAACAATGAAGCACAACAAGGAGAAGACGACCATCTAGCTACTGCTATGGACCCATGGTCCAGGGGTGGACTACTCACTCATCACTCCAGAAAATGCATAAATATGACATATAATGTGCATAAAACATGTAGGTATCATCAATAAAGTAGCATGGAACATAAGAAATTATCGATACGTTGGAGACGTATCACCGGGCGAAGGTGCAAGTGAGGGGTTAACCCCTCACTCGCAACCCTAGCTCCGCCGTGCGCCGCCGCCGCCTCCATCCTGCTCCGGCGAGCAATTCCTCACTCCCCCGCGCCCCATTCCACCCCAGCCCCGGCATGGACGCCCGCCGCCGCAGTACCGCCTCGCCGGCGAGCGGATCGAAGCGATCCCGCTCGCCGGACAACATGGAGGATGCGTGGCGCTTGCAATGCAAGCGATCCGCCGCCGGGAGCCGCCGTGCGGCCTGCAAGTACGACGGCGCCGCGTTCGTCCCGCCGAAGCTCCGCGAGTTCGCGCGGGGCGGCCGCTGGTACAACGAGGACCCGCCGCTCAAGCCGATGAGCGGCCCCAAGTTCGTCGAGTTGCGCGCCGAGTGGGAGCGTCAACGGTGGGCGAAGGAGGCATGGAACTGATGGGATTCGTAGCATAGAAAACAAAAAATTTCCTACCGCAAGAACGAAAACCAAGCCAAGATCTAATCTAGTAGACGGTAGCAACGAGAAGATGAAGAGACTAACCCTCGAAGATTCGCAAAGCTTAACGAGATTAGATCTCGGGGTGGATGTAGTCGATCACTTGCCGCTTGCAAAAGCGCGTAGAAGATCTTGATCTTGACGGTGCCACAATCGGGCAGCACCTCCGTACTCGGTCACACGTACAGCTTGATGAAGACACCTCCTCCTTGTTCCAGCAAGCGGGGAGATGTGGTAGATGGGATCTAGTCCAGCAGCACGACGGCGTGGTGGTGGTGGTGGTGAGTTTGCGCGGACAGGGCTTCGCCTATTCACGTTGGGTGGAAGAAACTAGGCAAAAGGTGGAGCAAACGGAACAAACGACCGCGGAACAAAAATCTGATTTTGTGGCGTCCGGCGTCCTCGTTTTATAGTCACGTAGCCGTGAGCAATAAGCAAAACTTGACTTGGCCGATTTAACAAGTAATCGATCGATCGATCGGATCGATCGGCCGGCCGGCCGTACAGGCAACAAATACCTTGCCTTTGCGTGCGCCGTGCGTGGACGGCCCAAGTCTTGCCGAGAACGTGGCTCAGGCCTTGGCTTGCCTAGGCTGTGAGAGCACCGGCCGGCACAGCCCGGCCACTTCTCCCTTTTTTTTTCCCTTTCCTTTTCCTTTTCATTTAATAGTTTGTCATGAGCTACTTTATTAGCCCATTAGCAAACCTTTGTATAGACTACATTTAGCCTCATATTTATTTCTATTAAATAAATATATATTAATAATTAGTAATTTAATTAATTAATAAATTATTAATACTCTTCCCGGAACAATTCCGTAACTCTCCAAAACTATTTCTTTAATCCCGAAACTACCCCTAGCAACATCGCAACCTTAAGTGTGTCACCCTACGGTTCGAGAATGTGCAGACATGACAGAGACGCCTCTCCGATCAATAATCATCAGCGGGATCTGGAGATCCGTAATGACTCCTACATATTCAACGATGAACAATGTGATCGAATGAACCATTAACATACGATACCGATTCCCTTTGTCACGCGATATTTTACTTATCCGAGGTTTGATCATCGGTATCTCTATACCTTGTTCAACCTCGTCTCCAACAAGTACTCTTTACTCGTACCGTGGTATGTTGTCTCTTATGAACCATTCATATGCTTGCAAGCTAATTAGACGACATTCCACCGAGAGGGCCCGCAGTATATCTATCCGTCATCGGGATGGACAAATCCCACTGTTGATCCATATGCCTCAACTCATACTTTCCGAATACCTAATCCCACCTTTATAACCACCCATTTACGCAATGGCGTTTGATGTAATCAAAGTACCCTTCCGGCATAAGTGATTTACATGATCTCATGGTCGAAAGGACTTGATAACTATGTATCGAAAGCTTATAACAAATGAACTTAATGACGTGATCTCATGCTACGCTTAATTGGGTGTGTCCATTACATCATTCACATAATGACATAACCTTGTTATTAATAACATCCAATGTTCATGATCATGAAACTATGATCATCTATTAATCAACAAGCTAGTCATACAAGAGGCTTACTAGGGACTCCTTGTTGTTTACATAACACACATGTATCAATGTTTCGGTTAATACAATTATAGCATGGTATATAAACATTTATCATAAACACAAAGATATATAATAACCACTTTATTATTGCCTCTTGGGCATATCTCCAACAGTCTCCCACTTGCACTAGAGTCAATAATCTAGATTACATTGTAAGGTACCTAACACCCATGGCATTCTGGTGTTGGTCATGCTTTGCCCTAGGGAGTGCTTTAGTCAACGGATCTGCTACATTCAGATCAGTGTGTACTTTGCAAATCTTTACTTCTCCATCTTCGATGTATTCGCGAATCGAATGAAAACGCAGCTTGATATGCTTTAGCTTCTTGTGTGACCTTGGTTCTTGTGCATTGGCGATGGCACCCATGTTGTCACAATAAATGACTAGTGGGTCCAATGCACTAGGAACCACACCGAGCTCAACAATGAACCTCTTCATCCATACCGCTTCCGATGAAGCCTCCGAAGCCGCTATGTATTCCGATTCTCGTTGAAGACTTCGCCACCGTGCACTGCTTGGAGCTGCACCAGCTTACCGCAGCACCATTCAATATAAACACGTACCCAGACTGAGACTTAGAGTCATCAGGATCAGTGTTCCAACTTGCATCGGTGTAACTAGTTACAACGAGCTCTTGGTCACCGCCATAACAAAGAAACATATCCTTAGTTCTTTTCAAGTACTTCAGGATATTCTTGACCGCTGTCCAGTGTTTCATTCCTGGATCACTTTGATATCTGCTGGTCAAACTAACAGCATGTGCGATATCCGGTCTAGTACACAGCATGGCGTACATGATAGAGCCTACTGCCGAAGCATAGGGGATCTTGCTCATCCTCTCTCTTTCATCTGTCGTAGCCGGACCTTGAGTCTTACTCAAGACCTTACCTGGCAACATAGGCAAGAACCCTTTCTTGCTTTCATCCATTCTAAACTTCTTTAGAATCTTGTCCAGGTATGTACTTTGTGAAAGGCCTATTAGGCGTCTTGATCTATCTCTATAAATCTTGATGCCTAAAATGTATGCTGCTTCACCAAGGTCTTTCATTGAAAAAGACTTATTCAAATAACCTTTAACGCTGCTTAATAGTTCTATATCATTCCCAATCAATAATATGTCATCTACATATAATATCAGGAACGCTACAGAGCTCCCACTCACTTTCTTGTAAATACAGGCCTCACCATGAGTCCGTATAAAACCGAAGTCTTTGATCACTCTATCAAAGCGTAGGTTCCAACTCCGGGATGCTTGCTTCAGTCCATAAATGGAACGCTGAAGTTTGCATACCTTGTCAGCATTTTTAGGATCGACAAAACCCTTGGGTTGTACCATATACAACTCCTCCTCAATGTCACCATTAAGGAACGCCGTTTTGACATCCATCTGCCAAATCTCATAATCGAAAAATGCAGCTATTGCTAACAAAATCCTCACAGATTTTAACTTCGCTACAGGTGAGAAAGTCTCATCGTAGTCAACACCTTGAATTTGTCGGAAACCCTTTGCGACAAGTCGAGCTTTATAGACGGTAACATTACCGTCAGCATCTGTTTTTCTTTTGAAGATCCATTTATTCTCAACAGCCTTGCGGCTATCAGGTAGATCTACCAAAGTCCATACTTTGTTATCATACATGGATCCCATTTCGGATTTCATGGCTTCTTGCCATTTGTTGGAATCTGGGCTCATCATTGCTTCTTCATACGTCGCAGGGTCCTCATCATTGTTGTCCACAATCATGAGATTTAGACAAGGATCATACCAATCAGGAGTGGTACGTTCTCTTGTTGACCTGCGAGGTTCAGTAGCTACTTCGCTCGAAGTTTCATGATCATTATCATTAGCTTCCTCTATTACCGGTGCAGGCGGTACAGGAACATCTTCCGGTACTGCGCTACTCTGATCAATGAGAGAAGGTTCAGTAACCTCATCGAGTTCTACTTTTCTTCCAGTCACTTCTTTAGTGAGAAACTCTTTCTCAAGAAAGGTTCCGTTCTTAGCAACAAAGACTTTGCCTTCGGATCTGTGATAGAAAGTATACCCTATAGTTTCCTTAGGGTATCCTATGAAGACGCATTTCTCCGCTTTGGGTTCTAGCTTGTCCGGTTGTAACTTTTTTACATAGGCTTCGCAACCCCAAACTTTAAGGAACGACATCTTAGGTTTCTTATTAAACCACAATTCATACGGTGTCGTTGCAACGGATTTTGATGGTGCCCTATTTAAAGTGAATGCTGCTGTCTCTAACGCATAACCCCAAAACGATAATGGCAAATCAGTAAGAGACATCATAGAACGAACCATATCTAAGAGAGTTCGATTACGACGTTCGGACACACCATTGCGCTGTGGTGTTCCCGGCGGTGTCAATCGTGAAAGTATTCCGCATTTCTTTAAATGCATGCCAAACTCATAACTCGGATATTCGCCTCCGCGATCGAACGCGAAACTTGATCTTCTTGTTACGTTGATTTTCTACTTCACTTTGGAATTCCTTGAACTTCCGGAAAGTCTCGGATTTATGTTTCATGAAATAGATATACCCATATCTACTCGGATCATCTCGTGAAGGTTAGAACATAACGATAACCACCGCGCGAGGCTACACTCATTGGTCCGCACACATCGGTATGTATGATTTCCAATAAGTCTGTAGCTCGCTCCATAATACCAGAGAATGGAGTCTTAGTCATTTTTCCCATTAGACATGCTTCGCATCTGTCAAGTGACTGAAAGTCAAGTGACTCAAGTAGTCCATCTGCATGGAGTTTCTTCATGCGTTTCACTCCAATATGACCAAGACGACAGTGCCACATATAAGTAGAATTATCATTCAATTTAATTCGTTTAGCATCAATGTTATGAACATGTGTATCGCTACTATCGAGACTTAATAGAAATAAACCATTTGAAAGATCGAGATGTCGCCTAGAGGGGGGGGTGAATAGGCAATTACAAACTCTTGTGGATTTGTCTTGTAAGAATGCGGAATTAAACTAATGTTTAGTTTACAAGCACAAACCCTAAATATGCTAAGCTCAACTAAGTGTAACAATGGCAACTAGAGCTAAGCAAGATAGGCACAAGATATATGTAGCACAAGTGATAGCAAGATATATGTACTTCAAGCACGATGGCTATCACAAGGAAAGAGAGCTCGGGTATAGAAATAACCGAGGCACGCGGAGACGAGGATGTATTCCCGTGTTCCCTTGCTTTGCAACAAGGTACGTCACGTTTGGAGGAGTGGAGGTCCCACGAAGGATTCCCCGCGCCACGAAGGCTCACCCTATTCTCCGAACCACACCCACGAAGGATAATGGCCCTTTCCTTATGGTTAGCTTTTCCTCCGCTCCGGAGATGGCAAGCTCCACAACCACTTCACAAGCTCCACGAAGGAGAAGCCCGGGCCTCTTCACAATCTTCTTGAAGAGATCACCGGAGCACCAACCGCCAAGCCAACTAGGAGGTCTCCCTCCAAGAGTAACAAGCTCACGGTCTCTCACTCGAACTAATCGTGGTGGAGAGCTCAACACTATGCAATGATGCAAAGCAAGAACACTAGAGGTGTTCAAGTCCTTCACACTCAAATCCCACCCAAGCAACAAATGCTAAGATGAGATTGGAGAGGAAGAACAATGGGGAAAGTCAACAAAAGACTCCAAGATCTAGATCCCAAGAGTTCCCCTCACTTAGAGGAGAAATGGATTGGTGGAGGTTGTAGATCTAGATCTCCTCTCTTAGATCCCTCAAGAATGAGCAAGAATCATGGGAGGGAAGGGAGAGGAAGCAAGCTCAAGAGGTTCAACAATGGTGGTCAAAAATATGCTCAAGAACACTAGAAAACCGTTGGGGAAGAAGCCCCTTTTATAGCCAAATGAAATATGACCGTTTGGGGCAGATCTGGGAGTTTTTCGTGCAGCCTGGCGGAAAGCCCGGTCAGACCGGGCCAGTGACCGGGCTGCCTGGCGGAAAACCCGGTCGACCGGGCCAGCGACCGGCCGCCTGGCGGAAAACCCGGTCGACCGGGCCAGCGACCGGCCGCCTGGCGGAAAACCCGGTCGACCGGGCCAGGGACCGGGCCGCCTGGCGAAAAACCCGGTCGACCGGGCCAGGGACCGGGCGCCCCTGAAAGCCCCCTGGAAACCGTCCGGATGGCACCGGTGTGGGAGCCGGTCTGTGCCGGACGAGCCGGTCAGACAGCCGGCGCCACCGGGCCAAATATGAAAACATGGTTTACAAAAACCATGATAACTTTTGCGTCCGGACTCCGATTTCGATGATCTTGGGCTTGTTGGAATCAGGACAACAAGCCCTACAACTTTATGCATAGAAACATCATTGTCCACCCACGGAGTAAAAACCATAAGATGAATGATTGACCTATCTATAAAAGATACACCGGTAAAACCTCCAAGCTTGAAAACGCAATAGAAGATGCATATGAATTCCGTTTTCGATGAACTTGGGCTTGTTGTAAAGCTAGCAACAAGCTCAAGAACCTTACACAAAGAAACACCAAGAAGCAATAGATTTATGGAATGCAAAGCATGCAAAGGGTTGAGCTCTCTAAGACGATGTGATCAAGTTACCCAACCGAAAGCCCCTCTTGATAGTGCGGCTATCTATCCTATAATCCGGTCTCCCAACAACCACCTTGAGACCGGTAAAAGGAAAACCTATCAAGGTCATACCTTTGCCTTGTGCATCCCGCTTGATCTTGATGATAACTCTTCAAGCCCTACATTAGCCGGAATGCCTTACTTGATCATCGTTGCTTCGTGAAGACTCGCAAATGCTCCCCCATACACCATGATGGGAAAGCTCCATTGATGCACATCTTCACATGTCCAATGTCACCAAATGGACGGCAAGCTTCAAGCATGTGATCCACTTGAGATGCTCATCTTGAACTTGCACGACTCAACCTTGTATCTTCTCATACTCACTTAAGATAGAGCATGGCTAATATTGAGTTCCACATAAGAACTCCATCTTCATTTCTTCTTGTTGATCATATCACATATTTATCTTCAAGCCGATGATCTTGATGCCAATACACAAGGTATATCTTTATCTTCATGGCATCCATACTTGAATCCAACACATGGAGTACAAGTAGTACCTATGGAATATTCCTTCATATAAACTTAATGAAAACATTAGTCCATAGGGGTTGTCATTAATTACCAAAACCACACATAGGGGCAATATACCCTTACAATCTCCCCCATTTTGGTAATTGATGACAACCACAATAAGAGGGTTTATATAATGAATATTAGAGACAAGTACGCAACTTATCCGAGAATAAGTTGTATACAAGAGGTTGTATTTGATATGGTAAAGTAACACAAAGCTACTATCCCATATCAAAACCAACTCTACTCACACAACTACAACTAATGCAAGGGATGTGAGTAGAACCACTATATATAGAGAAAACTCCCCCACAATGTATGCACGTGTGATGAACATGAATTCATTGCATACATTGTCAAGATTAACCTTTGGGGCAATTTCCACTATATATATACAACCATGCAAGACATATAAATATGGAATGCATGAGAGGCAAAACACTTAAGCACAAACCAAACTTAAGTATAAAACCATTCCCTTAAACCCTCTAAACTTCTCCCCTATTGGCATCGATTGTCAAAATGGGTGAAAAATTTAGAAGGCCAATATAATGTGAGTTCCTCCCCAAAGTGTGCACTTCTCATAATTTGAGTGGAATCAAGTGCACATATCCAATGATGAATACTTGAAGGAAATCAAACTATATTGAGGATCAAAGATTGCATAAAGATAATCATGGTGAGGTGAGCTTCAACAAATAAAGCAAGCAATCAAAGATCCAATTGGACAAACAAAGATATCATGATAAGAGAGATATAGTGCTCTAAAAATAAGAAAGCTCCCCAAGGTTCGTGCACAATTTATAATGTTTGCATTTGAATACAATATGCACAAACATGGAATCCTCACTCTCTATATATCATTTAGAACACAACTAAGATAAAGAGAGTATGCTTATCAAGAACAACTTTAGTCCAACAATTACGATATATGAGTGCATGAAGAAAATAAATAAACCAAGCACTCATAAATCTTCTTTACCAACACCATTAAAAACAAAAAGGGTAAAAGATGGTTGGCAAAGAACAAAGATATCAAGGTGATGGATTAACGCTCTTATGTATATAAGTTTCTAAAATGGACAAAATGATCCATAAAGAAACATGCACACACAAGAGGTTAACAAAATAAATAGGACTAGATATCCAAAATGAAGTCATAAAATATACCAAAGGATGTTTGCTTAAAAGCATATATAGCCTATGGCTCCACTTTTCACTTATGGTATATAAATGAACTTCAACAAAATAAGATCTCAAAAACATCACAACTAACAATAAGGGAAGTAAGGCTAGTTGGAATGTTTTGAGGAAGGCAACAAGTATCTCAAATACGGATTTATTTCACAAATTCATCAATATTGCACACAAGAGCTCTTTGAGGAATTGATATGCAATAAATTGCTAGAGGGCATATTTGTGATAGGTGAATCATAAAATATGATATATATATATATATATATAAAACCTATCATATGCATCTTCTCAAATTACTCAAATGTTCAATAAGAGGTTTTATTTTAAAAGGGTTGTTTCAAGAACCGCAATATTTTCGAAATAAATAATTTCATGCCAAGATACAACCTACAAGAGGTTGGATGCTATATGAGAATGCATGAATAAGATACTTGTTACCGAGATAGCAATGGCTTGATGTAGTAGATAAGAGTTCAACGATCATCCTAACTTGACTCCAATTCTCACATGGTGACAACACCTTCCTTATAGATGAGACAAGCCTCCATTGCATCTCCAATGTACCTAAAACATCATTCAAGTACATCTTGGTCCCTAAACTCATTGGGTCCAAAATGGTTAGACTAACCACAATACATAGGATACACTCCATATCAATATGTGCATATTTATAGATGAAATTTGAATTTCATGCACATCTTAGCCGTTTAGGATTTGATGGAGTATACCCTATATAATGGATCGAAGAAAGAAAGCATGTTATAAATATAAATAAATTGCATATAAGCACGCACAAAGACTTTTAAAGATCCAAGAAAGATATACTTTGGACAAAACACCAAATGAATTGAATAAGGCATAAAGGTGTGACCAAACAAATTTGTTGTCCAAATAATATCAAAGACGCAAATCACAAAAGATTTGTTCAACAAAGTTCAACAAATGAACTAAGAAGAAACCATTGAGCATAAAGGATGAAATAAAGCAAACATGCTCAAAGATTTATCTCATTCAACAAAATCATAGAAGAAGGAATGAGATAGCAAAACTCCCAAAAAGACCAAGGTTCGAACAAATAAACCAAACCCTCTACACTTTTCACAATGGCACAATGTACCGTAAGGAAAAGGTTTGTCTTCCAAAACAAACACTTGATATGAATCAAGAGAATTTATCAAAAGATTTTTCAAAGGAACAAAGAAGACACGTGGGAGCAACAAGGATTTCTTGGAAATAAAATAAGTAAATAAGAGGCAATCCAAGGTGAAGATGATCCATGAATTCAACCACATACAAGGTTATCAATTGTCAAAGACAATGAGTATATTGGAAATAATTTCTGGTGGTGAATTGACAATGATAGTAAGGATCAACTTCACAATAAAGGGCATAGGATAAGTATATAAAATTAAGCACTATGCACGGATGAAGATTCTTGATAGCTTCAATTAGTCAAACAATCACGCACGACAATGATTAGAATAACTTGAAGCAAACGGTGTCCTAAATAAGATATAGAGATATGTATTTGAGGAAAACCGTACCAAGAATTTCTTAATCAAACAAGAATCCATAGGATGAGCCAATAAGAGCTTTTTAATAGAAGTGGAGCTTGTTTGAGCAAACATGCCACCTAGGAACAAGATAATTACGTGTATCAACTCCAAGTGGCATAACCTCATATGGTCACTTTTTCTTAGGTTTGTGATATATACAAAACATATTACTCCAAACATTTCTTCTAAACAAGAGGCAACTAAAATTCGACTAGAGATGATTAATGGACATTTAGAATTTGAATTTCTCATGAGTATGACACACCACATAGTGACTAGATAATCTTGCAATATCAATACTAAGTGGTGGTACCCATGTACACACATTTTAAAGAAAGAGAGATGCACAATGCATATCACTCCCCCAAAATGGGATGTTCCATTAATCACTCAAAGAGAGCCAAATATGATATTATCAAGATGCATTAGGCTCAAAACAATACACTAGTATATGGTGAGTCAAACAATCATACTTGAATACACAAGATAGGCAAGTAAGACTCAACACATACAAACACATATTTGATACAAAACCAAACATGCAAAGGGGCAAGTAACTTACAATGAATATGAAGAGTTGAAGTATAAGTTACCGCAAGGAGGAACATTGGATATAAGATATAGATAATGATCCATACGACTTGGCTTGGTCAAAATAATATCTGAAGATCCCTTAATTCTTCATAAATTAGCCAAGTCTCCAATGACCTCCATATGTACCTATTGATCACGTTTGAGCTTGTTGGTCCCCAACCAAGTTGGGTCCTAAGAGGTTAGTCACAATAGGCTTGGCAACCCAAATGGTCCTTTTCTTGAGACCACTTTGAGTTCCAACAAACTTGGCAAACACATTGCCATCCTTATCCTTCCCTAGAGAATAATCATCATCAACAATTATAGGGTTAGATAAGGTACTACCTAAACATGAAGAAGCAAAGTGCCCCTTCACACGGCATAAGTAGCAAGTGTTCCCCTTTCTCTTCTTTATTGATTTCTTCTCTTGGGGAACAACGTCTTGATTCTTCTTGGGAAGTGGCCTATCTTCAACTTGAGGTCGAGCATGAGCTTGACCTTGACCTTGTGGTCGTTTCCTTGTTGTTTCTCACTCAAGTGCTTCTTCTTCTTCAATGGGCATGATCTAACATGATGCCCTTCAACCTTGCACTTGAAGCAAACCAACTTGGCCGGATCCTTGACTTTGTCTTGGCCCTTCTTCTTGTTGCTCTTGCTCTTGGACTTGTTCTTGTTATTGGAGTTGAATCCAAGTCCACTCTTGTCATTGGGGGATTGTTGCACACTTAGCATCTTGTCAAGTGTGGATTTCCCTTCATGACGCTTTTCCAAGTCTTTCTTCAAAGAAAGAACTTGGGCCTCGAGCTCTTTTATTTCCTCTACATGGTTAGTAGAAATACAAGTACTAGAGGAAGTAGAAGCTTCATTGTTAGAGCAACGAGGCAAAGCAAGTAATCCAACACAAGGTGTGTCACTAGTTTGACTAGATGGATTACAAGGACTAGCACATGGCAATATAGTATTTGTAGTAGAGATTGTGCTAATGTCCATATGAGGCTCACAAGATGTTACCTTAGTGATACTTGCCTCATGAGCTATCTTTAGCCCATCATAGGAAATTAGAAGATCATCATGAGAGCTTGAGAGCTTTTTATGACTTTCTTCCAATTCCCTATAATTGCTAGTTAGCAACTCTAGTTGAGCCCTTAGCTCAACATTCTCCTCTAAGGTAGATGCTTCACAAGAATTAGAGTTAGTAGCACAAGCATCAACAATAGTTTTCTCATTTTCATGCATATAGGATTCAAATTTTTGTGTGAGCATAAAATTAGTATGCTTCTCATCTTTTAGCTCATGCTTGAGGAGAGTGAATCTCATTTCCCCATTTTCAACATGGGCCTCCAACTCCACTATGGTTTCCCTATATTTACTCAAGGTATCCATAGAGTGTTCGAGATTAGCACGAGCTTCTTTATTACCATGAAGAGAAGCATATACCATTGCCATATTATGCACCAAGATATTATATTCTTCATCATTATCATCATCATCACTCTCATCATTAGAGGAAGTGTTAGGAGTCAAAGTAGGAGATACCTTTGATCCATTTGCCATAAGGCACATGTGCATACCGGAGGATGAAGATGAAGAAATTCTTGAATCCTCATTTGAAAACATGTCTTGATCCATAGAGTGTTCGGTTTCCTCTACATTGTTAGTCAAACAACTAGAGGAGATAGAAGCATTTTGATTATGGGAGCAAGTCAAGGCAAGCATATCATCATGGGATTTATGTGAGTAATTTACACATGATATGCGAGGACTATCAACACAAGCATGTAGATTATTTTCAATGCTAGATGTGTTTAAGTCCAAAGAGGAAGCATTGCAATGGGATAGAGATGAAGAATCATCACTATTGAGCACAATATCAACATTGCAATTTTCCTCACCACTCACCATATCATTACCTCGTGTCTTGCTACACGTTGGTGAAGTGGAAGAAGATGAGAACTCATCACGGCCGGAGGTGGAAGCAACTTGGAGCTCTTCATGATGTGAAGGGGAAGAGAGCTCCTCGGAGTCACCACCAACCAAATGAGAAGTGGATCCACCAAACATTTCCTTAAGCTTGATCCACATCTCATGAGATGATTTTCGCTTTATATATATCAAGAACCTATGAAAATCTGGTCTCAAAGAGAATACAAGCTCATTAGATACTTGAGCTTCAAGATGTAAGTTTTTCTCATCCTCTAAAGATAGATTTTGAGGGTCCATCGGAGGAGAAAAACCTACATCTAGAAATTGCTCAATGTTTGGACACAAGGTCCGAAGTTTGCAAAGCAAGCAATTTCGCCACAAAAGATAATTTGTGCCAACAAAGATAATTGTGTCATTGTGCACTAAATTACTAGCCGACATCTTTACTCTCAAGGCGGTGAAGCCTTAAACAAGGAGAGACCTTGCTCTGATACCAATTGAAAGATCGAGATGTCGCCTAGAGGGGGGGGGTGAATAGGCAATTACAAACTCTTGTGGATTTGTCTTGTAAGAATGCGGAATTAAACTAATGTTTAGTTTACAAGCACAAACCCTAAATATGCTAAGCTCAACTAAGTGTAACAATGGCAACTAGAGCTAAGCAAGATAGGCACAAGATATATGTAGCACAAGTGATAGCAAGATATATGTACTTCAAGCACGATGGCTATCACAAGGAAAGAGAGCTCGGGTATAGAAATAACCGAGGCACGCGGAGACGAGGATGTATTCCCGCGTTCCCTTGCTTTGCAACAAGGTACGTCACGTTTGGAGGAGTGGAGGTCCCACGAAGGATTCCCCGCGCCACGAAGGCTCACCCTATTCTCCGAACCACACCCACGAAGGATAATGGCCCTTTCCTTATGGTTAGCTTTTCCTCCGCTCCGGAGATGGCAAGCTCCACAACCACTTCACAAGCTCCACGAAGGAGAAGCCCGGGCCTCTTCACAATCTTCTTGAAAAGATCACCGGAGCACCAACCGCCAAGCCAACTAGGAGGTCTCCCTCCAAGAGTAACAAGCTCACGGTCTCTCACTCGAACTAATCGTGGTGGAGAGCTCAACACTATGCAATGATGCAAAGCAAGAACACTAGAGGTGTTCAAGTCCTTCACACTCAAATCCCACCCAAGCAACAAATGCTAAGATGAGATTGGAGAGGAAGAACAATGGGGAAAGTCAACAAAAGACTCCAAGATCTAGATCCCAAGAGTTCCCCTCACTTAGAGGAGAAATGGATTGGTGGAGGTTGTAGATCTAGATCTCCTCTCTTAGATCCCTCAAGAATGAGCAAGAATCATGGGAGGGAAGGGAGAGGAAGCAAGCTCAAGAGGTTCAACAATGGTGGTCAAAAATATGCTCAAGAACACTAGAAAACCGTTGGGGAAGAAGCCCCTTTTATAGCCAAATGAAATATGACCGTTTGGGGCAGATCTGGGAGTTTTTCGTGCAGCCTGGCGGAAAGCCCGGTCAGACCGGGCCAGTGACCGGGCTGCCTGGCGGAAAACCCGGTCGACCGGGCCAGCGACCGGCCGCCTGGCGGAAAACCCGGTCGACCGGGCCAGGGACCGGCCGCCTGGCGGAAAACCCGGTCGACCGGGCCAGCGACCGGGCCGCCCGGCGAAAACCCGGTCGACCGGGCCGGGGACCGGGCGCCCTCGAAAGCCCCCGGAAACCGTCCGGATGGCACCGGTGTGGGAGCCGGTCTCGTGCCGGACGAGCCGGTCGGGCAGCCGGCGCCACCGGGCCAAATATGAAAACATGGTTTACAAAAACCATGATAACTTTTGCGTCCGGACTCCGATTTCGATGATCTTGGGCTTGTTGGAATCAGGACAACAAGCCCTACAACTTTATGCATAGAAACATCATTGTCCACCCACGGAGTAAAAACCATAAGATGAATGATTGACCTATCTATAAAAGATACACCGGTAAAACCTCCAAGCTTGAAAACGCAATAGAAGATGCATATGAATTCCGTTTTCGATGAACTTGGGCTTGTTGTAAAGCTAGCAACAAGCTCAAGAACCTTACACAAAGAAACACCAAGAAGCAATAGATTTATGGAATGCAAAGCATGCAAAGGGTTGAGCTCTCTAAGACGATGTGATCAAGTTACCCAACCGAAAGCCCCTCTTGATAGTGCGGCTATCTATCCTATAATCCGGTCTCCCAACAACCACCTTGAGACCGGTAAAAGGAAAACCTATCAAGGTCATACCTTTGCCTTGTGCATCCCGCTTGATCTTGATGATAACTCTTCAAGCCCTACATTAGCCGGAATGCCTTACTTGATCATCGTTGCTTCGTGAAGACTCGCAAATGCTCCCCCATACACCATGATGGGAAAGCTCCATTGATGCACATCTTCACATGTCCAATGTCACCAAATGGACGGCAAGCTTCAAGCATGTGATCCACTTGAGATGCTCATCTTGAACTTGCACGACTCAACCTTGTATCTTCTCATACTCACTTAAGATAGAGCATGGCTAATATTGAGTTCCACATAAGAACTCCATCTTCATTTCTTCTTGTTGATCACATCACATATTTATCTTCAAGCCGATGATCTTGATGCCAATACACAAGGTATATCTTTATCTTCATGGCATCCATACTTGAATCCAACACATGGAGTACAAGTAGTACCTATGGAATATTCCTTCATATAAACTTAATGAAAACATTAGTCCATAGGGGTTGTCATTAATTACCAAAACCACACATAGGGGCAATATACCCTTACACCATTCTTCTCAGGGGCATGACCATAAAAGATATTATTCATAAAAATAGAACAACCATTATTCTCAGACTTGAATGAATAACCGTCTTGCATTAAACATGATCCAGATATAATGTTCATGCTCAACGCAGGCACCAAATAACAATTATTAAGGTCTAAAACTAATCCCGATGGTAGATGTAGAGGAAGCGTGCCGACAGCGATCACATCGACCTTGGATCCATTTCCAACGCGCATCGTCACTTCATCCCTCGCTAGGCTTCGTTTATTCCGTAGTTCCTGTTTCGACATATGTGAGCAACCGAACCAGTATCAAATACCCAGGCACTAGTACGAGAACCAGTGAGATAAACATCTATAACATGTATATCAGATATACCTTTCTTCTTCTTGACAAGGCCGTTCTTCAGATCAGCCAGATACTTGGAGCAATTCCGCTTCCAGTGCCCCTTCCCATTGCAGTAATAACAGTCAATATCAGGTTTAGGGCCACCCTTAGGCTTCTCAGGATGAGCGGCAGCTTTCTTGCCACCCTTCTTGAGGTCCTTCTTAGGTTTGCCCTGCTTCTTGAACTTGGTGGTCTTATTGACCATCAACACTTGGTGCTCTTTCCGTATCTCAACCTCAGCAGATTTCAAGCATGGAGAAGAGTTCGGGTAACTCCTTGTTCATGTTCCGCATATTGTAGTTCATCACGAAGTTCTTGTAACTTGGTGGCAGTGATTGGAGAACACGATGAATACCCAGCTGGTTAGGGATCACAATCCCCAAGTCACTGAGCTTCCTCGCGTGTCCGGACATAGCAAACACATGCTCACTAACGGAGCTGCCCTCTTCCATCATGCAGCCAAAGAACTGCTTCGAGGCTTCATAGCTTTCCACGGCCGCATGAGTTTCAAAGATAACTTTGAGCTCACGGATCATCTCACAAGGGTCGTGGTGCTCAAAACGCTTTTGAAGCTCTGCCTCTAGGCTGCACAGGATGGCATACTGAACTTGAGAGTACACTTTAGCCCGAGTCTCGAAAACATTCTTTTCTTCCTCGCATACTGCAGGGGGTGGTGGGGAACCTAGCGGTGCTTCGAGCACATATTGCAGATTTCCGCCATTGAGGAAGATCCTCATATGACGGAACCAGTCGGTGAAGTCGCTACCATTGCTTTTAAGCTTTTCTTTCTCTAGGAACTGGTTAAAATTGATTGATGGGGACGCCATGATCTACAACATATATTTGCAATAGTTTAGACTAAGTTTATGACAAATTGAGTTCAAATTTTAATTTAACAAAATTAAAACTAGGTGAACTCCCACTCAAAACAATATCCCTCGCATTGTCTTAGTGATCACACGAACCAAATCCACCACACCAAATCCGATCATCACGAACAAGATGTAATTTCAATGGCGAACACCCAAGTGTTCATCATATCAATCATATGACTCATGCTCTACCTTTCGGTATCCCGTGTTCCGAGACCATGTCTGTACATGCTAGGCTCGTCAAGGCAACCTTAGTACCCGCGTGTACAAAACTGGCTTTGTACCCGTTGTATGCACATGTAGAATCTATCACACCCGATCATCACGAGATGCTTCGAAACGACAAGTCTTACTATAGTAGGAGAGACAGACACCCGCAAAGCCACTTATGCAATACAAGTTGCATGTCGAGCGTGGAGCAAATCTCATGAACGCGGTCATGTAAAGTTAGCCCGAGCCGCTTCATCCCACTATGCCACAAAGATGCAAAGTACTCGAACTAAAGACAACAAAGCATCAACGCCCACAAACAATTGTGTTCTACTCGTGTAACCAATCTATGCATAGACACGGCTCTGATACCACTGATGGGATTCGTAGCATAGAAAACAAAAAATTTCCTACCGCAAGAACGAAAACCAAGCTAAGATCTAATCTAGTAGACGGTAGCAACGAGGAGATGAAGAGACTAACCCTCGAAGATTCGCAAAGCTTAACGAGATTAGATCTCGGGGTGGATGTAGTCGATCACTTGCCGCTTGCAAAAGCGCGTAGAAGATCTTGATCTTGACGGTGCCACAATCGGGCAGCACCTCCGTACTCGGTCACACGTACAGCTTGATGAAGACACCTCCTCCTTGTTCCAGCAAGCGGGGAGATGTGGTAGATGGGATCTAGTCCAGCAGCACGACGGCGTGGTGGTGGTGGAGAGTTTGCGCGGACAGGGCTTCGCCTATTCGCGTTGGGTGGAAGAAACTAGGCAAAAGGTGGAGCAAACGGAGCAAACGACCGCGGAACAAAAATCTGATTTTGTGTCGTCCGGCGTCCTCATTTTATAGTCACGTAGCCGTGAGCAATAAGCAAAACTTGACTTGGCCGATTTAACAAGTAATCGATGGATCGATCCGATCGGATCGATCGGCCGGCCGGCCGTACAGGCAACAAATACCTTGCCTTTGCGTGCGCCGTGCGTGGACGGCCCAAGTCTTGCCGAGGACGTGGCTCAGGCCTTGGCTTGCCTAGGCCGTGAGAGCACCGGCCGGCACAGCCCGGCCACTTCTCCCTTTTTTTTTCCTTTCCTTTTCCTTTTCATTTAATAGTTTGTCATGAGCTACTTTATTAGCCCATTAGCAAACCTTTGTATAGACTACATTTAGCCTCATATTTATTTCTATTAAATAAATATATATTAATAATTAGTAATTCAATTAATTAATAAATTATTAATACTCTTTCCGGAACAATTCCGTAACTCTCCAAAACTATTTCTTTAATCCCGAAACTACCCCTAGCAACATCGCAACCTTAAGTGTGTCACCCTACGGTTCGAGGATGTGCAGACATGACAGAGACGCCTCTCCGATCAATAATCATCAGCGGGATCTGGAGATCCGTAATGACTCCTACATATTCAACGATGAACAATGTGATCGAATGAACCATTAACATACGATACCGATTCCCTTTGTCACGCGATATTTTACTTATCCGAGGTTTGATCATCGGTATCTCTATACCTTGTTCAACCTCGTCTCTAACAAGTACTCTTTACTCGTACCGTGGTATGTTGTCTCTTATGAACCATTCATATGCTTGCAAGCTAATTAGACGACATTCCACCGAGAGGGCCCAGAGTATATCTATCCGTCATCGGGATGGACAAATCCCACTGTTGATCCACACTGGTGGAAAAATGGCCTTCGGTCGCGGTGCGCAACTGCCATTAGTCGCGGTTGCGCAACCGCGACCTATTATTCGCGACTAAAGGCCCCCCTTTAGTCGCGGTTCCTACGAACCGCGACTAAAGGCCCGTCCACGTGGGCGGCGAGCGAGCGCCGGGCGGAGGACCTTTAGTCGCGGTTCCGCTCACCAACCGCGACTAAAGGCCGCCGCAGGTTTAGGGTTTTAGCCCCCCTAACTCTGGTTCCCCTAACCCCTGGTTACTTTTTAAGTTGTATTGTTTTATTTCTTTTGTGTTTTATTTTAATTTTGAAGGAGTTTCACATATTCTACGGTATACATGCATGTGAATGTACAATTTCAAACAAATTTGAAATTAGAACCAAAAAGAATTCAAGAGGAATATACAATATATATTCAATATCGGATGACCATATACAATTTTGAACAAGTTTCCATACATATTTAGTGCATATAAAGTTCTACGTCCTCTACATAGTGTTCTCCTCTAGGATCGATGACTTGGTTCGCCAACCATCCAGCTAGTTCCTCTTGAAGTGGTCGGAAGCGAGCTTCGGAGTAAGCGTCGCCCGGAGGTTATTCCTCCTGGTGTTGTTCTCAGACGGCTGCCGCTCAGTGGTGTATCTCCGGATCCTCTCACAAACATAGTATCCACATAGATTGGTCCCCGGTGGCTGAATGTCCCCGGTCGTCGCAGCCTTTGCCATTTTAAAATGTAGCTCTTTTTTGAATTCACCGACCTTTTGATCTACGAACCGTCTCCAAACCCTACGAGGCAAGGAAAATTAAATGAACAAGAGAGTTATTAATTAGTTACTTGATATTAGGAAATGATGAATGTAATAGGCCGATCGATATAGAGCGCAAACGAATGAAAGTAGTTACTTTTGCATCATTTTTCTCATGTCGGCCCAAAGCTTCGTATCCATATTCGGAGAGTCGTGGACGATAACCGTGGAGTTCTGAATTTGAATTACTAGCAGAATCCGGTGGAACCTGCGGACACGATACATGCACGATCATGCATAACTCATCGATTAGCCACATACCATGCATGGAGTAAACAAAAGAGAATGTGCTCAAGACAGAAACACTCACCCAAAATGGTAAGGAAATAGAATATCACTTTTGAGTTCCTGTTTTGTAAGAAACATCCACAGGTCACCCTCCACGTCTACGGGGTGGTGTTGTAACACATATGAATTAACGATTTGTGGGTCAATGAACCCAACATCATGGGTGTGCCTTATTCGCATTTCCCGCTTCTTCATTCCGCATAATAGCGTACACAACAAGATAGTTAGGACAATATATATATTTATAGTGCGAGGCAATGAACGAGATGGGGTAGAAATTAATAAATCACTTACAGAACATAGCAGCTGATGATAGATTTGTCGAGCTCGCGCAGATTGAACAGCTGGAACAATTCACTCCGATGAATTGTTATATAGTAATGTTTGAAGTGATGCTCAGGTCTAACTTCCGCATAAATATATTCTCTCGGCGTTTTTAAGTTTTATGTAACCCTTGTACCAATTTAGCGAGACCTTTCATTTGTCGAGGTAGATCCTCTTCCTGCGCAGGCTCGACGAGAGGACCATCCTTCACATATCCAAATACTACGTCCTTCATTGCCACGTCATCAAGGCCTAATGCTACACAAAGAGTCAGACCTAAGTCTGCCGCTTGTTCTTTGGCTTTCGCTACAGTCAATCCCTGTGCTGCCGCAGCTGCTATGACATCAGGGGCTTCGTCCTCCGGACCTGCGGCTTTCACTATGAGCGGGGGATCGACTGTTTACTTTGTTCCCCGAGCTGGGCAACTTGTTGTTTCCCCCTTTCTAATTTTTTCTGGGCCTCCTCCAAGGCTTTCTTCTCCTGCTTCTTCGCGTCCTCCTGCTTCCTCCGGAACGTGAGTGCTTGCGCACGAAGTTCACGTTCATAGTCGGCAGGGAGATTCTTCGCGGCTTGGGACGGTGTGTTCAAAAATGTCTTAGCCCACTTCTTTTGCTCATCAGAAAATACTGGCTTGGGCTCGCCCTCTATTTTCTTCTTGCAGCTCGCCTTCCATTTCTCTAAATCAGCAGCCGCGCCCGCCTCGACTTCCTCGGCACTACATTCCCAAGACCTCTTGGGGAGAGGCTTAAGTGATGGCTCCGGTATGTTTGTGGTTGCAGGTACGTAAGGGTCCGGGTTAATAACCCAGGACTGCTTCTGCTTCTTCGCCGGAGGTGGATTGGGGGGCGGCGTCTGATCACCCGCCGGACGAGGACTGGGGGGCGGCGTCTGCTTACCCGCCGGAGGTGAATTGGGGGCGGCGTCGGCTTACCCGCCGGAGGTGTAGGTGATCCACCACCACCACCACCGCCGCCGCCACCACCACCGGAGGGGGTGGACTTGTTTGCCTTGGCGCCTCGCCCGGAAACTTGATAAACTTCTTCCGCCACGGAATGAACCGGCGCTTGACATCTCCAAGTCTTGTCGCCCCTTCAGGTGTAGCAATGTCAATGTCCAGGTCCTCAAACCCTTGGACTATCTCCTCCACCGTGACACGAGCATAGCCATCTCGGAATGGGGTTGTTGTGGTGGAGTGCTCCGGGTGGTAAAGCACCGCCGGTGGCTACCTTCATGGACATGTTCCCGATAGGATAATACGGATGACATGCTTTCATCTCCTTTATATCGTCCACGGGGTAGCGAGGAGGCTCCGGTGCGAGTAACCTCGACCACCGGATGCTCCGGTGCACCAGCCGGTGAGGCCTCCGTGGAAGCCACGCTGCTTCTTCTCTCGCCGGCTTCCGAGATCCATTGGATGATCTTCATGATGCGCCCGAGATGCATCTCTTTCGGCTACTAGTACACTCACGGTTTTCTTCATCACATCCATTTCCGTTACCGGCTTCGCCACAACATCCGCATCCCGATCCATCTTTCTCTTACGGCTTCGTAACCGTACGGGTCATCGTTGCGGGGAACCCTACTTTCCACGGAATGTCCCCGGGCATGCCTCGTACACGTCCTCCGTGTTCGGGATTCCCGAGGGCTTTTGTCGGGCGTCGTTCTCTCGTTGAACTTGATCCTCCCCTCTTGAGCATCCCTCATTGCCTCAATAAGCTTTTGGGTGGGTTTAATTATTTTGCCCTCGATAAACACACTCCCCTGTCTCCGGGTTCAGCGATCCCCCATGCCCGTACCACCAGCTTTTGGCCCTTGGGTCCCATCCCTCCGTACTCGGACGGATTCCTCGCGCCCTCGGCTCGTTCTCCATCTTCTCCCACCTAGGCTGCCAAAAGCGATACCCTCCTGGCCCCATAATATGATTGTACTCCTTCTTGGCCGCATTCTTCTTATTTTTTTCGACAATTCAAGGAACTGCTCCGATTTCTTTTGCTTCACAAATTCTGGCCAATCATGTTGCGGTTTCTCATATTGTCCTTTGAAATCCGGAGTCTTGCCCTGCTTGACAAAGTCATGGGCTAGATTTTGCTTGTATTTCGGAATGCGTCGGCCATCTTAGAAAGAGCGAACTGTTTGACTAGCCTGCACCTCTCCTTGTTTTCCTGAATCTTGTTACCCGCCTCATCGTATCTGCGGTATTCCGGAGGTAGAACAAAATGTTCTATAAGCTTCTTGAAGCAATCTTTTTTTGTCCTCTTATCGACAAAAGTGAAACCAAGACGTGCCTTCTTTGGCTCATTCCACTCCTGGACGGTGATCGAGACGTTCTCTCTAACAACGGCTCCGCATTGGCTGATAAACTTGGTGGCGTTCTTGCTGGGCTCCAGCGGCCTGCCGGTTGCTTCGTCGACAACCTCGATGGTGCATGTTTCATTTGGTTTCATCGTCTTGGTTGCGCCACGCTTTGACGACGACGTACTCGATTTTTTCGACGATCCGGCCGAGGGCTAAAATAAGAAAGAGAGTCGCGCGCGTTAGTACACACATATTTATTCAAATCGGTTAGTTTGTATCACCGGAGGCTCAATGTATATATATACCTCGGCGCCGGAGGTGGTTGCTACTTCCAATGCAAGATCGTCGTTTACCGACGTTTCTTCGGCATCATCTTGCTGACGGCGCCCTTCATCTTCACCGTCAAGGTTCAGATAAGAAGAGATATCATCTTCTTCTTGTCCGGTCGGCTCATATGGAATATCCCCTTTTATGATGCCGAATATATGGTCTTCAACGTCCAGATCATAGTTGTCCAGAATCGGGTCAGCTCTATCGTCCGCCATATGTCAGTCCTGAAAACATGTAGTCAAAACAAATTAATTAATTGTGTATATGCAACCGCGTGAGCGGTGGCGGTGCCGAGAGAGCGGTGGCGGTGCCGAGAGAGCGGTGGCGGTGCCGAGAGAGCGGTGGCGGTGACCGAGAGTTAACATTCTTAAGTTATTTTGGTTAAGTTATTTTGGTTAAGTTATTTTGGTTAAGTTATTTTGTTCTTAAGTTATTTTGGTTAAGTTATTTTGTTCTTAAGTTATTTTGGTTAAGTTATTTTTTTCTTAAGTTATTTTGGTTAAGTTATTTTTTTCTTAAGTTATTTTGGTTAAGTTATTTTTTTCTTAAGTTATTTTTTTCTTAAGTTATTTTGGTTAAGTAGTTAGTTAAAAAAAACACAAAAGTTACAAATTAAAAGTCACAAATTTTAAGTCTCAAATTTTAAGTCTTTTTTTAGTTTTTTAAGTCTCAAAATTTTAAGTCTCACAATTATTTAGTAAATTTTAAGTATCAATTATTTAGTTTTTTAAGTCAAATTTTAATTAGTTCCTTTTTAAGTGAAATTTTAGTACACACATATTTACAAGAAAAAAAACTAAAAAAGAAAAAAAAAGTTTGGGACAGCCCTTTAATTATAAGCATGTAACATTGTTTATTTTTGTTAATTTTATTTTTGTTTGTACTTTTTTTTGTTTGTCAAAAATAGCAAGAAAAAAAAATTCGTTTAAGTCCAAATTTTAATTTACAATTTTAATTAACAAAAACAAAAAAAAAACAAAAAAAAATGAGAGAGATCGATCGAGGCAGGGGCGCCGTGTGTACTGGCGCGCCCCGCCCTCTCGATCTCTCCCGCGGCGGTGGGCGGCGGCGGTTCGAGCCGGCCGGCGCGGGCGCGTGGTGTGCGGCGGCGTGTACGTACTGCGCGGCGCGCGCGTGGTGTGCGGCGGCGTGTGTGCGGCGGCGCGGTTGATCGAGGCGGCGGCGGCGGCGCGGTCTCGCTCGAGGCGGCCGGGGACGGATCGAGTCGACGACGTACGGGGCGGGTGGCGGCGGTCGATGTCGCGCGGCGTGCGGGGCGTCGTCGAGGCGGCAGAGGAGGCGTCGGCGCCGGCGTCGTCGAGGCGGCGAAGGAGGCGTCGGCGGCGTCGTCGAGAGGCGCAGACACGAACGGGCGGAGGAAGAAGGAGAACCGGCGCGGCCGTTCCGCGCGATATTTATAGTGAGAGGTCTTTAGTCGCGGTTGGGGTTACCAACCGCGACTAAAGGTAGCTTTTAGTCGCGGTTGGTAACCCCAACCGCGACTAAAACGTTTTTCGCCCCATTTTCTGTTTCCCGCGGAAAACGACCTTTAGTCGCGGTTGGTAACCCCAACCGCGACTAAAGGCCTTTTTCGAAATTATTTCGTTTTCTAAATCTGAAAAATACAAATAATATATCAAAAAATTCAGAAAAATAAAACTAATTCAATTCAAAATATAAAAAATACAAATAATATATCAAAAAATTCAGAAAAATAAAACTAATTCAATTCAAAATTTTAAAAATACAAATAATATATCAAGAAATTCATAAAAATAAAACTAATTCAATTCAAAATGTTAAAAATACAAATAATATACCAAAAAATTCAGAAAAATAAAACTAATTCAATTCAAAATTTTAAAAATACAAATAATATATAAAAAAATTCAGAAAAATAAAACTAATTCAATTCAAAATTTTAAAAATACAAATAATATACCAAAAAATTCAGAAAAATAAAACTAATTCAATTCAAAATTTTAAAAATACAAATAATATATCAAGAAATTCATAAAAATAAAACTAATTCAATTCAAAATGTTAAAAATACAAATAATATACCAAAAAATTCAGAAAAATAAAACTAATTCAATTCAAAATTTTAAAAATACAAATAATATATAAAAAAATTCAGAAAAATAAAACTAATTCAATTCAAAATTTTAAAAATACAAATTGTTTCCCGCCTCTTTCTTCCCGCCAATTGTTTCCCGCCACTTTCTTCCGGCCTCTTTCTTCCCGCCAATTTCTTCCCGCCAATTTTTTCCCGCCAATTTCTTCCCGCCACTTTCTCCCCGCCTCTTTCTTCCCGCCTCCTCTCTTCCCGCTCCCATTTTTCCCGCCATTTGTCACTACATATAGGTAGCCCGGCTTGGCCAGCATTATCACATCTCTACAATCTCTCATCACTCATGGCTTCCACCGCACCCACTCTAACCTACCGGCGAGTGGAGGAGCTTTGCGCCTCGAACTACCCTTGCCCTCCGGGCTACCGCGTCCCCGCCGGGCCGGAGCCTAAGCGCCGGCGGCGTGCCGGTCCCTCCCGTCCCTCGGGGTACTGCGCGCCGGGCGGCCATCACGAACCACTACTACCTCGACCTCACGCCGGAGCGGCGGATGAATCCCCGCCGGCATCCCGATAACCAGGCATACTTGGGACGCCTTCTTCATCAATCGGCGTGAGAGGGCGCTCGCCGAGGTATGAGGAGGACGGTCCGCCTCCCGGAAACTTCCACGAGGCCGGCCGTCGGCTATGGTGGTACGGCCGGACTCTGCGAGCGTCATGGACTACATCACGGCCGGCGATATCCCCCGCCTGCGCTACCCTCGCTTCGAGCCACGAGCGCCGCCCGACGACGAGCGACGACAAGCAGCAGCGACGACGACGCCGGCAACTTAGAAGGCGACGACTACCGGTACAACGGCGGCGGCTATGAAGACTACGAGTATGCATATTATACGCCTAGGCGGGAGTATGACTAAATCACTCCAAATTTCATGTATGCAGGAGTATGACTTAGTCACTCCAAATTTCATGTATCATCGGTGCTATCTCGAGTCAATTGAATCATTCGAAAATGGACACCAAACACATCACGGGTAATATAATTCACATGATTCATTCAACAAAGTTTGGTACAATAATAAATTATTACACATCATTTCTTCCCTTGTGTCCCCGCTTGCTTACGATTGTGCCGTATCCATGGAGCATCCTCATCATTTAACTTAATGCTTGGGTCGGTGTTCACTTTGAAGGGCGGAATTTCAGCAAACATATTATAATCTTCCGACATGTCTGTCTTGTCCTCCACTCCCACGATGTTTCTTTTCCCTGAAAGAACAATGTGGCGCTTTGGATCATCGCATGATGTACTGATCGTTTTCTTATCTTTCCGTTTCCTCGGTTTGCTACTCATGTCCTTCACATAGAAAACCCGAGCGACATCTTTCGCTAGGACGAATGGTTCGTCAAGGTAACCAAGATTGTTGAAATCCACCATTGTCATTCCGTATTGCTGGTCCACCGTTACCCCACCTCCTGTTAGCTTGAACCATTTGCACCGGAACAAAGGGACCCTAAAGGAGGGTCCATAGTCAAGTTCCCATATCTCCTCTATGTAACCATAATATGTGACCTTTTGCCCATTCTCGGTTGCTGCATCAAAGCGGACACCACTTGTTTTGGTTGGTGCTCTTTTTATCTTGGGCGATCGTGTAAAATGTATTCCCATTTATCTCGTACCCTTGGAAAGTCGTTATAGTCGAAGATGGTGTCTTGGCCAACATGTACAGCTGATCTACAACCTTATTGTCACTCATTAAATGTTTTCTCAACCAACTGCACGAAAGTCTCCATGTGGGCCTTCCTAATCCAGGATTCGAGCTTCCCGGGGTTGTCCGAGCGTAAAATATTCTTGTGTTTCTCAAAGTACGGAGCCACCAAGCTGGAATTGGTCGAACCGTGTGGTGTGCTTCGGTCGAGAGAATGGCCGTCCATACATATCGTTGATTTCCTTCCGATCGTGCCTTTTCCACTTAGTCTCCCCTCGTGCCGCGATTGAGGAAGACCAATCGGCTTAAGGTCGGGAACAAAGTCAACACAAAACTCAATTACCTCCTCATTTCCATAGCCCTTGGCGATGCTTCCTTCCGGCCTAGCACGGTTACGAACATATTTCTTTAATACTCCCATGAACCTCTCGAAGGGGAACATATTGTGTAGAAATACAGGACCGAGAATGGAAATCTCATCGACTAGGTGAACCAGGAGGTGCGTCATAATATTGAAGAAGGATGGCGGGAACACCAACTCGAAACCGACAAGACATTGGACCACATCGTTCATGTAACCGTGGTAGAACTTCTGGATTGATTACCTTCCGAGAGATTGCATTGAGGAATGCACATAGCTTCACAATGGCTACTCGAACATTTTCCGGCAGGAGCCCCTCAAAGCAATCGGAAGCAATTGCGTCATAATCACGTGGCGGTCGTGAGACTTCAGGTTTTGGAACTTTTTCTCCGCCATGTTTATTATTCCCTTTATATTGGACGAGAATCCTGACGGGACCTTCATACTTGCTCAGGCATTCAAAAAATATGACCTTCTCTTCTTTGGTCGGAGCGTAGGCGGCACGACCTTGAAACCGTTCCGGATACAGGTCATCGGGGTCTTTCAAACTTTGCTTGGTCCTGTCGTGCTTCCTTTGTATCATTTGACTTCCCATACACGCCCAAGAAGCTTAGGATGTTCACGCAAATATTCTTCGTAACGTGCATCACGTCGATTGCGGAGCGGACTTCTAGGACTTTCCAATATTCTAGCTCCCGGAATATAGATTTCTTCTTCCACATGGCTACGTGCCCGTCGGCTCCCTTCGGAACCGATTGTCCGCCAGGACCCTTTCCAAAGATGACTTTCAAATCCTTGACCATATCAAATACCTCGGCACCGAGTGTGTTCCGCGAGGCTTCGGCCGGTGATCAGCCTTGCCGTTGTAATGCTTGCCTTTCTTTCTTCTTGGATGACCTTTCGGAAGAAATCGACGATGCCCAAGGTACACGTTCTTCTTACAATTTGGCAAATGTACACTTTGAGTCTCATGTAAGCGAGTGCGTGCATGCATTGTATCCCTTATTTGACGAGTCCCGAAAGGTTACTAAGAGCAGGCCAATCGTTGATGGTTACGAAAAGCAACGCTCGTAGGTCAAATTCCTCTTCTTTGTGCTCATCCCACACACGGACACCGAGTCTGCCCCACAGACTGTAAAAGCTCATCAACTAATGGCCTTAGGTACACATCGATGTCGTTGCCGGGTTGCTTCGGACCTTGGATGAGCACCGGCATCATAATGAACTTCCGCTTCATGCACAACCAAGGAGGAAGGTTGTAGATGCATAGAGTCACGGGCCAGGTGCTATGGCTGGAGCTCTGCTCGCCAAAAGGATTCATGCCATCCGTACTTAGACCAAATCTTATGTTCCTTGCGTCAGCTGCAAAATCTTTGAACTCTCTGTCGATCTTTCTCCATTGCGTTCCATCTGCGGGGTGTCTCAACTCCCCGTCCGACTTACGGTCCTCTTTGTGCCATCGCAACAACTTGGCATGCTCTTTGTTCCTGAACAGACGTTTCAACCGTGGTATTATAGGAGCATACCACATCACCTTGGCGGGAACCTTCTTCCCGGGTTTCGGCCCTCAACATCGTCACCGGGGTCATCGCCTCCGATCTTATAACGCAATGCGGTGCATACCGGGCATTCATTCAAATTCTCGTATTCACCGCGGTAGAGGATGCGAGTCGTTGATGCATGCATGTATCTTCGGAACCTCTAAACCTAGAGGGCGAGACAACCTTCTTTGCTTCGTACGTACTGGCGGGCAACTCGTTATTCTTTGGAAACATATTCTTCAACATTTTCAGCAAGTCTTCAAATGCCGAGTCAGCTACACCTGCCTGTGCCTTCCATTTCAGCAAATCCAAGTGTGCAGCCCAGCTTTTTCGGACCATCATCGCATCCGGGGTACAGCGCCTTCCCGTGATCCTCTAACATGCGATCCAAATTCTCCCTCTCTTTTTCGGTTTCGCAGCGACTCCGTGCATCAGCAATGGTCCGACCAAGATCATCAACGGGATCATCACGTGCCTCTTCTTCACCTTCCCCTTCACCTTCCCCTTCACCTTCAGCATCCTCCATGAAAGTATCACCGAAATGAGCAAGATAGCTTTCATCGATGAAATCATCCCCTTCTTCATCTTCTTCCATTATAACCCCTCTTTCTCCATGCTTGGTCCAACAATTATAGCTTGGCATGAAACGGTGCCGAAGCAGTGCAGCTGAACATCTCTTGAGGAAGAGTAACCCTTCGATTCTTACATTTAACACATGGACGAGATAACAAAACCCCCCGCTTGTTCGCATTAGCCACTACGAGGAAATCATTCAAACCCGTACTGAACTCGCCGGAGAGTCGGTTACCGTACATCCATTGTCGATTCATCCGCATTATTATAATATAAAATATATAATTAACCATCATGCATTTGTTAAACTAATTAACTAGCTACAAACAATATAAATTAAACAATGAACTACACACACATGCACATTTTATCAACGACACATCAAAGGTTCAAGTTGCTAACCGCGATCGAGGAGGAAAAAATAAATGAGAAAGCTCAAGTGTGGCTCCAACACTTCATATCATGTTTGTTTCATGCTCTTGGGGCATTTCATCAAACACCTTATGTGCATAAGAGGAACCAAAAGCAAACCTAACACCCACTTGTGAAGCTTGTGAAGAAAATGGCACCAAATGGCTAAGTGTTGGCTGCTGGGTGGGTATATATAGGGGCGGCTTTAGCCGCGGTTAGCCGAGCCAACCGCGACTAAAGGCCTTCGGGCACCTTTAGTCGCGGTTGGCCTGGCCAACCGCGGCTAAAGCCCCCACGTGCAACGGCTGGCCACCGAGCGCCCTGGGCCCAGGCCTTTGGTCGCGGTTCGCCTCCCGAACCGCGACTAAAGGTACCATTAGTCGCGGTTCCTTTACCTTCGCGACTAATGGGGCTCACCGGAAGCCTGTTTTTCTAGTAGTGCCATATGCCTCAACTCATACTTTCCGAATACCTAATCCCACATTTATAACCACCCATTTACGCAGTGGCGTTTGATGTAATCAAAGTACCCTTCCGGCATAAGTGATTTACATGATCTCATGGTTGAAAGGACTTGGTAACTATGTATCGAAAGCTTATAACAAATGAACTTAATGACGTGATCTCATGCTACGCTTAATTGGGTGTGTCCATTACATCATTCACATAATGACATAACCTTGTTATTAATAACATCCAATGTTCATGATCATGAAACTATGATCATCTATTAATCAACAAGCTAGTCATACAAGAGGCTTACTAGGGACTCCTTGTTGTTTACATAACACACATGTATCAATGTTTCGGTTAATACAATTATAGAATGGTATATAAACATTTATCATAAACACAAAGATATATAATAACCACTTTATTATTGCCTCTTGGGCATATCTCCAACAGGAACGCGAGCATCGGGAGCACCAGCGGCGGAGGACCTTCGCTCGCCGGCGAGGAGGAGGACGAAGACGAGGACCCCGCCTTCAAGAAGGCGATTGAAGAGTCCCTGAAGGACGCCGCCGAGAGGAAGAGGGCGGAGGAGGAAGATAGGGCGGCGGCCATCGCCGCCGTGAAGGAGGCGGAGTTGCGGGAGGCGGAGGCGGAGGCCGACGGGTACATCATCGACCTCTCCGACTAGAAGTCGCGATCCATGATCGCGCATTTTGTATGTAGATACGTCGATCCGTATGTATGATCGACGAACTATGAATGAACAAATTTCGCGGGTTTTTAAATTTACGAATTTACGGGGTCAAATACGGGATCTGCTAGACGGAACGGTGTTTCTACGAGCATTTTTTTATACGTGACGAAATAATCGCGAAATACAGAGCAGAAAAGTAAGGGGCCTGCTAGACATGCTATTAGGCCTTGAGATGCGTTTGTAGATAACTGATTCTCTACAAACTAGCTATCCAAACAACCCCTCACTCAAAATCAGGAAGAGGACAGAAGAAAGGCGGCGCATTCGGGAGGCCCATCTCGCTGCCAAGGGCCACAGAATGTCTGAAGCCTGGGCAGCCCAACTGCTACTAATGCTAGCAAGCCAGTCGGAAGACGGCATCGTTGAACATTCCAGATTACTGTAGGGTTTATTCCCTTTCTCTCTTCCTCCCTTCGCGATCACGCGCTTCTCAGCCAGCGAGACGTTGTGCGAATTTGTATCCAGATATTCACCAGATATATATTGAGAAATTGCGTGCGAATCTGTGGGGAGAGCCTTACATTTAGCTAGTCAGCAACGATTGTAAAGTGCGTACATGCTAGTCATATTTCAGGTAATAACCCGCGCATTCAGCGATTCTTAATGATTTCATGCTTGGACGCCTTTTCCTTTTTTTTTCCTCTTTTGCCAATGTTCTGATCCGGTTCCTCACGCCACCATATGATTCGAGTAGTCGATTTTGCATGTTTGAAATTGACTCAGACTAGTCATAGTGGGGAGTAACATAGAGTAGTAACACATATTAGTACTCTATGTTACTAGCAGACAGCAGTGCATGGTTACTAGCTTCATAGTGAGTAGTAATTTATGTGTGGGTGTCATGCAAAGTCATATTTATTAGGTTGTAGACTCATTCTGTTTTGGAACGTGTAATGTGATGGTAATATAGCTAGTTACCATCTCATTCTTTTTCTTTTTTTATTGACATGTCATGTCACCAAAATTTATTGAGGCGTGTGATGTTAGAGCAAGTATAATAGTGCACACTCAGCAGGCTGTAACATTTGCCATGTCATTATAGTCCTATGTGGAAGAGAGAGAAAGGAGAGAAAAAAGCACAGCGGGCTCTTCTGCTGTAGCCGGCGGTAGCACAGGCTCCAAGAAAAAAGTGTTTGCATGCAACTTATGGCTGATCTAGACCCAATAGCATGCAAGCATTAAATATTTAATATTTTAGCAAAGCACACGTAAGAGCAAGTACAATAAGGTTCAGCTGGCTATAAGAGATAAAATATTATAAATTTGCTTAGTTGGAGGAGAGAGATTAGGAGAGAGAAGAGGAGTGGGCTCTTATCTTGTAGCCAGCTCTAGCACGTGCTCCTAGGCACTATGTGAGACTAAAAGGTGGGCCATGTATTATAAAAATACTACACTTTTATAGCTCACTAATGTATATATTGGCTCTAAGTTAGCTATAGATGACATGGCACTTGGCTTATAGCTAGCAGCTGGCTACACTATTGGAATTGCTCTAACAGCCATTCTATAGCTAGACTATTAGAGCAAGTACAATAGATCCTACTCAGCAGGCTATAAGCTTGTCCACATCAGCAAAATCTTAGCTGAAAGAGAGAAGTGAGGACAGAGAACAGAGCAGGCGATTCTTCAATCGCCGGGCTACAACGCAAAAAACGAGAAGGTACAGCTCGCATGCAGCCTCACGCGGGCGATAAAGCTGGCTCTACCCTTGCCTGAGTCTTGCATGCAATGAGCCCATGCAATGCATTAATTACTTAAATAATCGTTAGAGCCAACTTAATAGCCAGATCTATTGTACTGCCGTTTGCTCTAAGTGACCTGACATGTGTATATAGCCAGCAACAGGCTTTATTATTGTTCTTGCTCTTATATGGGCTTGGTTTTAAGCTGACTTTTGGTGACATGGCCTAGCTGTAGAGCCTGCAGCCGGCTGTGTTATTGCTCTTGCTCTTAGAGCAAGTACAATAAGTCCTAGTCAGCTGGCTATAAGGTTTAAAATAATATATTGTTGCTTAGTTGGAAGAGAGAGAGGAGGAGAGAGAAGAGGAGTGAGCTCTTATGCAAGAGCCAACTCTAACACGTGCTCATAGGTAGTATGTGAGAGTGAACGGTGGGTCATACATAGATAAAGTACTACAATTTTATAGCCCACTATTGTACATATTGGCTCTAGAATGACTATAGATGACATGGCACTTGACTTATAGGCAACGGAGTATTAAACTTGCTCTTACTAGTACCTATGTTATTTTCACTATGATGGTCCCTCCAAGGATCTAACCAATCCATGAACTCATCTCTGCTTTTCTTGAATGGCCTTTGCAAAAATTAAGAATGCAACTATGCAAGCCACCCAACCACATGCACAGCTCATAAATTATTCGTTTCCCCCATTTGCTGTACTCCAGATGGGCGTTGTAACTTTCCGTTGGATACACGTGTGCCTTTCCATAGCTTTCTTTTCTGTCAGATTTCGAGGCGGCTTTAGCTAAAGGCCAAGGCCATCCTAGTCGCCACCATAAGATCGTAGTACTTGTCGATCAGTGTCTATTAGATCGATCGGTTAAATCTGCATGAGCTGTACTTGTGGAGCAGTGTGCAGCTCAAAATGATTTGTCTATCTGGTGCTTTTGACTCTTATGTTGATGCACTTGTCACTACTTTTGCAAAGGACTAGTTTACTCAGACATGGCTTCTATCGTATGTCCTGCTGCTTTAGTTTCTGGTTTTCATGTCGCCTCTGGACAGCGAAACTCGAATAGATTCAGCTAAAAAGAAGGAGAACGTTATCCTTCCCGGAAATCATAATAATCACATCTTAATTGGACCTCCATATAATGCATTATTGACTGACATTGTTGTGCCATGTGCACGATCACGCAGATTGGTACGAATCATGAACATATGGAGGGCCTCATAACTCGATCAAACAGCAATTCACTGTGGACTCCTGCCTGTCTAGCCTGTTCTGTAGGTCCGATCGAGCTGTTTGCTGTAAGTACGTACTCTACCAACGCCTAAGAAACTATATTATCTGGAGAAGATAGATCGGTGATCGCTCGCGTTTTCCTCACGGGGGAATCGACGACGGGCGGAAGCCGCCGGCGCCGTGGAGTCTGCAATTAACTGGAAACTCCAAACTTGTAGCACATGTACGTGCTCCGGGAGAGATACCAGTGTCCAACTTGGCTTCTCTCTATCTCGATCTCCTATGTGAATCACTTGGAGCTGCGAATTCCATGATGGGATTGGGATTGACGAGTTGCGTAGGGGTCAGCATGCCGTGATGGCGTCGATTTGATTCGATAAGGCCATGAGTCCATGACCGATGTTGACGAGCAAGATTTTTCGTTCTCAGTTGGTGGTTGCAGACCGGACATGCATGTGCATGCATGGGAGTACGTACGTACGTAGCTTCTCCTGCTCTGTACGATTGTGCGTTGGCACACTCATCTTCTTGGCCGTGTCCCATTTCTTGTTGTCTCTACCTAGCTAATTATCAACCTGTGTGTACGAAAGTTCGGCGGTTTAATTTGGCGACAATGACAGCAGGATTTAAGGACCAAATTAAGCGAAAAAGTATTATTTTCCCCAAATGGTATGCCAGAAATTAAGAGCTGAAATTATGTGTGCAAAGCAGTAGACACTGAGAAATGCTTTTACTCCGTGCACAGGAAGTCCCGTGCACGTTTGTGCCGTCGATTTCCTACTTTAAGATTCGTGCTAACTCTTTCGCTAAATTTCTGCGAGATTCATTGCATTTTTGTTTGGATTGGAACATATGAAACAGTGCACATGAGGTTCTATGCAAACTAGCAAGATCTGCAACGGAAACCCCAAGTGTAGCCCTTTTTTTATATAAAAAGTTTGATTTTGAAGTTTCGAAAAATTCCGAACAAATTACCTGGACGCAGACAATGTTCTGTTATACAGTGTGAATTTTTTTAGAATGAAATACATTGTATTTAGCCTTCAGTAAAAGCCTAAGGTAGCTTAGATAGTTCATGCATTGCTCAAGGCTTATAATTATTAGAAATAGAGATAGGAATCTTTTGTATACCTCACGTATCTCCCTGTATCTCTATGTAAACCTCTCCTATGTGGAATATATAAAGGAACACGAAACATAGGGCTCAGGTCATCCGAGTAGAACCCATCTACCAGATCATTTACATGGTATCATGCCGGATCTTCCCCCAATGAAACTGATCGCCGAAACCTAGTTTCCATCCCGGTCACTGTCGCCGAGAATCCTCCCAATGGCATCATCCTCAACCACCCCCTAGATCAATCTTGGCTCTTTCGGGGCTGAAGTTTGCGACAGTTAGACGTCAAAAACGTGTTTCTTCATGGTGTTCTGGAAGAGGAAGTTTACATGCGCTAGCCACCTGGCTATGAAAACAGTGGCGGAGCCAGCACAACAACCATGTGTAGTCAGTTTGAAACTGTGTAGTCAAATACATGTATTTGTACAAACTGTTCAGTATTTCTTGAATGCGTTTAGCCTGTGCTTCCAAAAAACAGTGTAGTCAATTGACTACACTGCTTCAACGTGGCTCCGCCACTGTATGAAAACAAGAGGTATATGAATCATGTCTGCAAATTTGACAAGGAACTCTATAGACTCAAACAAGCACCTCATGCATGGTATTCCCGCTTGAGCTTGATTCAGTATGGTTTTATTGCCTCCAAGTCTGACACGTCCTTATTCATCTATCATAAGTCCCATGTCACCATGTTCATTCTTATATGTGTTGATGACATTATAGTGGCTAGCTCGTCACAAGCTAACACGGATGCTATGCTCAAGTATCTTAGCAAAGAATTTGCTCTCAAGGATCTTGGTGAACTTCTTTTTTTTTTTTGGATATTGAAGTTCATAAAGTTCCTGATGGTATTGTCTTGAATCAAGCAAAGTATGCTCAAGATGTTCTTGCTCGAGCTGGGATGACTCACTGGTCCGGTTCGCCTGCACTTTTGTTCTCCTCTGAGAAGATAACTGCAAGGGAGGGAGATTTGTTGGGTCCTGAAGCTAACACCAAGTACAGAAGCATGGTAGGTTTGCTGCAGTATCTTACCCTCACAAGACCTGATATTTCTTATGTAGTTAATAAAGTGTGCCAGTATTTACATGCTCCCACCACGGTACATTGGGCTGCTGCTAAGCGGTTTCTAAGATATGTTAAACACACAATGAGCATTGGACTGACATTTCTTAAGTTCAACTCTACACTTGTCAGTGATGCAGATTGGGCTGGTTGTGTAGATGATCGACGATCAAGGGAGGTTTTGCTTTGTTCTTTGGACCAAATCTCATTTCTTGGAGTTCTAAGAAGCAATCTACAGTCTCCGGGTCTAGTACTGAAGCAAAGTATAAATCTGTAGCAAATGCCATAGCTGAGATAATTTGGGTACAATCTTTACTTTAAAAACTTGGAGTCAAACTGACCCGAACACCGTGTTTGTGGTGTGATAATCTGGAATACGCATATTTATCATCCAATCTGGTGTTCCATGCAAGAGCCAAACATATTGAGATAGATTTTCACTTCGTCAGAGAACGAGTGTTGAGGAAACAATTAGAGATACGGTTTATTCCATCAAAGGATCAAGTGCTGATGGTTTTACAAAACCACTTCATGTAAGAAATTTTGAGAAGTTTTGTATACCTCACGAGTTTCTCCTTGTATCTCTATCTGAACCTCTCCTGTATGGCATGTATAAAGGAACACGAAACCTGGGGCTCGAGCCATCCGAGAAGAACCCATCTAGATGATCATTTACAATAATGACATTCACTATGCTAGCTACCCTAAGCATGTAAATAGCTCAAAGAGAAAAGAACAAAGCTCACAATGTCATAATGACATCCATGCAAGGATTAGGAATCTCCAAGATAAAAGACCAAAGAGAACTACTAGCAAAGAAAAGAATGTGTTCCCCATACATGCACTAGCTACTCTGGTGATCTAGCTACCTACTGAAAGGGGACCAAAGGCAAAAGCTAAATTAGATTCTCGATATTTCCATGTAAAAAGCCTCCAAAGAGCTGGAGACACCAAAACGAGTAAGATCACTTCCGAAGCTATCCTGCTACCTAACTAAAAGGACATATGGGATATGTCCAAGCTGAACGGGTACATTGGCTACTAGGTTGCTCCACGGCTATCTTATCTGTCTGCAGGTTGCATGTACCGACCAAAGAGCAGCGATACGGTTGTCAGACGATCGTCTTTTTACCGGCTTAACTAACTTGAGTCAGGATTTGAGTGCTATCGATTGCAAAAGGAGCACATCGAGCTGTTTTTGTCTCGTTGCGATTGCGGGCATTTTACAACAAACAAATTAGCTATTGCAGAATTCAGTTTTTTTCGATAAAGAATGCTTTATTACTTATGAAGAGCAATTACTTCCAGCCTCTGCATAATCAGAATGCACACAACCGTTCAAGTATCTGGAGCCAAAGTATATGTAAAGATAGGCGAAATACATATCGAAATGATGAATCATATAACGCCTAGGGTGAGGGTGGAGCTTCAATCCGTAGACTATGCTGCCACCCATGTAGGAAAAAAGTATCCCTCGCCGTAGCCTCCAACCGTGTACAGACCTCCGTAAATAGGTTTTGGTTTTCCGCCCGCTGAAGAGATAACCACGAACGGAGAATACCTGTACATCTGTAGATGACCTGCAACAAAGAATAATTTTTATCGTTAAAAATCTTGTCATTTCTACTCAGCCAAAGCGCCCAGATAACTGATAGCGCCCCCACCCTAAGAAGCAACTTAAACCTTGAATCGATACCGTGAAGCCAATTGCCAAAGACATTTGCCACACTAGTCGGGGGATACATGGTAGACGCTACTTGGATGACTGACCATATAGATCTCGCAAAACTGCATTGGAAGAAAATGTGTTTGATGGTTTCATCATGATGACAGAAAACACACCGTGAACTTCCGTGCCAATTCCGCTTAACAAGATTATCTTTGGTAAGAATAACTCCTCGACGAAGGTACCATCCAAAAAATTAATTTTTAATGGTATCTTCATCTTCCAAATTTTCTTATTATTATCAACTGGTATATCAGAATAAAAGATCACATTTTATATAGATTTGACTGAGAAAGTGCCATCTACATGAAGATTTCATCTAAATTCATCCGGTTCAGGCGATAAGTGAATATCTCCCAATCGTTGAATTAGAGCATTCCATGCCAGTAGCCTTTGTCCAAGCAAAACCCGTCTGAACGTCACATTTGGGGGTGAGGTAGCCACTACTGTGGCAATGGTATCACCTTTGCGACGAACAATACTATACAAAGCAGGATATTGTTCACTTAGGAAAGTATTGTCTAACCAAACATCTTCTCAGAACCGTATCTGTGCTCCATTCTTAATGGAGAAAGTACGATGGCGAAAGAAGATATTCTTTGCCGCCATGAGACCAGCCCAAAAGTGAGAATCCCCAGGTTTCCAAACCACTTGGGATAGCGTCTTCGAGCCAATATACTTTCTCCGAAGAATAGTTTGCCAAATCCCATCCTCGGTAAGAAGCTTAAAATGCCATTTACCCAGCAGAGCTGAATTCTTGACCTCCAGGTCGTGAACTCCAAGTCCGTCTTGATCTTTGGGACTACAAACTATACTCCATTTAACCAGTCGGTATTTCTTTGTCTCGCTATCCCCTTGCCAAAAGAATCTGGATCGATAATAATCGAGTTTATGCAGAATTCCTTTCGGCAGCAGAAAGAATGATAACATATACAGTACCATATTTGTCAGTACCGAATTAATGAGTACCAATCTTCCTCCCAGGGACAACAATTTACCTTTCCAACTACTAAGGCGTTTTTGTAATCTTTCTTCCACAATCTTCCATTCAGCCATTGTAAGTCTCCAATAATGAATCGGAATACCCAAATAGCGAATAGGAAATTGGCTTTGCCCACAACCAAACAACTCTGTATATAGAGTCATATCATTTTGGGCATCACCGAAACAGAACAATTCACTTTTATGGAAATTGATTTTCAATCCCGACAACTGCTCGAAAGCCGCCAAAATTAATTTAAGATTACGAGCCTTTTCGAGATCACGATCCATAAATAGAATTGTGTCATCGACGTATTGAAGGATAGATAAACCCCCATCAATCAGATGTGGGATCATACCTTCAATTTGACCATCAGACTTGGCCCGCTCTAGGAGTATCGCCAACATATCCGCTACAATGTTAAATAACATCGGTGATAACGGATCTCCTTGGCGTAACCCTTTTCGTGTTTGGAAATAGTGGACGGTGTCATTATTAACCCGAATTGCCACGCTACCTCCATACACAAAATCATAAATTAGAGCACGCCACTCAGGAGAAAAACCTTTCATCCTGAGTGTCTGTTGAAGGAAAGACCATTTGACCTTATCATATGCCTTTTCGAAATCTAATTTTAAAATGACCCCATTTAGTTTCTTAGTATGCATCTCATGTACCGTCTCATGCAGAACTGCCACTCCATCAAGGATGTTCCTTCCTTGCAGGAAAGCTGTCTGTGATGGCTGGACGACGTGATCCGCAACCGTATTAAGTCTAATGGTGGCCACTTTCGTGAAAATCTTGAAACTGACGTTTAAGAGGCAAATAGGTCTATATTGTTGAATCCTTTGTGCCTCATTAACCTTCGGTAACAAAATTACTTAACCAAAATTTAGACGAAATAATTCTAGTTGTCCTGTGTGTAGATCACTTAACAAATCTAGAAGATCCAATTTAATAGTATCCTAGAAAGTTTGATAGAACTCCGCTGGGAAACCATCTGGACCCGGTGCTTTGTTGCATTCCATCTGGAAAATTGCCTTCTGAACCTCATCCTCAGAATAAGGTGCGGTCAGTAGGCCATTTTCTTCTGTAGAAACTTGGGGTATATCATCCGTTAAGTCCTCGTTAAGAGAGAAGGAGCTTTCCTCCGGAGGACCAAACAGATCCTTATAATAATTAGTAATGTATGATTTGAGTTGCTCATGGCCTTCATTGACCCCTTCATCTTGGATGAGAGAGTGAATACATTTTTTTCGATGTCTTCCATTGGCCAAGCCATGAAAATATCGCGTATTTGAATCCTTTCCAAAATGAATTGGGCTTTGGATCGTTGATACCATTTGAGTTCCTCTTCGCGTAGAAGACTCGCCATCTGTGCATTGGATTGATTCTTAAGCTCAATCTCTTGCGTGGACAACGGTCTCACTTCCGCTACGGCTTCTAGGTCATCGATCACTTTTGATAAGTGAGCTTTCTCTTTTTAAGAATACCAGCCATATGGGCAACCCAACCAGAGAGATGTTTACGTATTGCGCGCATCTTGTTATTCCATCTCAAAATTGGAGTGTTACCCCCGACTGGTCTTTCCCAAACCGTCTTAACCATCTCATGAAATCCTTCTCGATGTAACCAGCCTAGTTCGAATTTGAACGGCCGTTTACAAACAGCTCGGGGATTCCCAGTAGTTAGGAGGATAGGAGCATGGTCAGACAGTTTTTCAATACGTTCTAGTGCACGGACGGACACAATAGGATATTTATTTTCCCATTCAGTATCCATCAACACGCGATCTAGTTTCTCGTATGTGGGTTCAGGCAAGCTGTTGGCCCAGGTAAACTGTCGACCGGACATAAAAACCTCTCTTAAGTCCAGGCTATCAATGACAACATTAAACAAGAAAGGCCAATGTCCATCAAATAGGCCTTTGCTCTTCTCATGAGGAAATATCAGCAAATTGAAGTCCCCTCCGATTAAAATCGGATACGGGTTATCCTTTGCAAGTTTACGAAATCACGTAACAGCCTTAAAAGCATCTTGGGCAACACCATACACAACAACCAGACTCCAAATGAAACCGTCTGCTTTGTTCTGGATATCGAGTTTGATGTGATACTATCCATCAGAACCAGCTAAAACAGTCATGGTGTCTATGCGGATGCCAAGTAAAATGCCCCCAGACCTACCACGAGGCGGGCGAGAAAACCACTGAAAGTTAATCCCGCCTGACAATCGGTCGAGGAAACTCTGTGAGAAATTTCGCCTACCCGTCTCCGATATAGCAATAAAATCTAAATCATAATCTATACAACCATCGGCAATGTGAGAATGCTTAGCCAAGTCTCTAAGACCTCTGCTATTCCGAAACATGCCATTCATCGAGAAACTATTTTAGATTTTGTATTTTTGCCATATCTACGAGACTTGTTTCCAGCGGACGATCGGGAACCACGTGTAGAAGCTTTTAGATCATAAACTGAACTAAGCTCCGAGTGTTCCAAATCGACCTCTGTAATATTACCAATTATAGCCAAGAGAAGCTGACCATCTAAGATGTCATCCTCTTCATCATCGTCTACAACTAGAGTTTCAAGCCCAGTGGAGTCATTCGGAACAACCGTTGAACGGTCAAGCTCCGTCTGTCTCAACACATTAGCGGAAACCGAAATCTCATTAGGCCGACTACCCAACGAAACACCTAAACTAGTCAAATTAGAAGAAATACGAGAATCTGAAAAAGAAGTGAAAGACTTGGCTGTTTGTTTTGTACCTGCCGTGTCGAGGTTCTTCTCCGCCTTGCGTCGCATGGCTCTCTGCATGACATCCTCATCGGTTGGTGCCGCCCCATGACATCCTCATCGGTAGGTCCCGCCCCATCCTCCGCAAGCGTGTACCTCCCACTCCTCCTCATCGTCGGCTGAACAACAGGAGGAGGGACAGTGGGGGGAGGATGCTGCAAAGTGGAGACCGGTGAAGGAGAACTCGAACACGGTGAAGAAGTCGTCGAAGCAGAAGAAGTCGACGAAGCGGGCGAAGAGGCCGGTGATGCAGGGGTAGGTGGCGATGAAGTCCCCCTGCACCGAACCTGGCGGAGGTGACCCTCCACTCGCGGACGTAGAAGGCGTCGACGACGGAGCAACAGCCAACCCAAGTGGATCAAGGCAACGCCCCGGCCCCTCCGCCCGTGGAGGTGGTACCGCTGATCGAGCTGTCATGTCCGCATGAGAAGATAAACCCTCCAGGGTCCGCTGCCCCTCTACGAAGACCGCGCCGCAGCGCGACTGCACATCGGCGGTGGGCGCACATGGCTGAGCGACGGCGTCGGGCGCTCGTGGCTGAGCGTCGGCGGTGGTCGCACGTGGCTGAGCGACGGCGTCGGGCTCGCGTGGCTGAGCGTTGATGTTGGGCGCGCGTGGCTGAGTGTCGGCGATGGGCTCGTCCCCCCGCGCCTCGCCACGTCGGCTCGGCTGAGCGTGGTCAGCCGCGGCCGCCTCCTCCATGAACCCGCCGCGTGGCTGCACACCGCCAGGTGAAGATGTCGACGACGGAGACCCCTGACCCGGCCTGGTCAGTGGTGGTGGTGGTGACAAGCCGACCGGATGCGCCCCCTGACGAAAAAGGGGCGCCGAAGGAGCCTGTGCCATCTCCATCGACGTAGCCAGCTCCGCCACCAACTCCGTCGATGTCGATGAAGAGAGCGGAGTTGGTGCTGCCTGCGGTGCACTCGGAGGTGTGAGCCTCGACGAAGGCGAGGAGGCTGGACGAGTTCGACCCTGCATAAAGGTCCGAACTCGAGACGGTGAAGGAGTCCGTGTAGACGCTGGTGGAGATGCAACCAAATGCGGTGTCTCGGACCTAGCCCTCGCCACAATCTCCCTTCCTCTAGTGGTCACCGGTGAGTGATTAAAAGGAGTCAATGCCACCTGAGCACCCGTCACCGATGTCGCTCCAGTAGGGTGCGAAGAAGGGTGTGTATCAACCTCCATATTTGCCGCCCCTGGTGCAACATCCGCTGAACCCTCCTCTAACCTCTCCTCCTCAAGACCATGGGAACCATCATTATTCTCTCCATCCTTCCAGAATAAAGGCCGAAAACGTGGGTCAGGTTTGAACCCATCCGCCTCTCTCTGAAACCAAAATCTGTAGCCATTGAGATGCAACAAAGCAACCACCTCCAAATAACCACGTTTATCTCTCGAGAGCGCAGCCACGTCCCGCATAGCCACCAAAATACGAACAATCCCCTCGCTACGAAGGGTGTATAAATCCACATGAAGAGTAGAACCAATGAGAGTACCCACAGCCTATAGACCCAGAAAATGCTTCACAGAGTCCGGTACACCATCGACATGCACCCAAACCGGCTTCATAACAAATACCGGAACAATGTCCTGATGTTCCCAAGAGGAAACAAGAACCTGTGCATCAACCTTGGGTACACTCATCTGCGTACCATCGATCCTCGCCAAGTCGTCAGTTGTAGGAATCCCAACAAGAAAAGCTTTATCCCCATGCGGAGACACCTCCTATCTTCAAGTGGGATTACCAGGACACAAACGGGCTAGAAGACTCTGAATATCCGCCACCGTGACTGTCCCCTCTCCAGACACCTATACCAAAGCAGTGGATGCTCCAGAAGCAATCGACTGAGGCTTGTATACCAAGTCAGGGAGCTGAAGATCAAGAGTGGCATCATTACCGCATCCAACAAAAAAACTCATGGGCTTAGGTACCTTCAAAATCGGGCACCGAATGGTCGGATGCGCCCCAGAATCACAAACCAAGCAATAGTGCAGAACCTTGCAGTCCTTTGTAGCATGGGTATTCACAGCACATTTCCAACAACGTCCCACCTTCTTCTGTTTCACTGGTGCAACAGGAATTGGACCATCTGTTAGTACCTGCAGAGGTACGGCAGTCGGATCCTGCGTGGCTATCACGGACGACTGTCCCATAGCATCCGGTATGGACTGCCCTGTCGGGGGAGCGGCAGCCCCTACCCCCGCCTCCGTCCCAACAGCGGCAACATCCTTTTTATTCCTCCATTTCTTCCCTTGTCCAGGTTGAGTCAGTGGTTGTTGAGTCGGTGGCTGTTGAGGAGCAACTTGCTGCAAAGGTAACTGCGGCATATACTGTTGTCCCGTGTGCGGATACTGATAATACTGCCTCTGGTACTGCTGAAACGGTTGTTGCGGTTGCAAGTATTGTACAGGTGGAGCGGGCATACGAGCAGGAGGGCAGAACCCCGCTTGAGGCCGGGGTGCAGATGCTGGCTATGTCGGCATAGGTGTGCCGGTCGGCCACCCTTGGAACCCTGGAGGACCCAAGTACGGCATGTTGTTTGCTGGAGGAGGCCCACCCGGCCGCACCGTTCCCGGCGCTGACACAGTCATCCCCGTCGGAGCCGCCGTTGCTCCGGGTGGCAAGGTCGGACGCGAGGGTCCGGACATCGCGACGACGGCGCGGTCCCACGCAACCACCTGCGCGAAGGAGCAACGAGAGGAGTCCCTCGGAAGCACGGACGAGAGCAAAGGAATAGGAACATGGATGAGTGGTTGACAGCGATGAAAACGAGCGGTGTTGGCGACGTGACGGGGCGAAGGGGCGGCGCTGGCGACTTGACGAGATGGTGTAGATGCCTACGCCCGACCAGGTGTAGCGCTAGGGTATCGCGCTGCACGCTGAAGGCCCATCAGTGCATGGCCAAACCCGGCCCACCTCTCCTGGGGCCCATCTGCATGGACCGCTAATCCGCGTTCGGAGCTTCGAATCGCGGTTTGATCGCCGCCGGGTCTGCCAGCTGCACCGGCGAGCTCAACGTAGCCGCCCCCACCACTGCACCATGCTGCCTAACCTCGATCCACTCCTCCACCACCGGTGAATCACCCCTGCTGCCAGTCGTAGACGCGACGATGAAGTCCGCCAAAGACCGCTGACGTGGGCATTACCCTTCGGGTAACCGACATTGCCCTATCCTACATTATCTAGTTGGAGGCCCATGAAGGCACTTGGAGGCGAGACGGGCCACCTGGATGGCGCACCAGAAGATTACTTGGCGGGCAAGACAAGGAAGCAGCCGAATAAGGAAAGATTAGATTTAAAACTACTGTAGACCTAGTCGTACTCGGTTAGGCCTCTTGAGACCTGGCCCCTTATATAAAGGCCAGGAGAGGGGCTGCCGAGGGACACAATCAATCTTAGCAATCTTAGCCACCAAAAGTCTAGAGCTAGGTCACCATAGCACTTAGCCGCTCGACGAGATCTCAGCCGAACTATTCGGCACCCCATTGTAACCCAATATCTTCATAATCAAGATCAGACAGGCAGGACGTAAGGGTTTTACCTCATCGAGGGCCCCGAACCTGGGTAAATCGCTCTCCCCGCTTGTCTGTTGATACGTCCAAAACGTATCTACTTTCCCGAACACTTTTGCTGTTGTTTTGCCTCTAATTTGTGTATTTTGGATGCAACTAACACGGACTAACGCTGTTTTCAGCAGAACTGTTCTGGTGTCTCGTTTTTGTGCGTAAATCCAACTTTCAGTGAAAACCTCGGAATTTATACAGTAAGGCCCTATTTTCCCGTAATACTTACTGGAGCCGAAGGACAAGTCGGTGGAGGCCCGAGGGCCCCACACCCTAGGCGGCGCGGCCCAAGAGGGGGCGCGCGGCCCTAGCGTGTGGCTCCCTCGCCGGCCTCCGACGCCCTCCTTCGGACTACTTATCGGCCTCGACCTAAAAACGCACGGGGAGAAGTCGAAGTCGCCGTAAACCCTCCGTAACGCCGCCACATCGCGAAACTCCGTCTCGGGAGCCGAAGTCTCCGTTCCGGCACCCGCCGGACGGGGAATTGGAGGAGATCATCGCCGTCATCACCACCGACGCCTCTCCATCGACCAGCCATGTTTCTCCCATCCATGTGTGAGTAATTCCCCCGCTGTAGGCCGAAGGGAATGGTAGGGATTGGATGAGATTGGTCATGTAATAGTGTAAGATTGTTAGGGCATAGTGCCTAGTGTCCGTAATTGGTACTTTGATGATATTGTTGCAACTTGTTATGCTTAATGCTTGTCACTAGGGCCCGAGTGCCATGATCTCAGATCTGAACATGTTATTATTTCATAATGATATTCATTGTTTATGGTCTTACCTGCAAGTTGTATACACATGTCGCTGTCCGGAACCAATGGCCCCGAAGTGACAGAAATCGGGACAACCGGAGGGGATGGTAGTGATGTGAGGATCACATGTGTTCATGGAGTGTTAATGCTTTGCTCCGATGCTCTATTAAAAGGAGTGCCTTAATATCCAAGAGATTCCCTTGAGGCCCTGCTGCCACCTACTGGTAGGACAAAAGATGTTGTGCAAGTTTCTCATTGCGAGCACGTACGACTATAATTGGAACACATGCCTATTGATTGCTTTGTACTTAGACACCGTTTTATTATTATCTCGCAAATGCCCCGCTTGATTGTTACATGAGTTTCTCTCATCCATGCAACGCCCGTTATCCGTCCTCGTGCCTACGTATTTTAATCCCGCTGTTTACTATAATCACTACCGCCGTCTTCGTTACTCGCTGGTGTTATTTCACTACCGCTATCGCTATAAACCGGTACTACCGATAAACTCTTGCGAGCAAGTCCTGTTTCCAGTGCAGCTGAATTGACAACTCCGTTGTTAAGGCTTTCAAGTATTCTTTGTCTCCCCTTGTGTCGAATCAATAAATTGGGTTTTACTACCCGCGAAGACTCGTCGCGATCCCCTATACTTGTGGGTTATCAAGACCGTTTTCTAGCGCCGTTGCCGGGGAGCATAGCTTTATTTGGAAGTTCACTTGGATTGATATTGTTCGCTGCAAATTCTCCATCATGGGTAAACCTCGCGATCCTAAAGTCGCCATATTACCATCCACTACAAGAAAAGGTACAACTCTGAGTACCTCGGCTGCTCTTGATTCACCATCTGTGATTGATAAACTTGTTTCACCGCCACAAGCTTCACTTGCCGGTACTTCGCTGAATCTGAAAACTCTTATGATATTGATAATGTTTCTGCCGTGCTTGATGATAGTGGTTCATTGGGATCCTTTCTAGATGCTACAATTTCTAGGTCTAGACAAATTGAAAATACTCGAAACTCCCGATGCTACTACACATGTTAATTCACCCGAACTTGATTATTCTAGTGATGATCCCGATGAAGATTATGTGGAGCTTAATGATGATTTAATTAATAGATGCAATGCTACCGCCGATGCAAGTAAAATTAAAAAGTTTCTCACACAATATACCGTTAGACATAAGTTATCTCCCCGATCCTAAATTTGCCACATCTCCTATATGCATTAAGGATAAATATTATGATTTTTCTCTTGATCTATCTCATATAGCTATTGTAGAGAAAGCACCCTTTGTGGTACTGAAAAAGAAAGTGTTGTAGAACACATGATTGAACTTTCTTCTATGAGTAGTTTGTTTTCTGATGATATCAAGATGCGTACTTATTTTGTCGCTAAATTTTTTCCTTTCTCATTAAAGGATGATGCTAAAACTTGGTATAATAATTTGCCTCCTGGTTCTATTAAAAGTCCAACTGATTTGCGTGATGTTTTCTTTCGAAAATACTTTCCTCGCTAGTGCTCAACATGTTGCTTTACAGTAAAATTTATAGATTTGACCAGGGAGATGAAGAGAAATTGCCCGAGGCTTGGGCAAGATTTTGTTCTCTTATCGAGCTCGACCTCGGACATGATTTAGAAAAGAATGATTTACTTGATATATTTTATAGTGGACTAACCATTGAGTCTAGGGCATATTTGGATAGTCGTGCTGGTTGTGTTTTCAGGAAAAGAACTCCGGACGTAAGTCGAAGAATTATTGGCTAAAATAGGCCGGAATCATGATGATTGGACTACGCCTGAACCAACTCCAACGCCAATATTGAAGAAGAGGGGTTTAATTAAATTGAATGATGAAGATATGAGGGAAGCCAAGAAGTCTCTCAAGGAGAAAGGTATTAAATCTGAAGATGTGGAGAATCTACCTCCCATAGAATATATATGTGAGATAATTCCCCCTTCATCCATGATTGAGGTAAACTCCCTTCAGCGCTTCACTAGGGAAGATATTCCATATTCAAAACCTCCTGCGCAATGCTTAGATGAGTTTGATAATTATATTGTTAAGCAAGAAAATTTTAATATGAGAGTAGAGAATCATCTAATGGAAAATTCTCAAGCTATTAGCAATTTACATGATATTGTGGAGAGAACCTCCAATGATGTTAAGATGCTTGTTAAACATTTTCAAATGGTTAAAACTCAAATTGATCAACTCACTAAAGTGCAAAATGACTTATTACAAAATAATTCTAAAAAGAAACATGCTTATGAAGTAACAACTAGAGGTGGTGTCTCTACCCAGGATCCTCTATATCCCGAAGGGCATCCCAAAAGAATTGAACAAGATTCTCAACGCATTGAACCTAGTGCTCCTTCTAAGAAAAAGAAGAAGAAACATAAAAATGTTGTAGAATCCTCTCGAACCCGTTAATGATCCTAATAGTATTTCTATTTCCGATGCTGAAACCGAAAGTGGTAATGAACATGATAATAATAATGGTAATGATAAGAATGATGTTTCCGATAAAGAAGAAGTTGAAGATGAACCCGAAAAGCGAGATAAAAATAAAAAGTATACTAAAGAAGATTTTATTGCTAAGAAACATGGTAATGAAAGGGAACCATGGGTGCAAAAGCAAATGCCTTTTCCTCGCTAAGAAACTAAAATCAAAGGAAGAAGAACACTATAATAAATTTTGTGATTGGATGAAACCTTTATTCTTGCAAATCCCTTTGACTCGATGCTATTAAATTGCCTCCTTATTCAAAGTATATGAAAGATATTGTTACTAACAAAAGGAAAATCCCCAATGAGGAAATTTCCACTATGCTTGCTAATTACTCTTTCAATGGCAAAGTTCCAAAGAAGTTGGGCGACCTGTATACCTACTATACCTTGTTCTATTAAGAATAATTATGTTAAAACTCGCTCTATGTGACTTGGGAGCCGGTGTTAGTGTTATGCCTTTTTCTCTTTATAAGAGACTTTACTTAGATAAGTTGATACCTACCGATATATCTTTGCAAATGGTTGATAAATCTACTGCTATTCCTGTTGGTATATGTGAGGATGTTCCTGTTCAAGTTACTAATAACTGCTTGATATTAACTGAGTTTGTTGTGTTGGAAATGCTGAAGATGATAATATGTCTATTATTCTTGGGAGATCTTTTCTTAACACCGCAGGGGCTGTTATTGATTGCAATAAACGAAAGGTTACTTTCAATGTTGATGATAGGGAGCACACCGTCTATTTCCCCAAGAGGATTGAAAAAGCATGTGGAGTTAATACTATTTCTAATGTGAGAACTATCAAAGTTGGAACTATCGATTGTCCTATATATGAGCCTAAATAAGAATATCAAACTCTTGTGATTGGATCCATATCAATACAATTCAAGGTAACATGATTGATTTGAGGTTTATTTCTTCATATGCTATGTAAAATTTATTTGGTGGCAAGACTTGATCAACCTTGTTAACAAATACTTTTTATATGCATAGAGGAGGTAAACAACATTTCTTTCTTCCTCCACTTGCTCTAGTTGATGTAGCACTTTTATTTTGCAAAGTTCCTTAGTTGATTAGAGATTTCAAAAAATTTCCTGCCCAGTAATAATAAACTTAATACCCAGAAATGTGCATTTTTCAAAGTTTTCAAAAATTCACAAAAATTATACCGTTGGTCCTATTTTTCGACGAGGCACCTGGGAGCACCTGGGGATGACCAGTGGGGCACCCTGGGTGGCACCCCACAAGCCGGCGCGACCAGCAAGGGGGTGCGCCACCCTGGTGTGTGGGCCCCCCTTTACCCCACTTCAGCATCTCTTTCTCCCACACTCTTCTCTCTCCCGAAAAAATCGACACCAGCTTCCTCTCACTCGTGTTTTTGCTCAAGAAATCCAGATTTCTCGATCTCTTTGCTCAGCCCAGATTTCTGTCTGAAATTTGGCACATTAATTTGCTCTTCGGTATGTGACTCCTCCAACCCTCCAAGTAGAATTTTGTTTGGTGGATTATATCTTGAATATTTTGCTGCTGTAGGTAACATGTTTAGTGAGCTTGCATGCTTGTTCTAAGTTTTGATGCATGATTAGTACTCTAGCAAGTTCCTATGGTAGTTTCCCTCAATTATATGTTACCAAATCAAATTTTATATTGTTTGTTGGAAAATTTCAGAAAAGGGAGATGGACAACTTTAACTTTGGATAAGTGTTCCAAGGGGAGACAACAAGCACGGGGAGGCCCTCGAGGTCATCCACCCGATTCAGGCCATCCTACAATGAGGACCTCATCGCACCAAGCTTCGCACCCGAGGAGGACAATGGAGTCCCCAATGCCGCATCCTTTCCATGCTATGACTTTTTGAGAAATGCAGTGGTTGTTGGATGATTTCTTGACCCTCGTCGGTAAGGCGGGTTTAACCACCTATGTGGCAGATGAGAGTGAGCAATACTACACGCTCACTAAAATCTTTGTGGAGAGCTTCAAGTTCAACAATAAGCATTTTTGCCCGACCGTAGACTTTAAGATCTATGGTAAGCCTATTACTATGAAGTTGGAAAAAATTTGTGCTGCATTGGATATTGCCCCTGTAGGTACAGCAAGGAAGATTGAGGACAACCCCAAGAAAATTGCTGGAGCTCTATCGAGAGATCACCAACGATGATTGTCGCACCATTCAACGTGGCAAGATAAGAAACATTCAACTCCCGGCCATTAAGTATTTTGCTTATTATATCGGTACTAGCATTCTTGGTAGGGAGAACACTAGCAACATATCTAGCTATCACCTTGGTTTCTTAATTGCTGCACTTACTGGGGATACGCCTTATCATCTTGGTGCTCTTGTAGCTCGCCGCTTGTCTAACAAGGGGCCTATATTTGGAGGAATTATTGCTTCGCGCGTTCTAGCATATTTAGAGCTTCCTCTTGACCCTAACGATGTGAGAATAACTCCTATGAGGCTTGATATTGCTGCTATGAAGAGTCATCAATTTGTTACAGCTGACTCTATATTAGATAATATTAGTTATAGAGTGTTGTTTGCTGACGGGGGAAGAGAGGGAAGTCCCTTTGCCCCAACCAGATTTGTTCAGTATCAACAGGAAACCATGGTCGCGCTCTAAGGAGGAGGTGGATGAGAAGCTGAAGATACACAACTTCCACCACCAGCATGACTCCGAGGACGCCGAGCCCTCCTACGACTACACCGTCACGTATCCGGGTGCTTCTTCTAGCACATACCCGGAATATGATCCATCTTCGTACTACGAAGGTGCTTCTTCATGGGCACCATGGGGTTGATCTCTACTTAGGCCAAAAGCCTAAGCTTGGGGGGAGGTATACCGGCATCACTCATTCTTTGCATATTACGGTTGCTGGATACTTGTACATACTTGTTTAGTTTCTTTGAGTGGTTTTCTAATGAGAGGGAGATGATATTTGGGGAAGTGCTGCCTGAAAACAGATTCTGGACTGTTACCAAAAAAATCGTGCGCACAGCCAGAACGTTATTTTGAGCTGCCAATTTTTGTGCATGTTCCCCAGGTTGTTATCTAACTTTCATTAGTTGAACACTTTTCGATCTGAGCAACGGAAGATTTTTGTAAAAATCGATTTCTGTACTGCTGTCAGGTTTTGGCAGATTTCTGCCATCTTGCTTTTCTGTGTTTCTTTTAGTTTTCATTTTCTTGTTCTTGCTTTGTTTCCTTCTTAAAACACAAAAAGACCAAAAATATTTCTGTTGTTTCTCTTCACCATTTGTTTATTTTGGTTTCTTGCATTTGCTTCGCTTTATTTGCTATTGCTAGTTTGCTATAAGAAAATCCAAAAAGATTTTGCTTTGTTTGTTTGTTTCCTTTTGTTCTTGTTTCCAAATTCGAAAACACCAAAAATATTTGCTGTTCTTCTTTGGTTTGTAAAGTTCATTATGAGTTCAATGGTCTTCGGTGGCTGGAGCGTGGTTTTCATTTCATATTATCCAAGCTACACAAGTGAAAAGGCAATAATGACGATCTACGACAATCCGATTGTGGTGAGAGGCTGGTATGAACTCTATTTGTTTTCATTTTTGTACATATACTCATCCATGTGAGCATGCTTAGTTCGTTCATGTGAGGTATATGTCATTTAATAAAGTCTAGTAGTTCATGATCTCTCATGTTTAGCTCCAATTTATTAATATGAGTAGCATGTCATGGATGTTTGCTTGCATTGTTTTATTCATAGATAGGTATGATATTGTGGTATCCTCCTCTGAATAATTCGTTTGAATTAACTTGGCACATGCTCACACATGCATATGACTGAACAAAAGTCAATTAAGCCTCGATGATTTACATTGCTTCGTAGTTCTTGTATCACTTTTATGCCTCGCTTAATTTATTTTGCCGCAAGCATGATTATGACAAGTCATCGCTCTCTTGATTTGTCGCTCCCTAGTCTTTTGCTAGCCTTCACTTGTACTGAGCGGGAACGCTGCTCGTGCTTCCAAACACATGAAAACAAAGTTATTCCAGAGTGTCCACCATAAATACCTATGCATGGCATTTCAAACCATTCCAAGTAATTTCTCATGCGCTACCTTTAAACCTTCAAAATGCTTCTCAATCTGTGTTAACGTTTCATAGCTCATGAGGAAGTATGTGGTGTTTAACTTTCAACCTTGTCATTTACTCTTGACGGATTTTCATATGGACTAGTGGCACATCCGCTTATCCAATAATTTTGCAAAAAGAGCTGGCAATGGGGTTCCCAGCCCCGATTAATCAACTTTCACCAATAATTCTCTTCACATGTTTTGCTCTGATTCATCAGTAAGCAACTTAATTTTGCAAATAGACACTCCTCCATGGTATGTGATTGTTGGACGGCACCCGAGGATTCGGTTAGCCATGGCTTGTGTAAGCAAAGGTTGGGGGGAGTGTCACCCATAATGAAACTAAAATACGTGTGTAAACAAAAGAGAAGAGGGATGATCTACCTTTCTGGTAGAGATAACGTCCTTCATGGGATCCGCTCTTGAAATTCCGGTTGGCGAGGTAGTTAGTGTACCCATTACCATTCGTTGACAACAACAAACACCTCTCAAAATAATTTTACTCATGTTTTACAAATGAAAAGCTCTAGCGCATGTTAATCCCTGCTTCCCTCTGCGAAGGGTCAATCTTTTACTTTTATGTTGTGTCTCCATCCTTTCTTTGAGCACTTTCTTGAGAGCACAACTGTCATTCTTAGTATAATATGCGTGTCTCAAAATATGATTGATTGTGGTATAACTTTGATGCTTTTATCTTTGACAATCACTATTTCTAGTCTTTCTATGAACTTCGAGAGGTGCCTCGAGCATTTATGTTTTGCTGATCAAATATGGGCAAGCGAGATACCACTCTATCATACTCTTTTATGAACATTGCAATCCTGCTTATATACATGATTCATGATGCTTATTATTAATTGTTGGTACCTTTCCATGATTGACATAGCTATTAGATGATCTTATTTGCATCTATCTTATTATGAACTGCCTAAGTGTTAGCCATAGCATGAGAATATTTACATCATATGAACAAATGTGTTCGTGAAAGTTCTTTTATCGCTCAGTTGTTAACTGAATTTCTTGAGGACAAGCAATAAGCTAAGCTTGGGGGGAGTTGATACGTCCAAAACGTATCTACTTTCCCGAACACTTTTGTTGTTGTTTTACCTCTAATTTGTGTATTTTGGATGCAACTAACACGGACTAACGCTGTTTTCAGCGAAGCTGTTCCAGTGTCTCGTTTTTGTGCAAAAATCCAACTTTCGGGAAAAACCTCGGAATTTATACGAAGGCCCTATTTTCCCGAATACTTACGGAGCCGAAGGACAAGTCAGGTGGAGGCCCGAGGGCCCCACACCCTAGGGCGGCGCGGCCCAGGAGGGGGGTCGCGCAGCCCTAGCGTGTGGCCCCCTCGGCCGGCCTCCGACGCCCTCCTTCGGACTACTTATCGGCCTCGACCTAAAAACGCACGGGGAGAAGTCGAAGTCGCCAGAAACCCTCCAGAACGCCGCCACATCGCGAAACTCCGTCTCAAGAGCCAGAAGTCTCCGTTCTGTCACTCCGCCGGGACGGGGAATTGGAGGAGATCATCGCCGTCATCACCACCGAAGCCTCTCCATCGACCATCCATGTTTCTCCCATCCATGTGTGAGTAATTCCCCCGATGTAGGCCGAAGGGGATGGTAGGGATTGGATGAGATTGGTCATGTAATAGTGTAAGATTGTTAGGGCATAGTGCCTAGTGTCCGTAATTGGTACTTTGATGATATTGTTGCAACTTGTTATGCTTAATGCTTGTCACTAGGGAACATCGTCCTCCAAATTACCCTCAGAGCTTTGTAGCACTTGTCGAAGAAATGGTGGACTTGTTGGACCCGATCCTGGAATTGCGCGATAGCCAAAGCCTTCGAGTGTTCCCGCCAGAAAATTTCTTCGGCCGATGATAGTCGGGTCAATGCGTGCACACGCTCGTGAATCCGCTTGTTCTCTTCCGCGCGGTTCAAAGCTATGACTAGCAGAGAAATCAACGAAAGATCAGGCAATACGTTTTTGACGGAAGAATAATGAACGCAAGGACCAGAGAACTTACAGTTTAAACTTTCAGTGGCCTTATGCAGTTCAGCAAGAGCATAGCGCTCCACGTCAGCTGCAATCTCGCCCTTCTTCTTGATGATAGCAGCCAAGGCATAGGTGTTGCGTAGATCCTTTTCCAACTGCGCGATCCGATCCTTCATACGTTGGACTCGATCATCTTCAGAAAGAGCACCCGAAGAATCGTCAACAAATGCAGGCACTGGGAACACCTGCAAGGAAAAGCGTCAAAGGCATGAGCATCAACATCGGAAGGTACTCCCATCGGGAGAATGCAAGTGAAAATATCATAACAAGAGTGTGCTAGCAACATTGCTAGCACAAAGTTTATTACAAGCAGAAGTTATCCGACATAACATTGTTTCACGTCAACTCAAATAAAAGATTGTCACAAAAATCAAAGGGCTTGGGTCTGAGTCGATAAACTAGGACCAGCTGATGTCTTCCTCGATGAAACCAGCTCGAGGAGCTGGCATGCACATTTAAAAGCTGATGTCTTGAAGATGCTTAAATCAACGAACCGCCCATCCTGCTCTTTCAGCAGCTCCTTAGATATTTCTTCGATGTCGGCCTTAAAGCCGTGACCCATCATAAGTTGGAAGGCAAGGAGGGCACCATAGGTACGCGAAGTTCGTTTGAATACCTCGATAACCTCCTTGGTGTCAACCGCGAAGGCGTCGATCAACTGCCCCAGAGTTTTGTCTTGATTAATCTTGGGGAAGATCATCGAGTGCATCCACGCCATGGCACCTTTTCCCTTTTCAAGAAGCTCCCGCGTAAGCTGGTGGGAGGCGAGAGTCATCGATACACCGTTTGCCGGAGAGTTATTTGGAATTTTGTCCAAGGCATTGGCAGGGATGTTGGCGGCTTCTGCAAAAGAATAAAATGGAAAAGATCACTGAAAAAGATCGAATTCGTAAGTACAATAATCGATAGAGAAGTATAAAAGAGATTACCAAGCAAAGCCAAGGAAGACTGGCGAAGGAGTTCATCTTTTTCAGCTGCCCGAGCCTCGGCAGCCAGCCTAGACGCCTCCTCTTCTTTCAGCTTTTCCTTCAGCTTGCCCAGTTCCTCCTTCAGGGAGTCGACTTCTTGGAGAGCTTCGGCAGCTATCTTGACTGCGCCATCCAACTTCTAGGAAGAAGATTTAACTTCCTTTTGCAGCCGAACCTTGTCTGCCTCCAGAGAAGTGAATTGGGAGGCGAAGGCCTCCAAAGAGGATATAACACCACGCAGGTCCTTAAGGAAGAAGGATGTTTGAAAAAGAATCATTAGACAAGGCACACTCCAGGAAATTCGCGTTGTAATCAAAAAGACTTACAAAAGGAGGAGTCGTGGCGACAGTAGTTGAAGGAACATATTTCCCCTTGGAAAGGGAGGAAGCAGTCGATACCAGGGCCGCGGGGGCTGCCTTAGGAGCCGAAGCTTCGGAAGCCGCGACATCCAGAGGAGTAGCGCCAGATTTGGCTTTCTTAGGCGGAGGCTCAATGAAACCTTCGTCACTGCGAAAGGAAGTGATTGACAAAAGTTATGAAAGAAATACGAGAAATAAAGGACGAAATATGAATTCAGGGAAGAAGGCGCTTACATATCGAAGAGATCGTCTTCATCGGCGAAGCCGCCGGTTGATCTCTTCACGGGTGAAGCCCTGGTCTCCTCCACAGCTGCATTAACAAAGGCATCACGATCAGCGTCATCATCACACACTGAACCCTCTGCGTCGCAAGCATCATCGGCTGAGGAAGGAAGATCGGTGTGGCCAACTTCAGAATCTATCGGATCATCATGTTTGCTCTCTGGGCTTGTGTGTTCGACAGTATGAAAATCAACAGGGACTGAGGAGCCTCTTCCTTCAGAGGTATCATTCAGAGAATCATGCAAGTTTCCAGAAACTATGGGGATCTGTCGAAGAAAAGAACAAATAAGAACAATAGTAATTATGTCGACTAAGTGGAAGCAGCATAATAAGAGTATGAGAAGGAAAATTACCTCTGACGGTGGATGATCGGCATCAAGGGGAGTATAAGAAGATATCAATGGGATCGAGTCTTCCTGACTAAAGAGAGTAAGGCGACGGACTTCATCAAGCAGCTCCTTTTCCGACAGTTCAGCAATATTTATCCTGGATTCATCCTTCGGGCCCGAATACAACCACATCGGACGAATTCTGACCATGACTGGTTGGTTTCGACGTTTCAGGAACACCACTGCCACCTCTGTGCCAATCATAGTTTGACCATCGGCCTCTTTGATTCTAAGAAATTTGGCAAATAATTCGTCGGCTGTTGCCCTTTCGTCGGGAGAGAGAATGTTCTTCCAAGATTCCTTAGGCTTGGCTTCGAGGACGTCGGCAAAGCAAGGAAGCTGGGACTCGGTTGACAAGGAATCCTTGACATAAAACCATTTCAGTCTCCATCCTTGCACGTATTCTCTCATTGGGAAACTGAAATAGTTAACCTCTGAACGAGCCACAAACCCCACTCCTCCGATGACAAAAGATCCATTACTACTGTTGTACCTCTTTACATAAAAGATCTTTTTCCACAACCCAAAATGAGGCTCAATGCCCAAAAACGCCTCGCAGAGGGTGATGAACACAACAACGTGAAGGATTGAATTAGGAGTGAGTTGCCACAGTTGGATTTCGTAAGTCCGCAGAAGATGAAGAAGGAATTCATGAGCAAGAAGCGAGAGACCCCGATACAAGAACGACAGGAACACCACGGTAAAACCAGCAGGGGGATTGGGCCGAGAAATCACACCTGGAAGAATCACATTCCCCTCGTCGGAGGAGATTAACCCGAGGCTTCGGGCCCTCTTCTCATCACGTTTCGTGATGGATGACGCTAGCCAATCCCCAAGTTTGGCTATCGAGCCTGGCGGCGCTGGAGCTGGAGGAGGAGCATCTGGAGCACTCCTCTTCGGAAGATTCGAGGAGGATTTGGCGGCGGCGCCACCACTCGTGGAACTGGCGGTGGTAGTGAGGCTCTTCTTCTTCACCATTGCGAGATATGGGGAGGATCGGAAAAGCGGTGGTGGCGGCGCAGCGGTTGCGAAGAAAGGAAGAAGAAGAAGGACAAGAAGATGGTACATCAAATATGGGAGAAGATTAGAGATTTTCGTCCTTTGGTGATTTTAAGAGAGGGAGAACTTGAGGACTGTGTGGGCACGTGTCATTGCTGCCAGTTCACTAAGTGGACCTTTTTCCATTGATGATTGCGGAAATCGAGGAGGCGCCTTGATAACTGTGCGAGAAGGGCGGATATTGCTTAAAAATAGGGCCAGATAGAGAAAGCATGGGCCCAGCGGGTCGCATTTTATCAGTCAAAATCAAGATGTCAGTAAAACATCATCAATGACGTCGTGAGGAATGCTCAAAGCACTCGAAGGAATAAAAAAAGGTATCGGATGATGAACTTGAGTCTATGCACAGATTGCGAGCATCTGCACTTAGACTCGGGGGCTACTCCTGAAGGAGATATGCCCTAGAGGCAATAATAAAGTGGTTATTATTTATATCTCTATGTTTATGATAAATGTTTATATGTCACGCTATAATTGTATTAACCGAAACATTAGTACATGTGTGATATGTAGACAACAAAGAAGTCCCTAGTATGCCTCTTAAACTAGCTTGTTGATTAATGGATGATTAGTTTCATAATCATGAACATTGGATGTTATTAATAACAAGGTTATATCATTGTATGAATGATGTAATGGATACACCCAAAATTAAGCGTAGCATAAGATCTCGTCATTAAGTTATTTGCTATAAGCTTTCGATACATAGTTACCTAGTCCTTATGACCATGAGATCATATAAATCACTTATACCGGAAAGGTACTTTGATTACACCAAACACCACTGCGTAAATGGGTGGTTATAAATGTGGGATTAAGTATCCGGAAAGTATGAGTTGAGGCATATGGATCAACAGTGGGATTTGTCCATCCCAATGACGGATAGATATACTCTGGGCCCTCTCGGTGTTATGTCGTCTAATGTCTTGCAAGCATATGAATAAGTTCATAAGAGACCACATACCACGGTACTGAGTAAAGAGTACTTGTCGGGAGACGAGGTTGAACAAGGTATGGAGTGATACCGAAGATCAAACCTCGGACAAGTAAAATATCGTGTGACAAAGGGAATTGGTATTGTATGTGAATGGTTCATTCGATCACTAAAGTCATCGTTGAATATGTGGGAGTCATTATGGATCTCCGGATCCCGCTATTGGTTATTGGTCGGAGTGAGTACTCAACCATGTCCGCATAGTTCACGAACCGTAGGGTGACACACTTAAAGTTGGATGTTGAAATGGTAGTACTTGAATATGGAATGGAGTTCGAATATTTGTTCGGAGTCCCGGATGAGATCCCGGACATCACGAGGAGTTCCGGAGAATAAGATTCATATATAGGATGTCATTTTATGTGAATTAAAATGTCGCGGGAGGTTCTATGGAAGGTTCTAGAAGGTTCTAGAAAAGTCCGGAAGAAACCACCAAGGAAGGTGGAGTCCACATGGGACTCCACCTCCATGGCCGGCCAACCCTAGTGGGGGAGGAGTCCCAAGTGGACTCCCCCTAGGGGGCCGGCCACCCCCCATATGGGAGGTGGAACTCCCACCTTTGGTGGGAGTCCTAGCTTGGCTAGGTTTCCCCTCCTTATGGAAGATTTTTGGTTCGGGTCTTATTCGAAGACTTGGAGACCAACTCTTGGGGATCCACCTATATAATGAGGGGCCAAGGGAGGGAGCCGGCCACCCCAAGACCACAAGCTGGCCGCCCCCTTGAAGTGGCCGGCCACCCCCTCCCAAACCCTAGCCGCCCCCTCTCCTCCATACCTCCCGCGTAGCTTTAGCGAAGCTCCGCCGGAGTTCTCCACCGCCACCGACACCACGCCGTCGTGCTGTCGGATTCAAGAGGAGCTACTACTTCCGCTGCCCGCTGGAACGGGAGGTGGACGTCGTCTTCATCAACAACCGAACGTGTGACCGAGTACGGAGGTGCTGCCCGTTCGTGGCGCCGGAACCGATCGTGATCAAGATCTTCTACGCGCTTTTGCAAGCGGCAAGTGAACATCTACCGTAGCAACAAGAGCCTCATCTTGTAGGCTTTGGAATCTCTTCAAGGGTGAGACTCGATACCCCCTCGTTGCTACCATCTTCTAGATTGCATCTTGGCTTGGATTGCGTGTTCGCGGTAGAATTTTTTTTTGTTTTCTATGCAACGTCATCCTACAGTGGTATCAGAGCCGTGTCTACGCATAGATGGTTGCACGAGTAGAACAAAATGGTTTTGTGGGCGTTGATGCTCTTGTTATCTTTAGTTGAGTACTTTGCATCTTTATGGCATAGTGGGATGAAGCGGCTCGGACTAACTTTACATGACCGCGTTCATGAGACTTGTTCCTCGTTCGACATGCAACTTGTATTGCATAAGAGGCTTTGCGGGTGTCTGTCTCTCCTACTATAGTAAAGATTCAATTTACTCTTATATTGACAACATTAGTATCAACGTTGTGGTTCATGTTCGTAGGTAGATTAGATCTCTCTCGAAAACCCTAAACCACGTAAAATATGCAAACCAAATTAGAGACGTCTAACTTGTTTTTGCAGGGTTTGGTGATGTGATATGGCCATAATGTGATGATGAATATGTATGAGATGATCATTATTGTATTGTGGCAACCGGCAGGAGCCTTATGGTTGTCTTTAAATTTCATGTTGAGTAGTATTTCAAAGTAGTTGTAATAGTTGCTACATGGAGGACAATCATGGAGACGGCGCCATTGACCTTGACGCCACGCCGACGATGATGGAGATCATGCCCAAAGATGATGGAGATCATGTCTGTGCTTTGGAGATGAAGATCAAAGGCGCAAAGACAAAATGGCCATATCATATCACATATGAACTGCATGTGATGTTAATCCTTTTATGCATCTTATTTTGCTTAGATCGCGACGGTAGCATTATAAGATGATCCCTCACTAAAATCTCAAGATAATAAAGTGTTCATCCTTAGTAGCACCGTTATCAAGTCTTGTCGTTTCGAAGCATCTCGTGATGATCGGGTGTGATAGATTCAATAAGTACATACAACGGGTGCAAGACAGTTTTGCACATGCGGATACTAAGGTGGCCTTGACGAGCCTCGGCATGTACAGACATGGTCTCGGAACACATGATACCGAAAGGTAGAGCATGAATCATATGGTTGATATGATGAACATTTTGAGTGTTCGCCATTGAAATCACACCTTTTCTCGTGATGATCGGGTTTAGGTGCGGTAGATTTGGTTCGTGTGATCACTAAGACAATGCGAGGGATATTGTTTTGAGTGGGAGTTCACCTAGTTTTTAATTATGTTGAATTAAAATTTGAACTCAATTTGTCATAAACTTAGTCTAAAGTTTTGCAAATATATGTTGTAGAGATGGCGTCCCCAATCAATTTTAATCAGTTCCTAGAGAAAGATAAACTTAAGAGCAATGGTAGCAACTTCACCGACTGGTTCCGTCATGTGAGGATCTTCCTCTCTGGCGGAAATCTGCAATATGTGCTTGATGCACCGCTAGGTGACCCTCCTGCAGAAACTGAAACCGATGATGTAAAATCTGTTTACGAGACTCGGAAAATACGGTACTCTCAAGTTCAGTGTGCCATCCTATGCAGTCTGGAATCCGATCTTCAAAAACGTTTTGAGCACCACGATCCTCATGAGTTGATGAAAGAGCTAAAAGCTATTTTTGAGACTCATGCGGCCGTGGAATGCTATGAAGCATCGAAACAATTCTTCGACTCGCATGATGGAAGAAGGCAGCTCGTTAGTGAGCACATGCTCGCCATGACCGGGCATGCGAAGAAACTCGGTGACTTGGGAATAGTGATTCCTAACAGATCGGGGATTAATCGTGTCCTTCAATCACCGCCACCAAGTTACAAGAACTTTGTGATGAACTACAATATGCGAGAACATGAACAAGGAGTTACCTGAACTCTTTGGCATGCTAAAAGCTGCTGAGATTGAGATCAAGAAAGAGCACCAAGTGTTGATGGTCAACAAGACCACCAGTTTCAAGAAACAGGGCAAGTCTAAGGGAAAATTCAAGAAGGGTGGCAAGAAAGCTGCCACACCTCCTGTGAAACCTAAGAACGGCCCTAAGCCTGATGCTGAGTGCTATTACTGCAAGGAGAAGGGACAACTGGAAGCGTAATTGCTCCAAGTATCACGGCTGATCCGAAGAGAGGCCTTGTCAAGAAGAAGAAAGAAGGTATATCTCGATATACATGTTATAGATGTTCATTTCATCGGTTCTCGTTCTAGTACCTGGGTATTTGATACTCGGTTCGGTTGCTCATATTTGTAACTCGAAACAGGAACTAAAGAATAAACGACAACCGCTGAAAGATGAAGTGACGATGCGCGTTGGAAACGGATCCAAGGTCAATGTGATCGCAGTCGGCACACTTCCTCTACATCTACCTTCGGGATTAGTTTTAAGCCTAAATAATTGTTATTATGTACCTGCGTTGAGCATGAACATTATATCCGGATCTTGTTTAATGCAAGACGGTTATTCATTCAAGTCCGAGAATAATGGTTGTTCTATTTTTATGAATAATATCTTTTATGGTCGAGCACCACAAAAGAATGGCTTATTTCGTTAGATCTCGATAGTAGTGATACGCATATACATAACATTGATGCTAAGCGAATTAAATTGAATAATAATTCTACTTATATGTGGCAATCGTCGTCTTGGTCATATTGGAGTGAAACGCATGAAGAAACTCCATACTGATGGATTACTTGAATCACTTGACTTTGAGTCACTTGATAGATGCGAAGCATGTCTAATGGGAAAAATGACAAAGACTCCATTTTCCGGTATGATGGAGCGAGCTATCGACTTATTGGAAATCATACATACCGATGTGTGCGGACCAATGAGTGTAGCATCGCGCGGTGGTTATCGTTATGTTCTAACCTTCACGGATGATCCGAGTAGATATGGGTATATCTATTTCATGAAACATAAATCCGAAACTTTTGAGAAGTTTAAGGAATTCCAAAGTGAAGTAGAAAATCAACGTAACAAGAAGATCAAATTTCTACGATCTGATCGTGGAGGTGAATATCTGAGTTATGAGTTTGGCATGCATTTAAAGAAATGCGGAATACTTTCACAATTGACACCGCCGGGAACACCTCAACGTAACGGTATGTCCGAACGTCGTAATCGAACTCTCTTAGATATGGTTCGTTCTATGATGTCTCTTACTGATTTGCCATTATCATTTTGGAGTTATGCATTAGAGACAGCCGCATTCACTTTAAATAGAGCACCATCAAAATCCGTAGAAACGACACCGTATGAATTATGGTTTAATAAGAAACCTAAGCTGTCGTTCTCGAAAGTTTGGGGTTGCGAAGCCTATGTAAAGAAGTTACAACCGGACAAGCTAGAACCCAAAGCGGAGAAATGCGTCTTCATAGGATACCCTAAGGAAACTATAGGGTATACTTTCTATCACAAATCCGAAGGCAAAATCTTTGTTGCTAAGAATGGAACCTTTCTTGAGAAAGAATTTCTCACTAAAGAAGTGACTGGAAGAAAAGTAGAACTCGATGAGATTGATGAATCTATACTCGTTGATCAGAGTAGCGCAGTACCGGAAGTTGTACCTGTACCGCCTACACCGGCAACGAGAGGAAGCTAATGATAATGATCATGAAACTTCGAACGAGGAAACTACTGAACCTCGCAGATCGACAAGGGAACGTGCCACTCCTGATTGGTATGATCCTTGTCTAAATGTCATGATTGTAGATAACAATGATGAGGACCCATGCAACGTATGAAGAAGCGATGATGAGCCCAGATTCCAACAAATGGCAAGAAGCCATGAAATCCGAAATGGGATCCATGTATGATAACAAAGTATGGACTTTGGTAGACTTACCTGATAGCCGAAAGGCTGTCGAGAATAAATGGATCTTCAAGAGAAAAACAGATGCTGATGGTAATATTGCTGTCTATAAAGCTCGACTTGTTGCAAAAGGTTTCCGACAAATTCAAGGAGTTGATTACGATGAGACTTTCTCACCTGTAGCGAAGCTAAAATCTGTGAGGATTTTGTTAGCAATAGCTGCATTTTTCGATTATGAGATTTGGCAGATGGATGTCAAAACGGCGTTCCTTAATGGAGACATTGAGGAAGAGTTGTATATGGTACAACCCAAAGGTTTTATCGATCCTAAAAATGCTGACAAAGTATGCAAACTTCAGCGTTCAATCTATGGACCGAAGCAAGCATCGAGAAGTTGGAACCGACGCTTTGATAAGGTGATCAAAGACTTCGGGTTTATACGGTGTCATGGAGAGGCCTCGTATTTACAAGAAAGTGAGTGGGAGCTCCGTAGCATTCCCGATATTATATGTAGATGACATATTATTGATCGGGAATGATATAGAACTATTAAGCAGTGTTAAAGGTTATTTGAATAATAGTTTTTCAATGAAAGATCTTGGTGAAGCATCGTATATATTAGGCATCAAGATTTATAGAGATAGATCAAGACGCCTAATAGGGCTATCACAGAGTACATATCTGGACAAGATTCTAAAGAAGTTTAGAATGGACGAAAGTAAGAAAGGGTTCTTACCTATGTTACCAGGCAAGGTATTGAGTAAGACTCAAGGATCGGCTACGGCAGAAGAAAGAGAAAGGATGAATAATATCCCCTATGCCTCGGCAGTAGGATCTATCATGTATGCCATGCTATGTACTAGACCGGATATAGCACATGCTGTTAGTTTGACTAGCAGATATCAAAGTGATCCAGGAATGGAACACTGGACAGCGGTCAAGAATATCCTGAAGTACTTGAAAAGAACTAAGGATATGTTTCTTTGCTATGGAGGTGACCAAGAGCTCGTTGTAAATGGTTACACCGATGCAAGTTGGAACACTGATCCTGATGACTCTAAGTCACAGTCTGGGTACGTGTTTATATTGAATGGTGCTGCAGTAAGCTGGGCAAGCTCGAAGCGGTGCACGGTGGCGAAGTCTTCAACAGAATCAGAGTACATAGCGGCTTCGGAGGCTTCATCGAAGCGGTATGGATGAAGAGGTTCATTGTAGAGCTCGGTGTGGTTCCTAGTGCATTGGACCCATTAATCATTTACTCGTGATAACATGGGTGCCATCGCCAATGCACAAGAGCCAAGGTCACACAAGAGGCTGAAGCATATCAAGCCGTGTTACCACTCGATTCGCGAGTACATCGAAGATGGAGAAGTAAAGATTTGCAAAGTACACACCGATCCGAATGTAGCGGATCCGTTGACTAAAGCTCTCCCTAGGGCAAAGCATGACCAACACCGAGAATGCCATGGGTGTTAGGTATATTACAATGTAATCTAGATTATTGACTCTAGTGCAAGTGGGAGATCGAAGGAGATATGCCCTAGAGGCAATAATAAAGTGGTTATTATTTATATCTCTATGTTTATGATAAATGTTTTTATGTCATGCTATAATTGTATTAACCGAAACATTAGTACATGTGTGATATGTAGACAACAAAGAAGTCCCTAGTATGCCTCTTAAACTAGCTTGTTGATTAATGGATGATTAGTTTCATAATCATGAACATTGGATGTTATTAATAACAAGGTTATATCATTGTATGAATGATGTAATGGATACACCCAAAATTAAGTGTAGCATAAGATCTCGTCATTAAGTTATTTGCTATAAGCTTTTGATACATAGTTACCTAGTCCTTATGACCATGAGATCATATAAATCACTTATACCGGAAAGGTACTTTGATTACACCAAACACCACTTGCGTAAATGGGTGGTTATAAAGGTGGGATTAAGTATCCGGAAAGTATGAGTTGAGGCATATGGATCAACAGTGGGATTTGTCCATCCCAATGACGGATAGATATACTCTGGGCCCTCTCGGTGGAATGTCGTCTAATGTCTTGCAAGCATATGAATAAGTTCATAAGAGACCACATACCACGGTACGAGTAAAGAGTACTTGTCAGGAGACGAGGTTGAACAAGGTATGGAGTGATACCGAAGATGAAACCTCGGACAAGTAAAATATCGTGTGACAAAGGGAATTGGTATTGTATGTGAATGGTTCATTCGATCACTAAAGTCATCGTTGAATATGTGGGAGTCATTATGGATCTCCAGATCCCGCTATTGGTTATTGGTCGGAGTGAGTACTCAACCATGTCCGCATAGTTCACGAACCGTAGGGTGACACACTTAAAGTTGGATGTTGAAATGGTAGTACTTGAATATGGAATGGAGTTCGAAGTCCCGGATGAGATCCCGGACATCACGAGGAGTTCCGGAATGGTCCGGAGAATAAGATTCATATATAGGATGTCATTTTATGTGAATTAAAATGTCGCGGAAGGTTCTATGGAAGGTTCTAGAAAAGTCCGGAAGAAACCACCAAGGAAGGTGGAGTCCACATGGGACTCCACCTCCATGGCCGGCCAACCCTAGTGGGGGAGGAGTCCCAAGTGGACTCCCCCTTAGGGGGCCGGCCACCCCCCATATGGGAGGTGGAACTCCCACCTTTGGTGGGAGTCCTAGCTTGGCTAGGTTTCCCCTCCTTATGGACGATTTTTGGTTCGGGTCTTATTCGAAGACTTGGAGACCAACTCTTGGGGATCCACCTATATAATGAGGGGCCAAGGGAGGGGGCCGGCCACCCCAAGACCACAAGCTGGCCGCCCCCTTGAAGTGGCCGGCCACCCCCTCCCAAACCCTAGCCGCCCCCTCTCCTCCATATCTCCCGCGTAGCTTTAGCGAAGCTCCGCCGGAGTTCTCCACCGCCACCGACACCACGCCGTCGTGCTGTTGGATTCAAGAGGAGCTACTACTTCCGCTGCCCGCTAGAACGGGAGGTGGACGTCGTCTTCATCAACAACCGAACGTGTGACCGAGTACGGAGGTGCTGCCCGTTCGTGGCGCCGGAACCGATCGTGATCAAGATCTTCTACGCGCTTTTGCAAGCGGCAAGTGAACGTCTACCGCAGCAATAAGAGCCTCATCTTGTAGGCTTTGGAATCTCTTCAAGGGTGAGACTCGATACCCCTCGTTGCTACCGTCTTCTAGATTGCATCTTGGCTTGGATTGCGTGTTCGCGGTAGGAATTTTTTTGTTTTCTATGCAACGTCATCCTACAACTCCCATCGGGAGCGCTGGACGCGCACCCGACAGAATAAGGATTCGGAGGAAAAAGATTGAAGAAAAAGATGATTGCTCGAGTCTGCACCCGGTTGCGAGCACCCATGCCCAGACTCGGGGGCTACTCCCATCGGGAGCGCTGGACGCGCACCCGATAGAACTTTTTTGCACTCCAGGATCATGCCCGGGGACTTGATTCTGTGTAGGGTAATTTTGTTTTGCCATCGGTAGTTAACCAGCAAAAGTTGGGCACGTTACTCATTATCCCTTGCATGCCCTATGAAGATTTGCAGAAAAACTTCGGCAGAGCAGAACGTTCGAGTAGTGCAACTTGAGTCTACGCACGGATTCCAAGCATCCGTACCTAGACTCGGGGGCTACTCCCATCGGGAGCGCTGACGCGCACCCGACAGAAGAAGATGATGCTAATTCAAGATGAACAAGAACAATCAAGGAGAAGAACATTAAGAGGAGGCACGCTTCAGTCTCTACCCGAACTATGTTCGGCTAGACACTCGGGGGCTACTGACGTGGGCATTACCCTTCGGGTAACCGACATTGCCCTATCCTACATTATCTAGTTGCAGGCCCATGAAGGCACTTGGAGGCGAGACGGGCCACCTGGATGGCGTACCAGAAGATTCCTTGGCGGGCAAGACAAGGAAGCAGCCGAATAAGGAAAGATTAGATTTAAAACTACTGTAGACCTAGTCGTACTCGGTTAGGCCTCTTGAGACCTGGCCCCTTATATAAAGGCCAGGAGAGGGGCTGCCGAGGGACACAATCAATCTTAGTAATCTTAGCCACCAAAATTCTAGAGCTAGGTCACCATAGCACTTAGCCTCTCGACGAGATCTCAGCCGAACTATTCGGCACCCCATTGTAACCCAATATCTTCATAATCAAGATCAGACAGGCAGGACGTAAGGGTTTTACCTCATTGAGGGCCCCGAACCTGGGTAAATCGCTCACCCCGCTTGTCTGTGAACCGATGTCTCGAGTCAGCTTGCTGGATTCCATCAACCCTAAGCCCCAATCGGAGGGCATTGCCGGCGGCGTAACCCTCCTCGACGGCAGGGGTCACTTCCAAGCCTTCAGACGCACCGACGATTTGGGCAACCGCAACCCCGTCGGCGAAGAGGACGCCGACCTACGCCCCACCTCCCGAATGGAAGGTCTTGGTGGCGAGGAAGACCTTGCCCTCGACACAGACGGCCTTGACACGGTATCTGCCGTTGACTGCTTCTCCCAAGACCTGGACGCCGCAGTTGGATAACCAATTCTGGTCCAGAAATCGGCGAGCAGACCACCACTGCTGCGGCCGACAGCACGATCAGGCGGGGACACCCGCGGTTCATCAGCAAGCCCTTGCCAAGCCACGTCCTCCGCTAGCGAAATCTCCTCTTCATCGTCCGAGATCTCGCCGAGGAGCCCAAACAGCGATCCCGATCCCGACGAGGCAGCCGACGACACTCCCACCGGCTTCTCCCCTAGGCCGATCGGCGGTAGCACCAGCCTTCGTCGAGGCTTCCTCGTCGGCGTTCGCCAGTCCGCCTCAGGCCCATCCAGGCTTGTTCCGTATTTTTATTACTACTTGAAACTATTCATTAACAATTATGTTCCAGACAAGGTCGGGCCAAGTAGCTAAGGGCATCTCCAACCGAGCGACCCATCCCGCGCCCGCCCGTCCGGATGGGTCGAGCCGGACAAAAACCCGGCCCAGCGCGTGGACCCATCCCTAAAATGGATGGCCGTGGCGTCCGGGACGACCCAAACCCGGCCCATATCTGGGACGAGTTTGCGTGGCCATAGCCGCCGATGGCTGCCCGCTCGCGTCCGCCCCTTGTCCGCCCTGGCCCGCGTGTCATAGGAAGAAATATTTTTTCTTCATTAAAAAGGTACCCATTACATTTTTTAAATCTACTACTCCTATCCTAATACGTACGGGGCCGGCGGCCTCGCCGGCGACTCCTCGCCGACGCGCCGTCGGGGCCGTGAATTTCACTCGATGCGGGCAGCCTATACGCGTGAAGATTCCACTCCAGCTTACAAGCTGGGTGGCGCGGGGGAGGCCTTCATCCTCCTCCTTTCCGCCCTCGCGCCTCGGGCGTGCTCGGGCTCCGCCTCCTGCGGCGGCACCATCCGCTTCTCGTATAGCTCTAGCTCCTGCAGGGTGGCGCGTTCCACAGCAGTCCGCGCCTCCAGGCGGACGCAGCCGGCGTCCTGGGCCTCGTGGTTCTCGTTTCGCTGACGCATGCGCTCTTGTCGGCCGCGCTCCGCCGACGCAGCAGTCTCCCGGGCGCGCCGCTCGGGCAAGGGCAGCTGGATGAGGTGGCGGGCTGCTCGCATATCGAGGAGCTGGTTCTTCTGGCCGAGGAGGTCGCCTAGTCGGCGGCGGCCGGCCCGGCAGGTGGCCTCGTGCTCCTTCGTCACGCGCGTGAGGTCGGCGAGCCGCTCCTCGATGGCGGCGTTGATGTTCGCCAGCGCGAGGTCCTCCGCGTGGACGGGCTCCTCCTCCGTGGCGGCCCCCTCCTCCGCGACCTCGTACCACCCGTCCGCGGTCTCGTGCCATCCGTCTGCGGCCGCCTCCACCATCTCCGCGTCCTCTTCCTTCTTCGGCGCCGCCTCGGCAGTGACGCGGAGCGCCTCCTCGTCGGCGACCCACCGCGCGTCCGCGCGCTCCTCCTCCTCCGTCCGCGAGAACCTGGCCCGGGCGGCGAGGGAGAGCTTGGCCCACGTGGCCTGCAGAGTGCGCGGCATGGCGACGGAGAGGGCGCCAGAGAAGGTGGAGGGGGAGAGGACGCTGGAGCGGGTGTGATGAGATCTGTGAGACCGCCGCCGTCTTTTATAGCCGGCGGCCTCGGGCGGGAAAGTTGGGCGCCAGGGCGCGCCAATGGCCTTTTCGCGCGTGCGGGAACTTTCCCGCGGTTCTACCGCCCGCCATTGATGTCCCATCGAGGCCTGCCATAGCGCAGCGCCGCGCAAGGAAGACGAACCACGTGGCGTCTTTTTGGGTCGCCGCGTTGGGCGTAGCGTGCGACCCAAGCGGATACGCGGACGCGGGCCGCTGTCCGGGTGTCCGTTCAGCCATCCAAACGGCCAAAAACGAATAGCCTAGCGCTTTTGTTTTGGTCGCTCGGTTAGAGATGCCGGTGAACCGCACACCACTATGCCTAACACTTACACGAGTCCATACATGCAAGTTCAAGAGATGAAAGCTAAAAGGAAAGATGATGTAAACTTGCAAAGTAGCAACTGACAACACATCAGAAGAGGCAAAGAGAATCGACGTCTCTCAAGGCTCTATCGCTCTCTTTTGCTGTCTATCTCCAATTAATGGCCACGGACAGTCCATGTGTGATAGGTATGCAGAATATGGCATCGGGGCATAATAATTCGTTGCATTCATCGAGTGAAGGCGACTTATCAAGTGTGCTTTTGCAAGTGGCTACATGGACTGATCATGGATGATTGATTTTCTATGGAAGGTTCTGCGGTACTGATTCTAAGCATTGCTTGCAGAAACGAGTGAGTTGCTTTGTGATGTTCCATATATGCACTGCCAACTGTTGGGTGTTCTCTTCTTTGTAACACCCTTCTTAACCTCGCAGAAGATGAAAATATAGAAAGAGTTATTCGGTTTCAAATTATGTAGTAGAAGAAGCTACAAAGTAAGATGAAAAATACTAACAACTGTACTTATCCCCACTACAGGCGTGTGTGATTTTTTTTAGATAGCAACCGTTTGGTTTAAAGTAATAAGGGCATCTCCAACCGGGGGATCCATCCGCGCCCGCGCGTCCGGATGGGTCGAACCGGACAAAAAGGCGGCCCAACGCAGGGACGTACCGCAAAAGCGGATGGCCGCGGATGGCACGCGGCGTCCTCGCGTGTCCGCCTGGTCTGCGTGGCTGGCCCACCTGTTGGTTCCCCAGTCCTATTAAATGTGGACTGGGGAGGGGGACTGTCCCTATCCAGTCCCTACTCTCCACTCCGGCCGCACGCGCGAGCTCGAAGCTTCCGCGCCGCCATGGCCCCGAAGCGTGAGTTCGAGCCGTCCGCCAATGACCACGAGGTCGGCAGCAGCCGGCCAGTCGCGCAGGCGGCGTTCGCCATGGGGCCGCCGGCGACACCCAGACGCGACCGGATCTACGTCACCGTAGGGGTGGCGTAGATGTTCTGGGACGCCGGCGTCCCAATGCCGTAGGGGGACGTGCACCTCCCCCACGGCTGGCACCTGAGCCCAGATCGGGTTCCGGTGCCGCCCATCCCGGGCTCCGGCCGCGCCCGCGTCGCGGAGATCCGGAGGCGCCGCGCGCAGCTGCCGGCGGACCTCCAGGAGGACCCCGCTTACGGCGACGCAAGTCCCAACTGGAACTTGTGGTTCGAGGTGGAGCACGATGCGCGCCGGCACACGTGCTTCACCTCCGCGACGGTGCGGCCGCGCACACCTGCAAGGCGGGCTGGCCGCCGCCCCGGCAGCCTCTACATCGGCGAGCCCCAGCCCCAGTCCCCGCACCAGCCCCAGCCCCAGGAGGAGGAGGACGACCCGGAGCTGCAGGCGGCGCTCGTGGCGTCCCGCGAGCAGAGCGACCTCGGCGAGCTGGCCAAATGGACGCACCTCGCCGAGACGTTGCGCGCCTCCGCGCTGGAGGAGGCGGCCAGGAAGGCCCACGAGGACGCCCAGGCGGAGGCGTGGGCCTTCCTCGAGCTGGCGCGCCGGCAGGAGGAGGCCACACGCCAGGCGGCGCTCCGGGAGGAGGAGGAGCGCCGGGCCGCGCGCCTGGCGGAGGAGGACCGCCGGGCCGCGCCGGAGCTGCAGGCCGCAGCGGAGGAGCAGCTCCGGCAGGAGTCCGCGCGGAGGGCTCGGCTGCGCAGGCCGGCAAGCCCGCCTAACCCGCACTCCGCCTGGGAAAGGGCGCAGTGGTCGCCCTGGCCGGAGTCCCCGACGCCCTCCGGCATTTCGAGCCGGAACAGCGCGTCGCCGCCGGGGGGCGTCATCGTCATCGACGCTGACGACGACGAGTACTACTGGGGTAGTACTGCCGGCGTCAACCGTGCTCGCAAACCCTGGCTAGGGTTTGCTTTTTTTAGTTTAAAGCCCATATATGGCTTTCTTATGTGTAAAAAATACCAAAAATAGGGCTAAGTTTAACTAACAACTAGTTTAAATTATTTTTTGTTGTTTTCCTTTTTCATTTTCATTTTTGTTTTTTTATTACATATGCGATGCGTCCGCGCGTTGGGCGCAGCGTGCGACCCAAACGGACACGCGGACGCGGGCCATTGTCCGGGTGTTCGCTCAGCCAGCCAAACGGCCCAAAACGGACGGTCCAGCGTGTCTGTTTGGGTCGCTCGGTTGAAGATGCCCTAAAAGCCCCTAGGTCACATGGCAAATCGCCACATGAATAAGCGTGCGCAAAATCTCCAGTGACACTCCCAGTAAGAGGTCCGGCACTGGTGCCGGATGACCGCTAATGGGCGAATTCCCTCCTTGGCAATCGATCGCTCGGGCGATCTGTTTTCTTGCGCGCCAACGCTCGCGCCATGCGCGAAATCAATTCCCTTTTTTCTCTCGTAGTGTTTAATTACGTTCACACATGTAGCTTTGTGTTCACACTAACAGCTCACGTTCCCACTCGCAAGTTGCATACAGCCAAGAGCGTTCACACTGCATGTATGCATTAAGTATCTCATGAGTTTGCATTTAATGAGCCAACTTTTCAGCACGAGGCTAGCTCTCACAAGTTTCTGCATGCCTGTACAGAGCATCTCGCTCTTTTTTTCAGCACGCCGCATACTTTCAATTCTCTTTATTTGCAATTCCCTTTTGACAATTCTCTTTTTTTGCAATTCCCTTTATGTTGTTATTTCGTACGGTAATTCATGTTTTTTTGGATTAATTTTTATAATTCCCTTTTTCGGGCCAGTGGTTTTTTAAGGGGAGATACGTTTGGGACGTATCAAGCATCCCCAAGCTTAGTTCCTACTCCCCTCGAGTAGGTAAACGATAACAAAGATAATTTCTGAAGTGACATGCTATCATAATCTTGATCATACTATTGTAAAACATATGAGATGAATGCAGCGATTCGAAGCAATGATGAAGATAATGAGTAAACAAATGAATCATATAACAAAGACTTTTCATGAATAATACTTTCAAGACAAGCATCAATAAGACTTGCATAAGAGTTACTCATAAAGCAATAAATTCGAAGTAAAGGTACTGAAGCAACACAAAGGAAGATATAAGTTTCAGCGGTTGCTTTCAACTTCAACATGTATATCTCATTGATAATTGTCAACACAAACTAATATAACAAGTGCAATAAGTAAACATGTAAGAATCAATGCACACAGTTGATACAAGTGTTTGCTTACGGGATAGAAAGAATAGGCAAAACTGACTCAACAATAAAGTAAAAGATAGACCCTTCGCAGAGGGAAGCATTGATTACTATATTTGTGCTAGAGCTTTTCATTTTGAAAACAAGAAACAATTTTGTCAACGGTAGTAATAAAGCATATGAGTTATGTATAAGACATCTTATAAGTTGCAAGCCTCATGCATAGTATATTAATAGTGCTCGCACCTTGTCCTAATTAGCTTGGGTTAACACGGATTATCATTGCATAGCATATGTTTCAACCAAGTGTCACAAAGGGGTACCTCTATGCCGCCTGTACAAAGGTCTAAGGAGAAAGCTCGCATTGGATTTCTCGCTTTTGATTATTCTCAACTTAGACATCCATATCGGGACAACATAGACAACGAGATAATGGACTCCTCTTTTTAATGCATAAGCATTCAACAACGATTATTATTCTCATAAGAGATTGAGGATTAGCTGTCCATACTTGAAACTTCCACCATGAATCATGGCTTTAGTTAGCGGCCCAATGTTCTTCTCTAACAGTATGCATACTCAAACCATTTGATTGTGAAAATCGCCCTTACTTCAGACAAGACGAACATGCATAGCAACTCACATGATATTCAACAAAGTTAAAAGAGTTGATGGCGTCCCCAGAAAACATGGTTACCGCTCAACAAGCAACTTACTAAGAAATAAGACACGTAAGTACATATTCTTCACCACGATAGTTTTTAAGATATTTTGTCCCATGAGCTATATATTGCAAAGGCAAAGAATAGAAGTTTTAAAAGTAGCACTCAAGTAATGTACTTTGGAATGGCGGAGAAATACCATGTGGTAGGTAGGTATGGTGGACACAAATGGCATGGTTATTGGCTCAAGGATTTGGATGCACGAGAAGAATTCCTCTCAATACAAGGCTAGGCTAGCAAGGTTGTTTGAAGCAAACTCAAGTATAAAAGGTGCAGCAAATCTCACATATGAACATATTGTAGGTATTATAAGACTTTATATTGTCTCCTTGTTGTTCAAACACATCAACCAGAAAATATCTAGACTCTAGAGATCAATCATGCAAACCAAATTTTAACAAGCTCTATGTAGTTATTCATTAATGAGTACAAGGTACATGATGCAAGAGCTTAAACAAGATCTGAGCACAACAATTTCCAGGTATCACATTATTCAAGACATTAGACCATTTACCACATGCGGTATTTTCCGTTTCCAACCATATAACAATGAATGAAGTAGTTCAACTTTCGCAATGAACATTAAAGATAAAGCTAAGAACATATGTGTTCATATGAAACAGCGGAGCGTTTATCTCTCCCAAACAAAGAATTCTAGGATCTGATTTATTCAAACAAAAACAAAAATAAAAACAAACAGACGCTCCAAGTAAAGCATATAAGATGTGACGGAATAAAAATATAGTTTCACTAGAGGAACCTGATAAGTTGTCGATGAAGAAGGGATGCCTTGGGCATCCCCAAGCTTAGACGCTTGAGTCTTCTTAAAATATGCAGGGATGAACCACGGGGGCATCCCCAAGCTTTGACTTTTCACTCTTCTTGATCATATTGTATCATCCCCCTCTCTTGACCCTTGAAAACTTCCTCCACACCAAACTCGAAACAAACTCATTAGAGGGTCGAGTGCATAATTCATATATTCAGAGGTGACATAATCATTCTTAACACTTATGGACATTGCACAAAGCTACTGAAAGTTAATGGAACAAAGAAATCCATCTAACATAGCAAAACAGGCAATGTGAAATAAAAGGCATAATCTGTCAAAACAGAACAGTTCGTAAAGACGAATTTTAAAGTGGCGCCAGACTTGCTCAGATGAAAATGCCCAAATTCAATGAAAGTTGCGTACATATCTGAGGATCACGCACGTAAATTGGCAGATTTTTCTGAGCTACCTACAGAGAGGCAAGTCGAAATTCGTGACAGCAAGAAATCTGTTTCTGCGCAGCAATCCAAATCTAGTATTGGCTTAACTATCAAAGACTTTACTTGGCACAACAATGCAACAAAATAAAGATAAGAAGAGGTTGCTACAGTAGTAAACAACTTCCAAGACTCAAATATAAAATAAAGTGCAGAAGTAAAATAATGGGTTGTCTCCCATAAGCGCTTTTCTTTAACGCCTTTCAGCTAGGCGCAGAAAGTGTGTATCAAGTATTATCGAGGGATGAAGCATTACCTCGGGCATTGCGCCCACCTTTCTTATTCTTTTTCTTACCCTTTGATTTAGGGAACACATGTCTACCTCCCGGTGTAGAGGTGAATTTTAAGGTGCCTTCTCCCACATCTATGACTGCTCCCAATAGTTTCGGCGAGGATCTTCCGAGTGTGATTTGTCCTGTTCCTACACAATCAATAACAAGATAATCAATGGATATTGTTCTTCCAAGAATGGTTGTATGCACACCCTCGGCTATTCCCTTAGGAGTTATAACGAGTTATCAATAAGAGTTATTCCTTCCCCCCTTCAACTAGTCCCCAAAGTGTCAAAGATTCATAAATACTCTTAGGCATAAGGAAAAATTCAGACATAATATCACAATTGGCATGAAAAGTTTCACCACCTATAACAATTTTAATAGTAGGGTCCCATATTGAAGGTTCGAGTTCACCAAAACTTGATCAAGACGGTTACGAACATAACTATAATTTTTTTTCAAGCAAGATGCACTTTTCTCAAGAGTGTTTAATCTATTATAAATGCTAATAAGAGCTGAATCAAAGTTATTAGCTGAACTATGTGATGCAACCAATTTTTTTATGGCATTAAAAGCTTGATCACCATCGCAGTGAAGGAAATCTCCTCCCACTACAGCATCCAAGGCATATCTATAGCGAATCATAAGCCCAAAATAAAAATTACTAAGGAGCAAACTTAGAGTCATTTGAGGTTCAGTTTTACGATAAGAGTCAAAAATTCTGGACCAAGCATCTTTAAAACTCTCCTCATCCCCTTGTTTAAAAGTGAAGACTAATTCCTCGGGTGAAGAAGTAACAGGTGCAGAGCTAGACATGATAACAGAAGTAAAAATGCAAGTAACTAATTTTTTTGTGTTTTTGATATAGAGAACAAGACAGTAAATAAAGTAAAACTAGCAACTAATTTTTTGTGTGTTTTGATATAAGTGCAGCAAACAAAGTAGTAAATAAAGTAAAGTAAAGCAAGACAAAAACAAAGTAAAGAGATTGGAAGTGGAGACTCCCCTTGCAGCGTGTCTTGATCTCCCCGGCAACGGCGCCAGAAAAAGAGCTTGATTGCGCGTAATTAACACGTCCGTTGGGAACCCCAAGAGGAAGGTATGATGCGCACAGCAGCAAGTTTTCCATCAGAAAGAAACCAAGGTTTATCGAACCAAGAGGAGCCAAGAAGCACGTTGAAGGTTGATGGCGGATGAGTGTAGTGCGGCGCAACACCAGGGATTCCGGCGCCAACGTGGAACCTGCACAACACAATCACAGAACTTTGCCCCAACGTAACAGCGAGGTTGTCAATCTCATCGGCTTGCTGTAAACAAAGGATTAGATGTATAGTGTGGATGATGATGGTTGTTTGCGAAGAACAGTAAAGAACAATTGCAGCAGATTGTATTTCATATGTAAAGAATAGGACCGGGGTCCACAGTTCACTAGCGGTGTCTCTCCCATAAGATAGCAGATGTTGGGTGAACAAATTACAATTGGGCAATTGACAAATAAAGAAGGCATAACAATGCACATACATATATCATGATGAGTACTATGAGATTTAATCGGGGCATTACGACAAAGTACATAGACCGCTATCCGGCATGCATCTATGCCTAAAAAGTCCACCTTCCAGGTTATCATCCGAACCCCTTCCGGTATTAAGTTGTAAACAACAGACAATTGCATTAAGTATGGTGCATAATGTAATCAACACAAATATCCTTAGACAAAGCATCGATGTTTTATCCCTAGTGGCAACAGCACATCCACAACCTTAGAACTTTACATCACTGTCCCAGATTTAATAGAGGCATGAACCCACTATCGAGCATAAATACTCCCTCTTGGAGTCACAAGTATCAACTTGGCCAGATCCTCTACTAGCAACGGAGAGCATGCAAGAACATAAATAACATATATGATAGATTGATAATCAACTTGACATAGTATTCAATATTCATCGGATCCCAACAAACACAACATGAAGGATTACAAATAGATGATCTTGATCATGATAGGCAACTCACAAGATCTAACATGATAGCACAATGGGGAGAAGACGACCATCTAGCTACTGCTATGGACCCATAGTCCAGGGGTGAACTACTCACACATCGATCCGGAGCCGATCATGGCGATGAAGAGACCTCCGGAAGATGATTCCCCTCTCCTGCAGGGTGCCAGAGGCGATCTCCTGAATCCCCCGAGATGGGATTGGCGGCGGCGGCGTCTCTGGAAGGTTTTCCGTATCGTGGCTCTCGGTACTGGGGTTTTCGCGACGAAGGCTTTAAGTAGGCGGAAGGGCGGGTCAAGGGGCGTCGCGAGGGCTCCACACAACAGGGTCGCGCGGGCCCCTTGCTGGCCGCGCCACCCTGTTGTGGCGGCACCTCGTGGCCCCACTTCGTGACTCCTTCGGTCTTCTGGAAGCTTCATGCAAAAATAGGACCACAGGCGTTGATTTCGTCCAATTCGAGAATATTTCCTTACTAGGATTTACTGAAACCAAAAATAGCGAGAAAACAACAACTGGCTCTTCGGCATCTCGTCAATAGGTTAGTGCCGGAAAATGCATAATAATGACATATAATGTGTATAAAACATGTGAGTATCATCATAAAATTAGCATGGAACATAAGAAATTATAGATATCAAGGGGGAAAATAACGGGTGGAAAGATCCACTTGCAACTCAAATGAACTACCACTTGCTACTCAAATTAAGTACTGTTTTTAAGTTGTAAGCTAACAAAAGTTGGTAAAATATTCTAAATGAAATTTACTTTTTAGGGTTTCTAGGTATTTATATTTACCGTTGATAAATAACGGAGCACTGGGTTGATAACTTGTAAACAAAAAAAAAGAGTCGCTACATATTTTAAATTAAATCTTTAGGGTTGATATTTATTTATATTTACCATTGATAAATTGCGGGTCACCGGGTTGATAGCTTGTAAACTAAAAGAGAGTCGCTAAAATATTCTAAATGAAATACTTTTTAGGGTTATTATTTATTTATATTTACGGTTGATAAATAACGAGGCACCAGGTTGATAGCTTGTAAAATAAAAAAATGTTCGCTAAAATATTCTAAATGAAATACTTTTTAGGGTTGGTAGTTTTTGTAATTAGCATTGATAAATAACGGAGCATCGGGTTGATAACTTGTAAACTAAAAAGAGTCGCCAAAATATTTGAAATTAAGTTAGATTTTTAGGGTTGGTATTTATTTATATTTACTATTGATAAATAACAGGACACCGGGTTGATAGCTTCTAAACTAAAAAATATTCGGTAAAATGTTTAAAATAAAATTAACTTTGAAGTTGATAATTTTATACATTTACCGTTGATCACTCAAGTACGGAGGAGTTGATTATTCAAAACAGAGAGGCTTGATAACTTTTAGCCCGAAAAAAAGTTTCTCGAAACATATCAACATGGGTGCTAGTTTTGAAGATCTCGTCGAGATGGATTTATTGGTGAAAGCGGATCTTAATTTGGAGTTGTCGTTTGAAAGTTAAAACATTTTGAATTTTGAAATTTGGAAAAGATTCCGCTGACATCAGCAGATTCGTCTATTTGTGCATGCATGCAGGACTTTTCCCCAATAGCCTGCACCAGGTTGATAATTTTATACATTTATGTTGATCACTCAAGTACAGATGGGTTGATTATTCAAATAGAGAGCCTTGATAACTTTTAGCCAGAAAAAAGTTTCTCGAAACATATCAACATGGGTGCTAGTTTTGAAGATCTCGTCGAGACGGATTTATTGGTGAAAGTGGATCTTAATTTGAAGTTGTCATTTGAAAGTTAAAACGTTTTGAATTTTCTAATTTTAAAAAGATTCTGCTGACATCAGCAGATTCGTCTTTTTTATGCATGAATGCGGAACTTTTCCTCCCCTGCAGCAGGTTGATAATTTTATACATTTACCGTTGATCACTCAAGTACGGAGGGGTAGATTATTCAAATAGAGAGGCTTGACAACTTTTAGCCCGAAAAAAAGTTTATCGAAAAATAGTAACATGGGTACTAGTTTTGAAGATCTCGTCGAGACGGATTTATTGGTGAAAGCGGATCTTAATTTGGAGTTATCGTTTAAAATTTAAAACGTTTTGAATTTTGAAATTTGGAAAAGATTCCGCTGACATCAGCAGATTCGTCTTTTTTGTGCATGCATGCAGAACTTTTCCTCAATAGCCTATACCAGGTTGATAATTTTATACGTTTACCGTTGATCACTCAAGTACGGAGGGTTGATTATTCAAATAGAGAGGGTTGATAACTTTTAGCCCGAAAAAAAATTCGTCGAAACATATTAACATGGTTGCTAGTTTTGAAGATCTCGACGAGACATACACATAGGTGAAAACAGATCTTAAATCGGAGTTGTCGTTTGTGAGATAAAACATTTTGAATTTTCAAATTCGGAAAGATTCTCGCTTACGTCATCAAATTCGTCTGTTTCTACATGCATGCAAAACTTTCCCTCAATAGCCTCCACTACAGTCCAAAATTTGCCAAAAATGGAAAGAAAATTTGGTTGGAAACTGATCGCTCCTTCTCTCCCTGGCGCTCGAGCACTAGCTAGGGCATCCCGCTATTGGGAGCGCCCGGACACATTATTGGCGTATTGGAGCCAGCTGTCCCATCGGAGACAACAATAGACCCTTTCAATAGTTTCTTTTTGACAAAGTTATCATATTTTAACTAAAAAAATGCAACCATATTGCATAGTTTTAAACATAAAAATTAGTTCCATAATAATTAACATAGAAATAAAATAATTCATGGACCAACTTAAATAAATTGAAATTCTAAAAGTTAAACAATATCAAGAATCAAACTTAATTTATCCCTTTAAATGCTTAACTAGATCCTCTTGGGGTTGGCCATGGGTAGCTTTCTCACGGAATTCCGCATGTAGGACGAGGAAATCAGCAAATTTAGATGACGCCTGGTGAACAAATTTTGCATGATGGACTTACTCGACATATGGGTGATCACCAATCACTGGAGCAGCATTCTCACTCTCAACGATCATGTTACACATGTAAGCATTCATGACCTCCCACATCCGACCTCTCAACCTCTAGCGGGAAGCAAACCAAGATTCTTCTCACATAATTGAAGGGTGTGGATTGTCTTCATAAATGTTGACCATTTAGGATCTATAGATGACATTGAATTAGACAATACCCTTTTGTATGTTTGGTGGCCGTTGATCTCATATTTACACTCTGGAGCATGACCTTCGGTACATATTTGACACCAGTTTCTACTTTTGCCCGGATCACTAAATGTATCACATTTAAGATTTTAAGATAGGTTGTGACATGTTATGAAACACTTGAAAGACATCGAGCCCAAGAAGAAAACACATCCACATCCACATGTTCTCCTGGGTATTTTCTATCATGCGGTGTGTATTTGGTGGACATTGGTCCGCGTGGACCCTTTATTGAATGTAAAATAAAAAAGTACTAAATAATATTTAAAAAATACTGCATAAATCGTGATTGTTAGAATATTTGCTGGTATATGCATGTCAAGATTGGACTAAACTTGTGCGCAAGTATGTATCAAATTTGCACTAGTAATTATCAAGAGGTGATATGTATCTGCATGATTTAATTCAGTTTGCCTAACCCTTTAAAATACTCCCTCCATTCCTTAATATAAGGCATATAGAAATTAAAGAACGCACATTAAGAAAAAGTTACACCTGTTTTCGGCGAGATTACCACTGAACAATTGACGTGAGAAAAAATAGGGCACTGCATAAGATAAGAAACATAAATTAATATCTTAAAAAATTATCGAAACAAGTGGTGCAATGCAATACACCTTATATTCTGGCTTTTTTCTCAAACAAATATATGGCTTATATCTAGAAAGGGAGGAAGTACTAATTTTATATTATTTCAAAATCAAGTTCACCTAGATCCATGTTCTCCTGGTTATTTTCGATCAAGTCACCAAGTACTCAATTTTAAGACTCCACGACGTACATCACTGCATGGAGTCCTAGAAATGAAAAAAAAACACACACACACATCAAGTCGCCAACTGTTCAAACGCGGCGATTTACACAAAAATAACCCAAAACTGAAAGAAAAGCACAGACTGACCCTCCGGCGAAACTATTTCACGGATCTAACCCTTTTATGTGGCGCCCCTCTCAGGGGCGCCACACATGCCCATGTGGCGTCCCTAGCGCTGGCGCCACACACCCATCCGACGTGGCCCGTCGACGCTGAGCTGGTGACCCCGATCCGACGTGGTAGCACGAGTGGCGCCGCTCTCGCCGGCGCCACACTTTGAAAGTGTGGCGCCCCTGGCAAGGGCGCCACACATTCACTTAAGTTTGGACGCCGCGCGCGCCCAGCCCGACCCTTCTTCTTTCTTTCTCTTCTTCTCTCCCTCCTCCCCAACCCGGTTCTCTCTCTCCTCCCTCTCCCCCCCACCAAATCCACCACCAAATCGTCAGATCTGTCCGTGGAGATCGTTCTCCATCCATTTGTCAAGGTAATCTCCTTCAAACCTTCTCCATTCATCCACTAATTTCATAGATCGGGCTAGATTTGGACATGAACCCTAGACATGTATTTTTTCTTTTGTGCACTCTATATTGTATTGTTTGTGTTGGAGATGGTAGCCTCATTTATGCATGTGTTTGAACCATAGATTTGTAGAAATCTACATATGAAATTTCACATGTATGTGTATGAACTCTATGTATGTATGTGTATGTATGTGTATGAACCCACATGTATGCCTAGTATTTGTGATGGAGTAACTCATATTTGTTAGTGGAATGGATTGTGATATGGTTCAAAAATGTAAACATGTAGGATGGCCGGTCCCGGTGGACGGGGAAGGGGCCGCCGCGGTCCTGGGCGCCCCCCAGGACGGGGAAGGGGCCGCCGCGGTGGAGCAGCAAGGGCCCCACGGTCACCGTCACCTGCATCCTCCTCGTCTTCGCATGAGGAACGCTGCTTCGAGTTCCTCCTCCGCATCGACGACGACCCACTCGGCATCAAGAGGCTACCGGACAAGTTCGCCGAGTTCGTCGACGGCGTCGAGCCGGCGCACTTGTAGCTACGGGAGGCTAGCTGAAACCTCGCCGGCGGCCCGTGGAGGTCCTGTTCGACGGGCGAGGGCAAGATGTACCTGCACACGGGGTGGGACAAGTTCGCCCGTGACCTCCACCTCGAGCCCGGCTGCCGGCTCACCTTCCTGTACGAGGGGGACGGCGAGATGATCGTCAAGGTGTTCGACGACACCGCTCGCCGTGTGCACTACCCCCACACCGGCGAATCCGGCTCGGACAACGATAGTTAGAACTTAAAGTGTTGTCAACTCTATCTTCGTTGCTTCGTGTTGTTTGAATTCTATCTTAAATTGTATGAAACTATGTGCTACGATGTTAGGTATGATGATGTTATGTCCATGATGTGTGTACGAAATGGCTGCATTGATATGATGTGTGTATGACATAGCTTTTGACATGATGGCAGTTTTGTTGGAATATGGTAGGATTTTTCATGGTTTTAACACAAGTCAATGTGTGGCGCCCTTCACACTGGCGCCACACTGCACAGTGTGGCGCCCCTTCCATCGGCGCCACAAATGCATGTCTAATTGCCCAAACATACTGTAAGACAAATCGTATGGGACTTAGCCGTTTTGGCGAGGCTCTTTGTGTGGCGCCGATGTCATTGGCGCCACACTAGCATGTGTGGCGCCAGTGGCATCGGCGCCACACAAAGAGCCTCGCCAAAACGGCTAAGGACTTATCGTCCGGAGCCCCTGGATGTTTTCGACCCAATAGTTCATATAAGTTGGCACGTGTGGCGCCGATGCCACGGGCGCCACACTTGCATGTGTGGCGCCAGTGGGAAGGGCGCCACACATGGACTTGTGTTAAACCCATGAAAAATCCTACCATATTCCAACAGTTTTGACAACAAGAACATTGCACTGAATATGTACCACACATTGACACAGCATAATGATTCAAATGACAAATAAGGTTCGACGACATCAAGGTTTCAATTACAATAAGGTTCAACGACACGAAGGTTCGAGAAGATCAAGGTTCAGACAACATAAAGGTTCGACAACAAGAACATAGCCAAAGGGACATCAACTGCGTCGCAAAGGCTCCCTCCCCCCTTGCCTTCTTCTTCTTAGCTTCTTCGACCAATTCTTCCTTCTCCCTTAAGTCACGAGCCAAGCGAACGACCGAATCGAAGAAGTGGTGGCGCTCCTCCGTCTTTGTAGCTTCCGCTTGAGCTCTCTCCTCCTTGATGCGTTCAGCCTCCCTAGCCACCTCCTCTAGGTGCATCCTATTGGCCCTCTCCCTCGCAATTTGCTCAAGTTGGCAGCTCCTCAGGAATTTTATCCGGTGCCTCGCGGTCCCGTTCGGCCTTCGACTTGGCATTCCTCCTCTTGTGGAACAATATGTATTCCTCATACTGTTTTTGCATACGGGCACGCTCCGCCATCTTCTTGTCTTCCTCCTCCTTCTTCTTCCTCTCTAGTTCTTCCTTCTCCTTCTTCCGCACCGTCCTTACCGCCTCCTCCCAAGCGGACTCCTCCTTCTCATTGCCCTCCCATGCTCCCTTCCCCTTGGTGGGTTGAGTTGCCATACACCGTAAACCAAATTGAAAAACCAAAGTTAGTCATGGAATATGAAAATAGAAAGTACAATGCGATTAGTAACTTCGAGACACATACGGATAAGGCCCCGCTAGGTATCGTAGCATACTAGCAGCGCGATGGCCACCTCTACTAAGCCCTACGTGAATCCTTTGTTGCCTTGGAGCTTGTCGCCATTGTGGTTGATGCCTTGAGGCTTGATGCGTAGGAGCTTCTTGCGTAGGAGCTTCTTGCCGTTGGGCTTGTGTGCTTGGAGCTTGTTGACGCGTTTGGCTTGGAGGAGGTTGACGCGTTTGGCTTGGAGGAGGTTGACGCGTTTGGCTTGGAGGAGGTTGACGCGTTTGGCTTGGAGGAGTTTGACGCGGTTGGCTTGGAGCTTGTTGGCTTGGAGCTTGTTGGCTTGGAGGTTGATTTGAAGCTTGTTGGCTACTTGATGCTTGACTTGTGCTAGCATCACTGCCCTTTGATTTATTGCCGGATGTGCACTTCCTTTTATTGTGGCCCTTAGTATTGCATGATCCACAATTAGTTGGCTCGCGAGACTCTTGGAATAACTTGTTTCCCGAATGACCCCATCTATCCATATCTCCGTGATACCTCTTTGTCTTTCTTCTTCCATGTTTCACAACCTTCCATTCCGGATCTGGCCAAACTTGCACTCCATGATACTCCGGCCATTGTGATTGATCCAAGTAAGGAGAAAACCTTGGAGCCCATGTCCTCTTTGTGGCTTCGATTGAGAACTCGGACTCCCGAACGGTGAGCGGGTTATTGTAGTCGACACGTCTAGTGCGTGCCGGCTGTTAGCAAGTGGGAGCAAGCCAAATGAAGCAAAGAGGGCCTCCTACATGTGCATTCACATGTCTTTAGGGACACACGGAAAGCCCGGCCTCCGTGTTGGACACCACCTTGTGTGGTGCCTCCCGGCTCATTCACTTGGTAAACCCGAGTCAACATTATCATAACATGTAGCCGTTTGGGAGTCGGCCTTCCTCGCCCTGAAAATCCATGAACTCTTGAACCTTCTTTGGGAACTCGGCATTCAAAGCAATTTCCTTCTCCGTTTCATCGGTGTAGTTACGGAAATAGACATTCAACTTCTCGAATGTGTATTGAATGATTGCCATCACGGGCAATGCACGGAGACCCTTCAAAACATTGTTGAAGCACTCGGCCATGTTGCTTGTCATTTGGCCATATCTCCTCCCATCCTCATCATAAGCTCTCGCCCACTTTGAGTTAAATACGAGGTGTCTATGAAGAAACTCTTGACCACCCGCGTTGAGGTCTTTGTGCTTCAGCAAGCCGTTGTATAGGTTTGCGAAGCGGCGCTCCGAATAAGCGAGGCAACAATCTTGAAGAAGGTCGGACAACTCTTTGCTCTTGCATGCCCGGTAGAAGTTTGCACAAAAATGCCTCATGCACCATCGGTGATGCAAGGGAGCATGCCCGGGAATTGCAACCTCCACCGCATTGAGAATTCCTTGATGACGATCGGAGATGACACACACTTCCTTTGAGGGTGGTATGACCCTCGTCCTCAATATATGGAAAAACCATTGCCGGTTATCATTGTTCTCAATCTCTACCAATGCAAAAGCCAATGGTACTAAACGGTTGCTTGCATCACTTGCTATTGCCACCAATAGTGTGCCCTTATGCTTGACCAGGTCAAGAAGGTACCATCCACGGCTATGACGGGCCTACAATGTTCGAATGCCCTCGTGCATTGCTTGAATGACCAAAATGCACGGTGAAATACCCTCACTCTTTTACCATCATGCAATGTCATTTTGGTTGCGGAAGGCTCCACCACATGCACCATGCCGGGTTAGTTGCGGCCATCGCTAACAACAACCTAGGGATACGGTTGTATGCTTCCTCCCAATCACTTGTACAACATCTTGAATGCGGCTTGTTTGGCCTTCCATGCCTTCCCGTACTTGACGTCGTAGGCAAACCGGGATTTGACCGTATCTTGCACGGACCTAATGCTCATGATAGGAAGTGATGAGATCTCCGCCGAGAGCTTGTATGCAATGAACTCGGATGTGAGTTGACGGTGGTCCGGCTGTGCATCCTTGCCATCAAGCTTCGGCCCCAGGCACATGTGAGTGGCTACACAACTTGTTATGTGCCAAGAGGGCCCTTTTTTGAAAGGTCGTGCACGGACAACCCATGGGCACCTTTTATCCACACATTTTAGCGTGTACCGCTTCTTCAAGTCCGAGTGAGCAACGATGTAAGGGCGATGATGCTTAATGGAGAACTCCTTCAACCATATCTTCAATTCCAAGAATGTATCAAACATTAGCCCTTTAGAGATCATAGCCGTCCTACCATCCACATCTCTCTTGGATAGTGGCCTAGCTCCAAGAAGTAAACTTTTGCCACCATCAACCACGGCTCCATCCGCAAGACTAACATCATGGAACAATGGTACCCGGATATCCCGTCCGGTTACCTTCTTGAAGATCTCGGCTCTTTCGGCTTCCTTAGCGGTGAAGCCATCCTCGTCAACCTCCTCTTCGGGTCCATCATCATCCGAGTCCGACGCATAGCATCGGGAATAAGGAATGGAGTGGTCCATCTCCTCTTGCCTCCAATATTTATCCAAATCACCGATATTGTTGCAATTCATCTCGAAACCATCATCACCATCGTCATGCTCATCATACTCATTATCCAACGGAGGTTGTTGGGCAATGGGAGATTGGGTGGCCTCTTCTTGGCTCATGGGTGGAGGAGTCCTCTCTCGAACGGGGGAGGAGGGCCGGTTAAGGTCAAGCTCGATACGAGCCTCAACCGTCTTGGTTGCAAACAACTCCAAAGCCTTATCTTGTGACCCGGCCACCGTCTCCTTGTAAATGGACCAACGTTGCTCGGAGTTGATACGCATTATCTTCCAACGGGTGTGCATTCCAAACCCCACATTATGCCTTCCCTCTAGCTCAATACCATCATTTGGCTCATTCCAATTCAACTCAACCCTAACTTGTGCTACCACCTCCGCAAAGCTAGGGCTAACGTCAAACACCAAGTCAACCTCTTCCGGGTCCGGCTCTATGTTTCCCTTCAAGAAAGCATCCTTCTCCACATGATGAACATGAACAATTCTTTCCATCCCCCTAGCATAATGGGAACACATACACACATGTGTTCATTAGTTACCATAATCAACATAATCTACCCATACAAACTAGCACACTACCATTTCTTCTACTTTAACAACCCTAACATCCAACCAAATCCATCTCCACCCTCAAATCAACCAAATCCACATCTAGGGTTTCACATATAGATTGGAGCAAATACACAAAATCAATGGATGAAAAGAGGGGAAACGGAGGAGATTACCTCAAGCAACGAGTTGGGAACGATCTCCACGGACAGATCTGACGATTTGGTGGTTGATTTGGTGGGGGGGAGAGAGGGGGGGGAGAGAAAACCGGGCGCCTTTGGAGGAGAGAAGAAGAGAAGAGAAAGAAAGAAAGAAGAAGGGTCGGGCTGGGCGCGCGCGGCGCCCAAACTTAAGTGAATGTGTGGCGCCCTTGCCAGGGGCGCCACACTTTCAAAGTGTGGCGCCGGCGAGAGCGGCGCCACTCGTGCTACCACGTCGGATCGGGGTCACCAGCTCAGCGTCGACGGGCCACGTCGGATGGGTGTGTGGCGCCAGCGCTAGGGGCGCCACATGGGCATGTGTGGCGCCCCTCAGGGGCGCCACACAAAAGGGTTAGATCCGTGAAATAGTTTCGCCGGAGGGTCAGTCTGTGCTTTTCTTTCAGTTTTGGGTTATTTTTGTGTAAATCGCCTTCAAACGCGCACTCGTAGGGGGGCTCCCGCGGCACCTTCACGTGGCTTCCCTCAAAATACAGCTTGGACCGTTCCGTACATCACTTCATGCATGTGATGTATCGCCAGTAGTTAGACAGATATTTGTCTTTGTTCATGTCAGTAAAGAAACCAATCCCAAGATTCATCTCAGTTACCGTTCTGGCGTCCTCCATTCTTAAACTGTGCACCGGTGAAGAGCGAAGTTGTTGACGACTTCTCTATGTTAGAGATACCGTCAATTATTTGGAATATTACCCTGTCATGTATGAGTAAACCAAATATGTCACGATTGAATCAATCGTACATATTTAGCAGGTAGGATCAATATTAGTTGAACCCGTGATAATCTCTCGCTGTTACCACGTTGCAACCGTTCGCCATCAGCCCTATATAAATATGTTACTGATTTAAGAACAACCATCGTTTGCTACAGAAAACTCCCATCCTACAAACAGTAATAAGCAAATTAGAATAGCTTGAAGCGCTTGATTTAATATGGTCATTTCAACTATGTAGAAATAACAAAAAAGATAACGGAAGAATATTTTATGTAGGCCATTTACCGGTGTATCATTTACTTCGTTTATGCCGTCTCTACAGCGTGTGAAAAACTGAGACATGTTTATAAAGGTCTACACATTTGAAGAACATGGTGACTGATATTTTTAGGATTTGCCTAGTTCGTCAACTGAGAACTAGAACCAATGTTCTCAGATGATGTCATCAAATTTGAGTTGCAACTCATGTTGCGACTCATAACTAACACAAATCACGAAACAAATCTAACAGTTTGGAGCAATTTTATTAGTAACATTTCCACTTGTAACAAAAAAAAATCAGTTGCAATCCCACTTGCAAACGAAAAAACTCACGTGCAACCCAACTTGCACCTAACATTTATAAATCACCATGCAATCAAACAGTGTAGAACGACTGAGCACTAACCGGGTGTGACTAGTTCTCCGTTGACTATGACCTAACTTCATTCTCAGTGAGATGATGTCATCAAATCTCCGGTGCAACCCATATTGCAATCCAACGGTGTAGGCTAGCACAAACTTAGGAGGACTAGCAAAACCGATATTTTAACTCCACATGGTCAGCGGCCTGATCTACGGATTGATCCTCCAACATTACTTTAGCCATGATACAGTAGCATTTCTATGCTTTGTATCGCCTTTTTTTAAAATCAATTTTGTCCAATTTATGCATCTGGGTGCATACTACCTATGTAGAGGTTGGGTGTAAGCTCTTTTGAACTGTATATTCGCAATGTAAACTTTTGAGTAATAAGACGCAAAACCGAATTAGGGTTCTCTATAGGATGCGGCTTATTTCCGGTCGGTCGAGAATTAGCTTATTTCCCGATCAACCTGGTTTCATGTGTAATTCACGTGCAATTAGGGCAAAAGGATATGCAATTGCACATGCATGTGCAATTACGCATCCATGTGTAATTCTCGTATGCATGAATCACGATGCAAATCTAACGGTCGTCGAGTTGATCGGGCTATAACTTAGTTTCCGGCTAACCGGGAGTTAGCAATCCGGTTCTCTATAACCCATACCGTTAAGCACGAAGCCAATCTTTTTTTTTTTTTTTGCACACAAGCATGAAGCCAACAATCGATTTCATTGGAAGATATAATTCCCGGCCGGAACACCTCTGTCACCGTCTTTTATGTGTCAATGATCGACTGAATAGTATGCGGGGTAGCGTCGAGAAACCTTAGCGACTGAGTAACCACAGGCTTTATTCTCATCTGTCAAGTCGATGAATCAACACAAAAAGTGTTGTGCTCACCAGGAAAGCATCAGTAGAAAAAAGAAGAGGCGAAAAAACACGAAAACGCTTTAGGTATCTGGCAACATCGATCGGTAAAGATGCGTACGTGACAGACTGCGCGCGCTAGCTACTAGCTAGGGTGTCGTCAGTGAAGGGAAGAATATGGAAGGAAGCACGTCGCCCCCAGGAGCTAGCAGTCCACCGGGGAAGGCGACGTCCTAACGGACGCCCAGCCCCGCCTATAAAATCCCAACGGATCTCCGGCCGTAACCACAGACACACGCATCATCGTCTACCTCTCGTGCGAACCGTACAGAGCCATGGGGATAATGAGAGGCGCGGTGCTGCTCGGCGCCGTGGTGCTGCTGTGCGCGCTCGGGCACGGCGGAGCGCAGCGGTACGAGGCCATCTACAGCTTCGGCGACTCCATCTCGGACACCGGCAACCTGTGCGTGGGCGGCTGCCCGGCGTGGCTCACCACGGGGCAGTCACCGTACGGCGAGACCTTCTTCAAGCGCCCCACCGGCCGCTGCTCCGACGGCCGAGTCATCATCGACTTCCTCGGTACTGATTCCTACCAAACGCATTCGTCGTGATTCCTTGTTCCCATCGATACGATCATGCACTCGCCTCGAAAGTTGGAATGGCACATACTATATATGTAAGTAAAACAAGATGGACGTGATGGTAACGTTTGTACGAATGCGCATGCAGCGGAGCACTTTGGTCTGCCGCTGCTGCCGGCGTCCAAGGCCGGCGGCGACTTCAAGAAGGGCGCCAACATGGCGATCATCGGCGCCACCACCATGGACTTCGACTTCTTCAAGTCCATCGGCCTCAGCGACAAGATATGGAACAACGGCCCCCTCAACACGCAGATCCAGTGGTTCCGCCAGCTCCTCCCCTCCGCCTGCGGCAAGGGTACCAGTTCGACGAGCTTAATTTAACTATACAAATATTTTTGTAATCTCGAGTAACCAATGATCGATTAATCTTGCATGTGCACGTAGACTGCAAGCGGCACCTGTCCAAGTCCCTGTTCGTCGTCGGCGAGTTCGGCGGCAACGACTACAACGCGGCGCTCTTCTCCGGCCGGACCATGGCCGACGTGCGGGGGTACGTGCCGCAGGTGGTGAGCCACATCGTGCGCGGGCTGGAGTCGATGATACGGCTGGGCGCCATGGACGTGGTGGTGCCGGGGGTGCTGCCCATCGGGTGCTTCCCCATCTACCTCACCCTCTACGGCACCTCCAACGGCGCCGACTACGACGCCGACGGCTGCCTCAGGAGCTACAACGACCTCTCCTCCCACCACAACTCGCTGCTGAGACGGAGCCTGTCCAACCTCCAGAGGACCTACCCGCACACCAGGATCATGTATGCCGATTTCTACTCACAGGTCATCCACATGATCCGGGCACCTCAGAACTTCGGTAAGCCCATCTACCTTCTACTGTACTATTGTGATCATTAGTTTTTTTTTTTTGCATTCTACTAAATGTGAAGAGCATCCGTGTTAAAGTTGTATCTGGAGCTGTCCAGAGCAGCAAGGCAAGAACATCATCTTTGCTGCGGTAGACCTCACCTTTGTAGCAACAAGGCATGCAAAGGTGTCCTAGCTAGCCAGTTGAATCCAGTTGCCGTGACAAAGTTGAAGTTTCGACGATCACGGCATGTTCTTGTCTAGACAGCAGGGCACGAGTCCCACGGGTCATAGCCTACACATTTATCCAAAGTTTGGAGTAGGTGCATGCACAAAGAGGTTCAAAGTATATATGGTCTCCTGGATTCCTAGCCCACCAGTGAGACGATCAATTCGGCTAATTAGTGGTCAAATTATGCTCCGGGGACCATCACGACCTATGTCCATATAATTTGGGAATCAATACCTAGCTATCAAAATCAAACCAGTTGGCATGCAATTGCCATCTAACAAGCACATGATCTAGTTATTATGAAATGAGGACCTAACAGTGTATAATACTGGTGCTAAAGCACTGTACATGTGACAGGGAGATGCTCCAAAAACACAGGCTCACAAAAATAATACCATGCCCATGTTCATGATCTTTTATTATACTATATCTCATCCAGCACACTACTTTAATCGCCCCCTCAGGGTCGCCACTGATCAGTTCACGTGACAAAGCGCTCGTGATCACGCATTACGATGCTGGTTGATTAGTGAAATCGCCTTGCTGATACCGTTTCGGATGCAGGGTTGAAGTACGGCCTGAAGGTGTGCTGCGGCGCCGGCGGGCAGGGCAAGTACAACTACAACAACAAGGCGAGGTGCGGCATGTCCGGCGCCAGCGCCTGCTCCGATCCCCAGAACTACCTCATCTGGGACGGCATCCACCTCACGGAGGCCGCCTACCGCTCCATCGCCAACGGGTGGCTCAAGGGCCCCTACGCCACACCACGAATCCTGCACTGATTGTAATTAGCAGTAGTATTGATTTGCTTGATGGGTTCAGTTCTGGAATGGCTGGCGTGAGTGCGATGGGGCTGATCGATGTGTATGTGTGTGAGTGTAACTGCTAATTTATTTATGATGGGATGTATCTAGTTGTTGGTTATTCTTGGGGTAGCGTTGCTTCCAGAGAAAGAATAAACTTTCAAAATGTTGGTTGATTAACTGTAAAGTGAAAAGCAGAGTGAAATTCAGAGAGGTTTTCATCTTCAGTTTACTTTGCCATGTTTCCTAACATCTGCTTGAGTTAATTTCCAGTGGTTCTGACATTGGACTCCACAATGATCCATTCCCTGATATTTTGGTTAGCTTGGTAGGTAATGAAGCGCCCATGAGACCCTGTTCAAAATGCAGATTCCAACCCGCCTTACGCACCAACTGTAATACTAGCAGAGCTAGGAATTGGGAAAAATTGTAATCCTCCCAAACGGAGACCTCGAAGTCCCCGCAGAGCTGAAACCTCTCCTTGAAGAGTTCCGAGACATCGTTCCAGCTGATTCAAATACCTAACTAAGCGACCTGAATGGAAGGCTAACCAATGAATGAACTGTTCTCCCCAGCTGTTACGAACTATCAGATAGATGGTCAAGAATTGACAGGAATGAAGGGAATTGATTTAAAGGATCAGATAAAGAGGGAATTTTCTATTGGCTAGGCCCCTATCTAATTTGCGGGTTATTGTAACAATCTAAAAAGAAGATAATGTTTGGAGTTCAATAAGCTGTCTGCAAAAGAATAGTTCCTGCCAGTGAAGTACCTAAATAGTGCAATCTCTTGCATCAAGAATTATTCTACTGGAGAACCTTCTTGATTTATCTTTCCCTTATCTTGCTAGCTCTATACCAGTGCTTGAAATAGGCATACTCTAAGGAATTGGCTGTTGAACTAGTAAGCTGATAAGCGAGCGTCGGTATTGGCTTTTTGATAGATGGCAAGGAAAACTAGTAAGTTGAAAAGGTCAGTCACCCCGGATATGCATTACTTTGGTAGTAAAGGAATATGCGTGAGAGGACTATTTCAAAGAAAGACTGGTCCATGGTAGTTCTTGGCAAGGAGGTAGTACCAGTATTAGAGATAGGCATACTTGCCCTCCGTGATTACATTGCCCCAGATACCCAACTGTAATAGAAACCTGCCGCGGACAACTCCTGAAACTCTTCCATGAATTTTTTTATAGTGAGAATGTACCTAGGGAGTTGATTTGCATGTACTAGAACAATGTGTACCTTATGTCACCACTCACCACCATTGCAATGCCATGCTATGATATGGCAAACTGTTGAGCGTCTACAGTTGCAAAGCTCTGCCGTAGTGGTATGTTCTAACGCTCAGATGAAAATTTGCTTGCTTTATTATCTTTATCATACATGGCTAACGATCTCTTAAACATGTCTAAGCCAGGTACCAAAATTGTCCAAGGAACTGCTCTTCAATTATCCCTCCTTTGCAACTTTCAGGAGCTCATCCCAGGCTGTAATCTTCTCTCTAGGCTTGTTCTTCAGCTGGCCTGATGTCTTCTCTTTAGAATCGATCTTCTCCCAGTCATGGAAGGGCACATAGCGGGTATTCTTTTGTTCTAGAATCTCAAGTAGTCCCTTCCGCCCTTGCCTTTTCGAATCGGATGAGGCCACAAGCACGCCCTTCTTTTCATCTTCAAGTATGCTAGCCACCTGTTAATCAACAAATAATTACAACACAACATACAGAGCATACTAAAGTCTCCAACCAATTTCTGATTGTTGTGTTGCCAAAAAAGCTGCTACACATCTCACACTGTAAACAAACCTGAGAAAACTAGCAACTTATTTGACAATATTAAAATTATAGCTTCAAATTATGCCATATGATACAATGGTTAATCCTGACAAGTTCTAACTTTTGAACTAAATGCCATTTTGAGTTTTGGAACAAACTGAACAATTTCTTAGATGTATAAGAATTTGGTCAGAATCTTCGGCCTTTAGGCCAAAAATATGCCAATTTGTATGATGTGCCAGAAAAACAGAAGGTCTAATAAAGCAACTATAAGAATATGCAAATAAAATAAATATTTTAAACCACGCAAATGAATATAAGTTTGGCCCAAATTTTCCAGGCTCGCACTTCTTACCACCATGTACGTCTACGAGTTGATTTAGATTTTTTTAAGCACTAGGAAGAAAAATTTTTGTGGGATAAAATTCACCTGTGACCATTTTGATGATTCCAGATAACCTTTACCTATTTATTCTTCAGTAATTACTTGCATATTTATTGTTTTCTGGAATAACAAAAAACAGCCAAGATACCAAGCAGTTCCACCCAATGTCTTACTGACCTATATCCACAATGAGATAATTTAGGTAGAGTAGAGGTCTGAAGACTGGGATAAGGCACTTGCCTCAACAATTAGGCGACATGGCTAACCTTGATGTGGAAGGTGCTGAGGCTACAGATATGTTGAATAAGGATTGCTTGCTTGATTAAACGAGTACATGCTAGTCCTTTACATAGGACAACTAACTTGATCCACAAGTCAGATCTCAATTTGAACTAAAAACGTACCAAAGATAATTAAGCGAAGAAATTGTTGCATACACACTAAGAATTGTTGCGCTCCAGGTTTTTTGTTGGGAGGACTGGATGTGCCAGATTTACCACTTAAGTGGATCGGACGGTCGAGGAGCCGGCTGATTCTCCCCCAGAATCAGCTGGCAGATGCCTAGTGCTGGCCTTAAAAGTATTATCAAAGACCAAAGAAATGAAACAGTGTACAACTCTAAACCTGAAAGAGATCAATAATTTCACACGAAGTCTGTTCGCTCTACCTTAATGTGCATGATAAGCAGTTCAGAATCAATAATAGGCAAGCCATTCCACAACAATGTACACTGCACACAAACATGAGAACTTTCGTATTAAATTTGCAAGATGGTATACTACCTGCCACTGAACAAATTGCCCTATCCCAAGGAATTAGGCTACTTCAGGAAATATTTTCTGATGTTTTCACATACAAGAACCAATCAAAACTACTCCGCAATCACTACAGGATATAAGTCATTTTATCAATTGGGTGCTTGAAAAACTTTTGCACCACAACAATAGGAAATAATAATAACAATGTGCATACTGCTTTCCTTTCATAAATGGAGGAGCATAGGGTACATACTGTTTCCTCAGCACAATGGAGATTCGTAGCAACAATCCCAGTTGGTCCTCTCTTCAACCATCCCACCACGTACAGTCCTGGTTCCACCGTGGCAGTCTCTGATTCATTGCTCAGAATTCTGCCCCTCAAATTTGGTACAACTCCTGCAATGAACAGAAGATCATTACAAGTATAATTGAAAAGATTTTTTATGGATCAAAGAAGGAAGTAAACAAAGTCTACGCTCCAAGGAATTAAACAAAAGCAATAACATGCACCTCTGTATTTGTCGAAGGGTAAACCTTCTATTGGCAAGGATTTGTAACCAATACTCTTCAAAACCAGTCTAAGAAAAAGATAGACCTTAGGAACCAAGATTTAACTGGTCATCAAAAAACAGGAAAGCATCGTCTAAAGGACTCACCCACATTTCAGATCTTCAAACTCACCAGTTCCGACTGCCACTTGTTTTCCAGTCACTCCATCATCTGTATTACCAACAAAAGTAATTGTCAAAAAAATGTGGAAGAAATTAATCAAGAAGATTCCTGACATCTAACCTTTTAGAAGAGTCTTTTCAAGTTCCACAGCACCAACTGTGGTTCCATCTTCTGAAGGGAGAAATCTGGTAGGTTTTCTAAAAAAGACAAAGTGAAGCTCCTTTCGATCATCATTCCTCTTTTCCTGATGCACGGTAGCGGCTTTTGATAGCAGCTCGTAGACTCTTCTTTTAATTCTACTATTACTCATCTCCTCCTGCAACGAGATAAGTTTTCTTCTATCACAGGCAAGATGACCAAATATGGGAATGTGGACGGAACGTCAGAGTAAATTTACAGCATGTTGTCAGCAAATTACGAGTAAGAAGTCTTGTAGCACTGTGATTCAGATATTATTAAGTGGTTGGTTTGTAAATATTACAATTTACACCGAAGAGCTGCAAAAATGGCATAGGATTGGACACTTGTCGGCCAGTGTCATTCTCATCGCATAACCAGAACAGGGATCAAAACATTTGCAAAGAATGCTGATACTTGTCAACAGGATCCATCAGTTAAGTTGTTCACTTTCTCCAGAATCACTATGCCAACCTATTATGGTTCCATGTGTTCCCTGATTTTCTAATGTCCGCATACAATAAAAGAGGATTGACAAGTTTATTGATTTTAAATGGTCATTCCTCAACCCTACGGCCTTAACCAGTCCTATGTGTTGCCTAACAGCCATGTACACCATGCAAACCTCCCTACTGGTAGTATCATGCTTTGTAGTGCCACAGTTCTAGTAACAAAGTTTTTCCATATTTCAACTTGTTTATGAGCATAAAAACAAGCAAACTTGATCAAAATAAACAAAACCCAGCCAAAAAAATACTAGCCTCAGCTGGGCAGGTACCAGTAAAGAGATCCATTCTGATCCCAAATTCACGAGTTTTCAGAAGCTGAGCTAGGTATATTTAAATAGAAAGCCATAGATGTGAACTCAACCATTACAAATATGCAACTACTGCGGTAATTTACTGCTCAAACCTTATCTGCGGGTGAGGTCACAAGATCAGCTTCCTTGATACAAACGTGGACATTTTTCAAACCTACATGACATCAGTTTTCGAATCTAATATGAGCAATCAGATAAGCCAATATGAATCTACAAAGACTGACAAACTTTGCAACAAGAAAATACCTAATATTTCACGTAGTTCCTTTGCTGTGCAAGCTGCCTGTGCGGGGCCACGTCGTCCAACCAAGAAAACCTTCCTTTACATTAACCAACAATTGCAACACAAGAACTTCTTTTATCATCCTAACACTCATAAGAGCTCACAAACAAAAGTGTTCAAATGAAAAGGTATGGATACCTTATTGTGCTGCTACGGAGAGCATCCAAAGCATAACCAGCAATGTCTGTGGAAGCCAACTCGGTTGTGCACCGAAGAAGAATACGGGCAACATCAAGAGCAACATTTCCCTTGATAGAGTGAACAACACATAAGCAAATAAACATTACAAAAAGAGATAAAAATAATAATTTGGCAAACCATGGAATAACCTATGCTCATTTTCACATATGAGGACGTCACGTTTTCACATGAGGACGTCACTTAAAAAAAGTTGCAGAGACAAATTGTTTTGTCGGGACAATAATCAGTTCAAAAGAAGGAACATAAGCACAGTAAAGTATGAACTTCTCTATCACAGAGAGTTCAGAAAACTCAAACATATTTGCTTTATTGAAGGAAATGGGCAGCTGGCAATGTTTTAAACTTTTAATATCTTCTATAGCCACACAATACTTCAAGGTTAACTGAAATATTGGATCAATAGCAATCTCTCAATTTAGAACTGAATTATGAGTCTGACGTATTTGTTTCAAGTATAGAAAGTTACAAACTACTGTATGAAATACTTCTGTTGACTAAAAATGTTGATGCACTGTTCAAAGTTTATCTACTGATTCGTTTCATAGGACTAAATTCAGATACCTGTCCAAGGACCACAGCAGAATCTGTGTTTTTTAAGTCAGGTGCCAAGTTACACATGTCTGGATGCCCATTATACCACCATACAAACTCTCGAGCTGAATGTATTCCCCTGAGGTCCTAGATACAAAAGACAATATGAGGAATATGACAACCAACCGAAACCGAAGAAAGCAAAACAGAAATAAAATGATAATAATAACACTACACAAGTTTGCACACTAGATGCTATGTCGGTAGCACATAACAGTGTTCCAGCATCTGTGCATAATTTGTGTTTTCTTCTGATGATACCGATTCTGTGTTCATCATAAATGATCGCTACTCTTATGTGGTATTCATGATAAACCATTACTAAAGCTAAGATGTCAGTAGCAAGTATCTTGGGTGATAAATTTTTCTAGTTTCTTTATTATGACAATAATATCATTGTAGCCACCAAATGATCGCTACTCTTATGTGGTATTCATGATAAACCATTACTAAAGCTAAGATGAGTTTGTGCCTATCAAAAAATGTGGAATAAAATAGAAGGAAGCAAATAAATTAAGTTGTACCTCCCCAGGAATGCCAAATGATCTATCACTTTCAGCACCATAAGCAAGAACGACCTGTTAATGAGGACATACTACATCAGCACTCTTTCAATAAAGAACTTCATAACGTCATGGTAACAGAAAATAGCTACTTGGCAAAAATTATAGATCAACGGTTATCTGCTTACAACGTCATATGTCTTCCGCAGCTCTGATAGAGATACATCACTTCCAAGCGTCACATTCCCAAAGAATGAGCAGCGGGCATTCGCAGCTACACGAGAAAATTGGTTTACCACAATCTGTTGAAAGTATATGGAAAACTTAATCTTCTATGGAATTCCTTTAGTGCTATAATATTTATGCAGATTGAGAGGGACAATAAAATCATGAGCATACAAAGTAACTAGTATAGATGTTGGTGTAATCAATATTTTACTTTTCTAAATATCACTGTACAAGAAACTGCAGAATTATAAAGTAGCACAGCAGCTCTAAACAATACGTGTCAGAATTTATTGCAGTTATGGTAGCAGATGCTGTTACATACAAATTTACTGGACTTGAATTTCACAGTAAGACAACAAAATGAAATGGTCACCTTTGTTTCTGGATGATCTGGAGCCACTCCAGAACGAACTAAGCCAAACGGTGTAGGCAGTCTGTCAATAATATCAACTTGCGCTCCTTCATGACCCTTTAGCATCTGCTTCACCAACCAAAAGAAGAGTTCATATAAGCATGGAAATGCTGCAGAAATAAGTAGGTAACTCCCAAGAAAAACTTCGCAAGAATGTTTGCCTAGCCATCTTCATTTTCTCTGTCATATTGAAACATACGCAAGGAAAACAGCCTTCCTTTCTATTGAGACCAAAATCTCTATTTCTGCAACTATGCCATGTGTGTCTATTCTTGCTTCATATGGGGGGTACATTACAGCAAACCTTTTGTTTCTGCAGCATTGCTTCTATGATCTTAGGAGCAACTACAGATGCACTGTTGCCCGAGCATGGTTTAATATGAGCTTTTATTATAGAGCTATAGATTCCAGATTACAGCACATTTGACAATCATCGCTATTAAAATACACAATTCCACGGCTACGACTGCACCTTAGCATTCAGAATTTCATGGAACTGGAATCAGGGGAAAAAATGCTACTCCAGAACAAAGCACCGAAACGCTCTATCACTATCACCGTGAAGGGAAGAACAGACATGAATATGCGAAGGAACCAGCCCCCAAAGAGGGGCAAGACCAAGGGAACCGAAGACCCGCACCTTCTCCGCCGTGTAGAATCCGGCGGGGCCGCTGCCGACGACGCAGACGTGTAGCGGCTCGCGCGTAGAAGCGACGGGGGCGGACGTGGAGAAGCCCGTCGGCCGCAGGAGCAGCATCAGCCTCCTCGCGTGGGGGAGAAGAACCCCACGACCCATCTCCGAAGCAACAAAGTGGTTGGCGACTCGCCGGAAGGGAAGGGGAGGCGTGGGGCGCCGCCGGCCTTCTTCTCTGCCGGCTGCCGCTAGGGTTCGGGGGGGGGCCGGGGAAGGGAAGGGGAGGCGCTGGGCGGCGGGGACCTGGAAGGTTCGGGGCGGGGAGGAAGACCGGTGGCCGGAGGTGGCGTGCTGGCGGCGGCCGGAGGGTGGTGTCACCGGCGGCGGAGAGGGAGCGACGGCGTCGGGCGGCGACGAGATGCTGGTGAGCTCGTCTCTGGTTCTTCCAGCGAACGGAAATCCTCCAGGGAGGCAGGGAGCGACGCTGCATCGGCTATGGGCTTTCCAAAAAAAAAATCCCAAATGCTATATGGGCCGAACTGAAATCCCAGGTTGAGAAGAACAAGAAATGGGAAGAAGAAAAAAAAGAGTTGAAGGAGGAAAATAAAAGGCTAGAGTAAACGTAATACGATCTTAATCAGAACAATAAAACATAAATAAAATCGTGCAGATTTGTGAAGGATGATGTTACGAGTTGTGCATAAAAAAACTCCCTCCGTCGATAAGTAGATATCTGAGATTTATCTAAATCTAGATGTATTAATCTCATACGTCTATTTATAGATAGAGGTAGAGGTAATACCATTTATGTAGCTCTAGTTGTAATAACTATTCTAATTGTTGTATGATACTCTCTCTGTCCGAAAATGGAAGGCGTCTAAAGATTACTCAGAAGTCAATGTTTTCTAAGTTTGACCAAGTTTATACACAAAAATATGAACAATTACAATCCGAAATCAATATCAACTGATTCGCCATAATGTATATTTTTTTAATATGCCCATTTAATATTGTATATGTGGATGTTTTAAAAAAATATTTGGTTAAAGTTACACGGTTTGACTTTAACTAATTTTTAGACGTTTTATTTTTTAGGACGGAAGGAGTACCATGTTTAGAATTTCAAATGTATTTGATTTAATTCTCAAAAGAAAAACAGCTCATCGCGCTACTCCATCTACACCGTGGAGAAGCTGGAAAACCGCGCCAAAGTCGATTTACATCGGTGCAAGTTGGATCCGTCATGGAGGGCGGAGCATGCGGGGTTTACACTCGTGACTTTGCATCACAGTCAGTCACTGAAGCTGCGTCCTATGAAGATGTGGAGAATATTGCTAACAAACTCTGCGATTACTCTAGAGTCTAGACAATTACTCCGAGATTATAAGGCCGGTCTAGCTTACGATGCGAAGTTTGTCCCTTGGATTTCGATAGCATCATCCATCGGAGGTGCCCGATAGTCAGGCCGACACGTTCTCACACATTCTGATCGGGGGCCACTCTAGCAAGCCTTGTTTTTTGGGGCGCATGTGGCCTTGTGGATGGCTGGGCAATTCACGCCACGCAGGCCAGCCGCCCAGCACCGGCCGCGCGATCTGCGGCGAACGTTTCATGCCGCCGCCCAAGGCCACACTGCATGCAGTTAGCTGTCCCAGCCGAATCCACAGCGTTGCCATTGCGCATGTTATGCTGCGCGCGACCGCGACGCGAACGTGCACGCGTAACGTGTCCTACAGGGACCCCACACTCCCACAGCGTACGTGCGAGTGCGATGCGGCTCGCAGCTTCACAGATGGTGTTCAAAGGTACTCCCTGCACTAGCAATTTTGTTTTTTCTTTTCTTTTGAAACGAGGCAGTAGCAAATCTGTGGGGAATCCGTCCATTTAATCAATGCTAGTATAGCATCGCAACACAGAACCGTCCAAGTATTATTTTTTATCCTCTGGAATTTGTTAATGAAACCGTCCAAGTATTTGTGGAGTAATACTTTTCGTATTTATTGTACCTTCTAATTCTATGCGTATTTTTCAAATTAATGTGTGTTTCTCATATTACTGTGTGTATTTCTCGCGTTAGTGCATGTATTTTGTGATATCAGTGGCTGTTTTTTTTCTCATGTTGGTATGTGTACCCCTCTACATTTATTGTATAGACTGTTTTTAAACACGGGAATCTAAGAAAAGAAAGAAACACACAAGAAAAACCGAAAAAAGCCAACGAATTGGGCACGCCGGCCTCAAATCTGCAGCGCGGCGCCTACCTGGGCGGAGAGGTTGAATCGGGATGAGAGACAACCGCAGCACTACCTAACTCAATTCAATCACTACAATAGATGTGACATTATACGATGTTCATTCCATGACGCTTTGGTAAAAGGAAACGTTACATTTTGTGAAAATTTGACTATTTTCTGAGTTTTTTTTTGCTGTATCGTCACAAAATGAGCGTCATATAATGTCACATTAGTTGTAATGGATCCTCGATTCGAGACGGGAGGAAGGGGGCAAAATTGGATGCATTGTGGCTCACGAACGCCGGGGCGGCAATTTAATTTGAGCCCTTCAAGATAGTCCTCCCGTGGAGCACTATGCTAGATTCGTGGTTGGCGCTCCATAGGACTCGTGGTGAAAGCATATGAGGCACCACGAGCTCCGCGAGAGGTGTGAATGGCGCGCCATCGGTTGGAGACCTTGTCAGCGGCGGGGGGCGGCTCGAACTGATGACGGGAGGTGGCGGCAACAGTAGAAAGGCTTAGTCCTGAAATTTTCGTTGCTCCATGATTTTTGAGGTTTGCGGGAAATGTCTAAACATAGGCCGTTCTAAGTAGATGTGTGCATGCGGGAAGCAGTATAAAAGAATTACGGTTTAAACCATTTATGAGATCTCAAATGAATTTTTTTAAGTCTAAATTCAAAATATCGAGTATTTTATGATTTTATCCGATTTAGGAGATATGCTAGAGTTGCTCAAACCAAGCAATATTCCACCTCTGAACGTAGGCAAATCTAGTTCTGTTGAATGCAAGCAGAGTGGAGGGACCGCGGGCACGATGACAACTTAGCTGGTACGCATTGATGCAAACCGATGGAATCCTTGTACTCTGCCACACGATGAGTCGTCTCCATGATGTGCCTTTTGGAACGGTTTTACATAAGCTGCATGATACGGCTGCCGGAGACTGGGGTTGTATACGTACGTGTAGTGCACTACTGCATGTATGAAGCCATGAAGGTCAATCTGACACAAATATAACTGTACTATATATGTTCCAACGAACTGTTTCCCTTTAAGGAACATTTAGTTTATTTTTTAAGACTGACTCAGAGCACTAATGTTCTTTATTTTTTGGTTGAGGAACGACTAACTCTGCCGTCCTATTACATCTGTTCACAAATAGATGTTTTATATTTGTTAAATCTTAGATGTAGGTAGACATTATTTAGTGTATACATACATCTAAATATTTAGATAAATTTAAGACATCTATTTATAGATGAAGAGAGTACTTAACCATGTGCAACTGAGTTGTGGGACACCGCAAACTGCATTTCATAATATGGTTTATGGCCCCAGGATAACCCAAATGTAGCTTACATGTAGCCCTTTTTTTTGAAACTTCAATTTTTTTTTGATTTTGAAGTTTTTCAAAATTCTAAGATTTTGAAGTTTTTCAAAATTCTAAGAGAATACCTGGAAGTAGAGAATATTGTATTCTAGACACGTGGTAGCCCAATCATCCAAAGAAAATGCCAAAAGAAATCTACATACAAAAATGAAAAATCAATAAAAATCAAAAGTTTTGAGAAATTTACACTATTAGGAACTCCATATCTGTGGGCTGTGGCACACATTTTTTTTTACTTTCTATGGTGCATATACCATGCGCCACAGAAGTCATGCCAGTAAATTTTATTTCTGTGGCGTATATCTACATGCGGCACAGAATTTATCCACGATATGCTCCACAGAATTCTCAAAAAATTCATCAATTTCAAAAAAATTCATAAAAATTTAGGAAAAGCAAAAAATGAAATAATCTAAAAAAATACTTGAATTTTTTGAACTGACACCGCGATCATATCTCAAATCATATTGAAATGACAACTTCCCACTAGGTCACCCATCCTCAAATTGCTCCAACCTAACCACCCTTAACTTCTAAGTTCTATTTCATTGAGCTAACCTTCTACTACTATAGTTACTATTGATATTAGTATCATATCTACGGGAGTGACGTTTTGGCACATGGGAGCGTATGCTCCCTTTAATTTGAAATACATGTTAGACATATTTTAAAATGTCAAAAAATTTGAAACAAAAATTTCGCACGTACATCTTCATGTGCTACGCGCTCACAAAGTTGTTTCATGAAAAATCAACATGTCATGTGGCGTGTGTAAAAAAGATAAAATTCGGTGCTGAAACAAAGACTTGTCACAGGATAAATTCTCTCTTTTTCGCTTACACTACAAAAAATATCATTTTTTCGTGAAACTTGACGAATACACATATACTATGGATATGTCCATGTAAATTTTTTGTCAAATTTTTTTAACACTTAGAAATATGTTTTTATGGTAGAGGGATCATACGCACCCGAGAGCCGAATTGAGTTTCTGCATATCTACCCTCTTAAGACAAGAATTTCATAAGGAAATTTAAAAAATTCAAAAAATAGATTTTTTAAATGAAATAATTAAAAATATCAAAAATATAAATTTTTAAAAAATATCAAAAAATCTTAAATTTCAAAAAATAGAAAAGAATCTAAAAAAATTCTAATTTTTTTAAAAAAATAAATTTTAAAATTCAAAAATATCAAAAGAATATAGAAATTAAGAAATATTCAAAAAAATAAATTAAAAAACGAATATTAAAAAATGCTAGAAGTTCAAAAATTGGAAAAGATTATAAAAATTCTAAAATTTCAAAAAATCTAAATTTTTAAAAAATTAGAATTTAAAAATTCAAAACAAAAAGTTCAGTGGCGCATATAGCAAATGCGCTATTTCTGTGGCGCATATCAATATGTGCCACAGAAACTCATTTCTGTGGCGCATATTTGCATATATTTTTATGTGTCACAAAAATATTTTTGTGAAGCATGGCTTTTTAAATGCGCCATATAATCTATTTCTGTATATAAGCATTTTCTTAGTAGTGTTAATATTCCAGTAAAGTTTTAAATATTTTAACTATTTTTTTGAAATGAATAAGGAATATAGATATTCTTCAAAAGCATGGAAATAGTTATGTTACTAAAGGTATCTTAAAACTATTTTCAAAATTTTCATATTTAATCTCTTTGCAATGTATGGATCTCGTTTTGTCTTATTTTTCATGCAGTTTTCCTATATATTGTGTTATGCTGAATTTTCTTGTAAATCCTTAATTTCAAACAAAAAATAAAAATGCGATTGTCCATTTTTTGATTTCGAAATTTCCTTTGCTTACCTTTGAAACCTATCTTTCCTTCTAGTTAGTGGAGTTTTTTAAAAAAAATACTTCTACATTTTTTCGTTGTTCATGATTTCCCCCTATTTTTGTCAAATTGGTGAGTGGCATGTCACACGTGCAAAAAACATTGACAAAATCATGTTTGGAGCTGCTTTCAACGGGGGTGAAGGCCGAAAGGTCATTTGGCATTGGAAGAACAAAAACTTAGAGATGAGGGGAGGGACCAAACCCAAACTATGGTAATCTTTGATTGTTATACCAGCGTCAGCCTTTTATTTTCTCAACAAAAGAAACGTCTTTGGAAAAAAAAAAGTGAAATCACCATTGAGTCAATACAAATCACAATCTGAGATGGAGACAAAGTAGATACTACATATACGTGGGAATAGTTTCCTCGAGCGAGTGGTTTTGGCACCGCCTGCTTGCAAAGGACGTGCACGTTCGGTGGCTAGAAAACGGTTTCAGCTTGACACTAACACAAGGATCTCGACATGATTTTGTCTTTGGAGCTTTCTTCCGCACATGGTAGCCTTCCCATGAATAGACCAGTTGTTGGGGAAGAAGCCGTTCCCACTACGTATTCCTCATCCTTGCCATACTCATGCATTAGAAAAGCTCGTGGGGCTGTGTACTTGCTACTACTGCTACTACATTCATACCCGTATCTCAGTTGCTTGGGCTGAACGAAGAATCATGGGCGGACGTTGTACCTACTATCTTTGAAAGCGCATTTTTGGCCTGCTTTAGGAACGGCCAACGGGGGCACTTGATTGCATTGCACGTCCGAATCCATTCATGAGTAATTCCAACAATTCAATTGAGAGTATCATGCATCGCTCCCTTGATGATGATGTGACTAGCTAGTGGCTACGAATTAGAAATAGAACGGCGAGAGATAAAGGTAAAATGATTGACTAAACAACAAGGTAAAATGATTCCCTGCAAAAAAAGGGGTAAAAAAATGATTGACTAAGCAACTTGGATATGCTTTGAAATGATGCATATATAGATCTATATTGAATCGGTCGAGGTGACACTGTCAGCACCACTATGACACCAAGGAACTTTCTTTTTACAAGGTCCAAGGAATTGATTCTGTTTTTGTATGTTAAGTAAGTACGTACTACTCTTAATGAAGTCGTCGTAATAGAGGACAGACATAAGCATTCTTTGACCTAGATCAAAATTCCATGTGATGTTACAGAGAAAATTTCATGGTGTTTCAAGCTGCCAGAGAAACAGATTTGGAGTGCAAACAAGGTGAAACCTCCAGCTCTCCCTTAAAAAAGATCCATCGTCGTTGACACATCGTGCCAACAACTCACCTAGCTTCGGTGAAATTTTCGCACAACGCAGGATCTTGATGTGGACACCAAGTAGTTAAAAATGCCCTTCTGGTTGATGTCGAGGGCAATATCTTTGATTTTGGTCCAAATGTTAATGAATGGAGAGATGTGGGCGACCCTAAGTGCCAAAATAATTGAGAGGAGCCAAGTCTCTAGGCTGCTCGCCCCCAAGACTATGGAGTATGTTTTTTTTTATCTATTATTGCCAATAACCGCGTCGAAATTCACCACCAATGGTGAATATTTCGCTACCCCAGCCTGCAAATTCCAGTTCACTGCGGTTGTATTGTCGTTTTCCTTTTTCGTCTCCATTAAACTCTCCCTTAGTTGATGAAATGAGGAAAAAGATTTAGTGATGTCATTTCATCCCAAAATGATCCATTGTCCACTATCTTTTATTTGCTTAGCTTTCAGCGTGGAAAATTACATAGTGGTTCATGCTGCTAAAAACAGATTTGAAGTGCAAATAAGGTGAAACCTCTAGCTTTTTTGAAAACAAAAATCATTGGCTGACACATCGTGCCAATAAATCACCGTGAAAATGTCGACAACTAAAGATCTTGATGTGGAGATCCTATTGACTTCGGTCCGAAGGTTGATGAAGTGAGAGATATGGGATGTAAGACCCTTTTCTGCACTGATATGTCACACCCAAGTGCTATCGGTGAGCAATTTCTTAACCATGCAATTATTTTTTCCTTGGCCGAGCCATGAAATTGAGAGGAGCCAAGTATCTAAGCCATTCTTCCCAAGCCAAGCGAGTGCCTGAAAAGAGTGTATTCTTGCCTCCGGTACAAATAATGGCACGTAAATTCAACACTAATGGTGAATATTAGACCTCCTCAGCCTACAAAGTCCATATCGATGAGGCTATCTCGTCAACCATGCAAGAAAAACTACTTTGAATATTGCGTACGCAAATGTGATTTTTGTGTGGCTTTTCCTCCAAAATAGAGTATGGATGACCAACCAAGTGCAACGAAGTGGTGGACCCAACGGTTCTGCAAAGGAGCACGGGGCACGGTGGCTTATCTTTTATTCCAATGTCGTTATATTGTCGGTGTTTGGAGTATGGTAAAGAATTGGTTGATGATGCATGTTCTCAATTGGGACTCTTGGTCCTTCGAGGATTCGGCCAAGGAATGGTGGAGAAACTTTCTTACCAACAGTAACCACCAAAGGAAAGCGGTTGTCACCCTTGCAGTGCTCATTGCTTGGACAATTTGAAATGAAAGGAATGCGAGAAATCAACCATTCCGGCCATCATTCATGCAAAGATCAAAAGTGGGCCAATTGGGTTAAGGCCAGGGCGCAGAATCTGGTAACACCACATATGCCGTGAGAGTAACGGTCATTGCAGGGCAGTAGTCTTTTCTTTTCTTGGCCAATTTTATTATTATTTTGCATTAATTGTCGTTCTTTGTTTTTGGTTCGCTCGTTTAAACTATCTCTTAATACTTTAATAAAACAACGAAAAAAGCTTTTGTTTGTTGTCCGAAGATGGTGTCATTTCATCCTACTGTCCTCCACTATCTTTCATTTGCTTAATTAGGCTTTCACTGTATAATATCCCAGGATTTGAGACGTTTGCGGGGTAGAATTAGAAAAGGGTTGTGCATTGCATCGCAAAACTAGGGAAAATTCCGCGCTTAATTGCATAAAACATAAGAGGGAACAAGTTTCTCTCTCGACACCAGCTAGGGTTAGGGTTTCGAGAGTGCAAAAAATTTGGACATGATCTCATCTGAATTAGGGTTTTGAGAAGAGGGGGAACATTTTCATCTCACACTTTCAGTTGTGTGATTAAATTTGAAATGAGTTTGAAGTGAAATTCAAACTCAAACAACACTAAGACAATACATAATTCAAAGTATTAATAATTCAAATAATAATATTATAATTGTATAATATAAATAAGAAGAGAATATCACAATGAGCTCATGAGAGAAAACTTGAGCTTTATTGATCATCACACACAAGATACATTGTCTTTACAATATTCAAATGGAATAATTATTACATAACACAATTTAGAAAATGATAAATGAAAAAGAAAAGGAAAATTACAACATATTATTAAACTAGCTAAACTAAAAGATCTTCATCTTCTTGATCTTCTTGATCAACAAGTTGATGGAGTAATCTTTGATCATCCTATTTTGATCCCTGCATAGATAAAAAGAAAAACATAAAAGCATATTGTGCCAAATGGCAATGCCACTTGGTAAGTCAGAAACAAAGGAGAATAGGCAGGATAAGATCAACTAGGTCGGAGCTGATCCGCAGCTCCACAAGTCTCAACAGTGAGCAATACAAGCAGCTCACAAGGATGAGTGTCGGGGGTGCTCCTCGACAATGCCCTCCGATTGGGGCTTAGGGTTGATGGAATCCTGTAGGCTGATACGAACCATCGGTTAATAGACAAGCGGGGAGAGCAATTTACCCAGGTTCAGGGCCCTCGATGAGGTAACACCCCTACGTCCTGCATGTCTGATCTTGATTATGAAAATATCGGGTTGCAATGGGGTGCCGAAGGTTTCGGCTATGATCTCGTCGAGAGGCTAAGTGCTACGGCGACCTAGATCTAGACTTCTGGTGGCTAAAGATGCTAAGATTGATTGTGTCCCTCGGCAGCCCCTCTCCCGGCCTTTATATAGGAGGCCAGGTCTCAAGAGATCTGTCCGGGTACAACTAGGTTTACAAGAGACCTAGCACTAAACTTTCCTTGTTCGGCTCTTCGTCTTGTACTTCAAGGAATCTTCTGCAGCACCGTCCTAGTGGCCCACCTTGCCATCGGGTATCTTCATGGGCCTCCAGTTGGGCCGTACAGGATAGGGCTGTTGGAGATATGCCCAAGAGGCAATAATAAATTAGTTATTGTTATATCTTAGTGTTCATGATAAATGTTTACATCCCATGCTATAACTGTATTAACCGAAACATTGATACATGTGTGTTATGTAAACAACAAAGAGTCCCTAGTAAGCCTCTTGTATAACTAGCTTGTTGATTAATGGATGATCATGGTTTCGTGATCATGAACATTGGATGTTATTAATAACAAGGTTGTGTCATTAGGTGAATGATATAATGGACACACACCCAAATGAGCGTAGCATAAGATCAAGTCATTAAGTTCATTTTGCTATAAGCTTTCGATACATAGTTGCCTAAGTCCTTCGACCATAAGATCATGTAAATCACTTACACCGGAAGGGTACTTTGATTACATCAAATGCCATTGCGTAAATGGGTGGTTATAAAGATGGGATTAAGTATTTGGAAAGTGTGAGTTGAGGCATATGGATCAATAGTGGGATTTGTCCATCCTGATGACAGATAGATATACTCTGGGCCCTCTCGGTGGAATATCGTCTAATTAGCTTGCAAGCATATGATTGGATCATAAGAGATGACATACCACGGTACGAGTAAAGAGTACTTATCGGTAACGAGGTTGAACAAGGTATGGAGATAGTGATGATCGAACCTTGGACAAGTAAAATATCGTGTGACAAAGGGAATCGGCATCGTATGTAAATGGTTCAATCGATCACTAAGTCATCGTTGAATATGTGGGAGCCATTATGGATCTCCAGATCCCGATATTGGTTATTGCTCGGAGAGGAGTCTCGACCATGTCTGCATAGTTCACGAACCGTAGGGTGACGCGCTTAAGGTTTGATGTCGCATAAGTAGATTCGGAATATGAGATGGAGACCGAAGTTTGTTCGGAGTCTCGGATGGGATCCAGGACATCACGAGGAGGTCCGGAATGGTCCGGAGAATAAGATTCATATAAGGGAAGTTGATTTCTAGGTTTCGGAAAAGTTCGGAATTTTTCCGGTGAAAGACCGGAAGGTTCTAGAAGGTTCCGGAGGGGTCCACCATGGGGCCCACGACCTAGGGGCCCACATGGGCCGAGGGGGTGCTGCCCAGCCCTAATGGGCCAAGCGCACCAAGCCTCAAGGCCCAGGTCGGCCACCCCTTAGGGTTTCCCCAAAACCCTAAGGGGGGATCAACTTGGGGGGCAAGACTCCCCCCTCCCCCCTTGTGTCGCCGGCCCTAGATGGGTTTGGGGCGCAGGGGGGGCACCCCAGCCGACCCTCCCCCTATATAAAGAGGGGAGGGGCAGGGGCCGACCCAACCCTTCATACCCTAACCCTAGCCGCCCCTCTCTCCTCCACCGCAAGTCTGCTCCGGCTTGGCGAAGCCCTGCAGCTTTTTTCCTCCACCACCACCACCACGCCGTCGTGCTGCTGGGATTCCGTGGAGATCTACCACACCTCCGCTGCCCGCTGGAACGGGGAGAGGAAGGGGCTTCAACGACACCGTACGCGCGACCGAGTACGGAAGTGCTGCCGGATTGCAGCACAGGATATGATCGACTACATCAACAACGAGATCTAATATCGTAGGCTTTGGAAATCTTCGAGGGTTAGTCTCATCTCCATCTCGTTGCTCCGATCTTGTAGATTAGATCTTGGATTTATTCGTCTTGCGGTAGGAATTTTTTTTGTTTTCTATGCTACGAACCCCATCAAGGGAAATGTCGGTTACCCGAAGGGTAATGCCCACGTCAGTAGTCCCCGAGTGTCTAGCCGAAGATTTTTCGGGTAGAGACTAAAGCATGCCTCCACTGAACGTTCTTCTCCCTTGATTGTTCTTGTCCATCTTGTAACAGCTTCGTCTTCTTTTATCGGGTGCGCGTCCAGCGCTCCCGCTGGGAGTAGCCCCCGAGTCTAGATACGAATGCTTGCAATCCGTATGTAGACTTAAGTTGTGCCACTCGAATATCTTCTTCTGCCGAAGTTTCTTGCAAGTCTTCATAGGTCATCCGATACACGCATATCAGGGCTTGTACCTTTCAGTAAAGTTTGGACGCGTAAAAGATATTGAGTAACGTGCCCAGCTTTGCTGGTTAACTTCCAATGGCAAAACAACGTTACCCTACACAGAATCAAGTCCCCAGGCATGATCGTGGAATGCAAAAAAAAATTTATCGGGTGCGCGTCCAGCGCTCCCGATAGGAGTAGCCCCCGAGTCTGGGCACGGGCGCTTGTGGCCGGGTGCAGACTTGAGCTGAGGATACCGCTCTTTTGTTTACATACTTCTTCACGCCCTTCTTTCTGGAAAAATCTTCGAGTCTTCGCTTATCGGGTGCGCGTCTAGCGTTCCCGATAGGAGTAGGCCCCGAGTCTAGGTGCGGATGCTTGCAATCCGTGCGTAGACTCAAGTTGACCACTCGACAGTTTCATTTCTTCGACTCCTCAAGCAAACTTTTATGACGTCAGTGATGACTTCACCACTGTCGCAGTCCTGACATGACAGGACACGACCTGTTGGGCCCATCTTACTTATGTGTGGTCCTATTTTTAAGAAATGACCGCTTCTCGCGTGTGGTTACCAAAGAGTCTCCTCGATTCCCGTGATTTGTTGATGAAAAAGAGACTCTTTCAGTAAATTGGGGACGCGTGCCCGTTCGATCCTTAGCTTTGCATCTTATAATCTCTCGTTGCAAATCTTCTCCTCTTCACACTCCATCATTGCATCCTTTTCTTCCTCATTCATCTCCTGCACTCAAAACTACTGCGCCGCCGCCAAATCCAGATCTCTCGTGAATCTGCAAGATGGGGAAGAAGAAGATCTCCACCCTTGCTACTAGTGCTGCGAGCAGCGGCGCCGCCGCCAGATCTTCTCCAAACCCTCCGAAAAGGAGCGCCTCCCACGCTCCTCCTCTAGCTCCGGCGCCGCCAGCGCCATCAAGTTCTGCCGCTGGGTCCATCCCCGGCGATTGGCCTGCTTCCACCACCACGAAGCGTGATGAGAAGAAGGCTAAAAGCCTCGGATATGATCCTTCTGAAGAGGGGAATGTTATTCTCCCAGGTGCGATTTCATGGCCCAATCCCCCTGCTGGTTTTACCGTGATGTTCTTATCTTTTTTGCATCGAGGTCTTTCGCTTCCTGTTCACAAATTCCTTCACCATCTTCTCCGAGTTTACGAGATTGATGCGTGCAGTTAACACACGTCCGTTGGGAACCCCAAGAGGAAGGTGTGATGCGTACAGTAGCAAGTTTTCCCTCAGTAAGAAATCAAGGTTTATCGAACCAGTAGGAGTCAAGGATCACGTGAAGGTCGTTGGTGACTGATACGTCTCCGACGTATCGATAATTTCTTATGTTCTATGCCATATTATTGATGATACCTACATGTTTTATGCACACTTTATGTCATATTCGTGCATTTTCTGGAACTAACCTATTAACAAGATGCCGAAGTGCCTGTTCCTGTTTTCTCGTTGTTTTTGGTTTCGAAATCCTAGTAACGAAATATTCTCGGAATTGGACGAAACGAAGACCCGAGTTCCTATTTTCACCGGAAGCATCCGAACACCCGAGAGCCGCCGGAGGGGGCCCTGTGGGCCCCAGATGATAGGGTGGCGCGGCCTGGGCCCTGGCCGCGCCAGCCTATGGAGTGGCCACCCCTTCGACCCTCCTGCGCCGCCTCTTCGCCTATATAAAGCCTCCGTCGCGAAACCCCTGAGGCGAAGAACCACGATACGGAAAACCTTCCAGAGCCGCCGCCATCGCGAAGCCAAGATCTGGGGGACAGGAGTCTCTGTTCCGGCACCCTGCCGGAGCGGGGAAGTGCCCCGGAAGGCTTCTCCATCGACACCGCTGCCATCTCCACCGCCATCTTCATCACCGCTGCTGCTCCCATGAGGAGGGAGTAGTTCTCCATCGAGGCTCGGGGCTGTACCGGTAGCTATGTGGTTCATCTCTCTCCTATGTGCTTCAATACAATAATCTCATGAGCTGCCTTACATGATTGAGATTCATATGATGATGCTTGTAATCTAGATTTCATTATGCTAGTCAAGTGAGTTTTACTTATGTGATCTCCGGAGACTCCTTGTCCCACGTGTGTAAAGGTGACGATGTGTGCACCGTGTGGGTCTCTTAGGCTATATTTCACAGAATACTTATTCACTCGTTGAATGGCATAGTGAGGTGCTTATTTATATCTCTTTATGATTGCAATGTGTTTGTATCACAATTTATCTATGTGCTTCTCTAGCAAAGTTATTAAAGTAGTTCTATTCCTCCAGCACGTGTGTAAAGGTGACAGTGTGTGCACCGTGTTAGTACTTGGTTTATGCTATGATCATGATCTCTTGTAGATTGCGAAGTTAACTATTGCTATGATAATATTGATGTGATCTATTCCTCCTACATATGCATGAAGGTGACAAAGTGTGCATGCTATGCTAGTACTTGGTTTAGTCTTTTGATCTATCTTACACTAAAGGTTACTAAAATATGAGCATTATTGTGGAGCTTGTTAACTCCGGCATTGAGGGTTCGTGTAATCCTACGCAATGTGTTCATCATCCAACAAAAGTGTAGAGTATGCATTTATCTATTCTCGTTATGTGATCAATGTTGAGAGTGTCCACTAGTGAAAGTCTAATCCCTAGGCCTTGTTCCTAAATATCGCTATCGCTGCTTGTTTCATCGTTTTACTGCGTTACTACTGCTGCGTTACTACGCTTGTTTATCGTCCCGGGCAAAGCACTTTTCTCGGTGTCGTTGCTACTACTTATTCATACCACCTCGTATTTCACTATCTCTTCGCCGAACTAGTGCACCTATTAGGTGTGTTTGGGACACAAGAGACTTCTTGCTTTGTGGTTGCAGGGTTGCATGAGAGGGATATCTTTGACCTCTTCCTCCCCGAGTTCGATAAACCTTGGGTGATCCACTTAAGGGAAACTTGCTGCTGTTCTACAAACCTCTGCTCTTGGAGGCCCAACACTGTCTACAAGAATAGAAGCTCCCGTAGACATCAAGCACTTTTCTGGCGCCGTTGCCGGGGAGGGAAGTTAAACGGCACTCACACATTGGCAAGCCCAACAACTAAGCACTTTTCCTCCCTCGTCAACTACGCGCCAAGCACTTTTCTGGCGCCGTTGCCGGGGAGGAAAGGTAAAAGGTACTCATACTCCGGTTCCAGTGTAACGATGCTTTTCCGGCGCCATTGTGTTTGTGCTCGAAGCTATTTCCTTTAGATCCCGCAATTGCATCTTTTTGTTTCTTGTTTACACTAGTTTGGCATAATGGACAACAATGAGCTTCTTATTCTATTTCCTGATTTAAAACATGGATTGTTTGATGCGAAAATTAAAAAACCTATGGAATCTTATTTGCATGCTGGTAGTAATATTAGTATGAACGCTTTGAACACCATTGTTGATAATGATATAGAAAGTTCTAAGCTTGGGGAAGCTGGTTTTCATGATCTTTTTAGTCCCCCAAGCATTGAGGAGAAAATTTTCTTTGATAATACTTTGCCTCCCATATATGATGATTATAATAGTGGTCTTTTGGTACAACCTACTATGGAGAGTAAATTTTGTTGTGATTATACTATGCCTCCTACACTTGATGAGAATAATAATGATAGCTACTTTGTTGAATTTGCTCCCGCTATTACTAATAAAATTGATTATGCTTATGTGGAGAGTAATAATTTTATGCATGAGACTCATGATAAGAATGCTTTATGTGATAGTTATATTGTTGAGTTTTCTCATGACACTACTGAAAGTTATTATGAGAGAGGAAAATATGGTTGTAGAAATTTTCATGTTACTAAAATGCCTCTCTATGTGCTGAAATTTTTGAAGCTACACTTGTTTTATCTTCCTATGCTTGTTACTTTGCTCTTCATGAACTTGTTTATTTACAAGACTCCTATGCATAGGAAGCATGTTAGACTTAAATATGTTTTGAATTTGCCTCTTGATGCTCTCTTTTGCTTCAAATACTATTTCTTGCGAGTGCATCATTAAAACTGCTGAGCCCATCTTAACGGCTATAAAGAAAGAACTTCTTGGGAGATAACCCATGTGTTATTTTGCTACAGTACTTTGTTTTATATTTGTGTCTTGGAAGTTGTTTACTACTGTAGCAACCTCTCCTTATCTTAGTTTTGAGTTTTGTTGTGCCAAGTAAAGTCTTTGATAGTAAAGTAAAGGGATTTCTATTTTCGTGCCCTCCGGTCCTTAGTTGTACTCAGTTTTCCCCAGCTCCTTAGTTTTTCCTCAGTTTTCCCCAAGCCCTTGTTTGAAACCCGTGAAGCAGCTCGGACGGCGGGATTCCCGTTTAGTTGACCGTTCGTCACGTGTGGGGCCGCGTCTTGTGGGGCCGAGTCGTGTGGGCCCGCGTCGCGTGGGGCCGGTAGAAAGGGACCGCGTGGGACAGGACGAGAAGCGTTTGGTTGCACGTGAGCAGGAGCTGGGTTCTGTCTCTCTCGGCCCCAAATTGGCATCCCTATTAAGTGCACCTTTTTCCCCTCTTTCTCTCTCGTCCTTTTCACCAAATTAGTATAAAATCTAGAGAAGCTTGCATTTCTGACTTTCTTCAATTATTTGTGCCTTTTGGCCCTCGTTGTTTGCCCAATATGGCAGCAAATCTAGTACTCCCTCCGGTTCATATGTATGTAGTTAAATCTAGAAGCAAATCTCCAGGATAATGTACGATAAATTCACAAGTCATAGTAAATCAAGAAAACTAAGTACGGCCAACAAAATATAGTAGACTAGGGATAGATAATCCCTAGATAATATGGATAGATAATAGGCTGCATACACAAGCAGCCAACATAGTAACGAGTTCTTCACAAGACCATCATACTAACATAACAACAAGGGATCCCTAGCTAACAACAAAGGGATCCCAACAACAAACTAGGAGGCAAGCAAGCAGCAAAGACACGTCCAGGACTCCGCCTACCCCATCCGGCTCTCCCTCCACTTGTTGCTCTTGCTCCCCTTGGGAGCCTTGGGCTTGAGCGGAGGCATGCGCCCGGCGGAGATCTCCACCCGCCGGAAGCCGCGGAGGTGCATGCCGAGCGCCCTGTGCTTGGCGCGGAAGGAGTGGACGTTCACCGCCGTGCCGACCTTGGGGAAGGTGTTGCCGATGTTCTCGCATGCGTGACGAGGCGCTTGAAGTCCGTGGCGCCGAGTCTCCCGGGTGCGAAGGGGCACCCGTACACCTCCTTGGCGAAGTAGGAGATGTATCGGCCGACCTGCAGCCTCCGCAGCGACTGGCGAGTCTTGACGTCCTCCTCGCTCTTCGTCGCCGCCGACGTCGCTGCCGTACATCCGATCCATATCAAACGTAAACTAGTGAATGAGTTGCAACGATGACTAACGTACATGATAACAAAGTTAAGAAAAACAGTAGTCAGCCTCGCTAGAGTGGACATGATTATATATCTACAGGGAAGGGGTAAGCGAACTAAAGCTCATGCACAACAGATTTGTACACAAGCAATGGTTCGCTGAACCCTCCCCGTAAAAATTTGTGCCCAACCATTCATCATAGGCAAAGAAACAGCATTCTAGATCTCGAACTAGATCCGAACTTGAACACATTCGAGATTATTTGCAAAATTAAACGGTTGATATCTTTTGATTAGTGCATAAAATAACTGATTGAGATCCCATGATTACTTGCATAAATTAACCGATTGAGATCCAATATTACTTGCATAAATTAACCGAACAACCGAACCCCAAATCAAGAAGTGATCAAAACAAAATGGAATAAAATCGGCGCAAATATTAGCCCAATACTCGATCCATCTACAGTATCCATCTACACCAGCAAAAATAGGGTTCAAAAAGGAATGGGGAACAAAAAGGAAGCAAACCGTAGTTACCTCGTTCCATGGGTCCTCCAGGGAGGTGTCGTAGGGGTTCGGGGGCGGGACGTACGGCACGGGTCGTAGGGGTCCCATCCCGCCGGATCCGATCGCCACCGGCGGCAGCAGCCTCCGATGCACCGGCGGCGGCGGCGGCGGCGGCGTCGTCCGTCGAGGGGACGGGGCCGAAGATGGAGGCGTCGCGCTTCGAGCCAACCTCGACGATGGGATTGGCATTCTCCTTGTCCATCTCTCCCGCGGAGGAAGAGGAAGAGGAAGAGGGAGAGGGAGAGGGTTTTTGCTTTGGAGAAGATGATGGGACGTGGGAGAGAGTTGGCGATGCGTGAGCGAGTGAGAGTGACAGAGACAAGGGGAGGAGGCGTCTATAAAGGCGAGGGGTGGTTAATGCGACCCGCGTCCTACGCGTGCACGTGTGCACGTCTCGCACGTCTTGGACTTCGCAACGCGACACGCGTCCACGATTGCACGTCTCGACTTCTCCACCGCGACCCGCGTCTACGCGTCAACAATTGCACGTGTCCTCGAGTCTAACCCCGGAAATTTAGATATACTCAGGTATACCCTCGAGTCTTATACTAGCATTTTTTGTGTGCTCAATTTTCCCCTCGAGTGCTAATACCGGCTAGTGCAATATACTCAGCTTTACCCTCAAGTGGCTGGTCAACGGAGAGTCAACAAATGGGATTAACTAGTTAAATGAGTCATTTAATGTGCAAAAAAATCCTAAAAAGAGTGGCACTTACTCATGGAGTCTTTACCACAAATTGACACTTCTCAAATCATAGATAAATCATAGATAAATCAAGTTTTACCACAAATTGCCACTTCTCAAATCACCTAGTAGCTATGAAGGTGCATGGTTTTCCACAATAAGCCCTTCCCAAAACAAGCTTCCCCCAAATCATACTTTGTCTAAATGAGGCCACAATTCTCACACCGATGTATATTGGTATTGCAAATAGTTTGAGGTAGGCCAAGATGGGTTTCATTGTACAAAACACGCATTTTCCATTTTTTAAATCTCATATTTGAATCCCTTAGTCTATTTACTACTCGGTGCCCTTGGTTTCTTGATAGTACTCGCTTTGCCCTCTCTCTTCACAAATTCTCGCAGTACGTGCATCATCGCTCCGATTGGTCTAGCCCATGTCACGCGGATCGTGCCCACCGACCGTTGATCGTATGAAGGGAACGGGCAGGATAACCCCTCTCTCTCTCGTTGGCGGTTAATTAGCTTGTCCGAAGGGCGGTTTTCTCGTATTATTTTTCACGCGCTAAAAATTATAAACTGTTTTAGGCGTTATTTTTCACGCAAAAAATGATAAACCATCACCGATTTGTTGTTACCATTACTTTTCACGCAAAAAAATGATAAACCATCACCGATTTGTTGTTGCCATTACTTTTCACGCAAAAAATTGATAAACCATCAACAATTTGTTGTAGCCATTACTTTTCACGCAAAAAAAATGATAAACCATCACCGATTTGTTGTTGCCATTACTTTTCACGCAAAAAATGATAAACCATCAACAATTTGTTGTAGCCATTACTTTTACGCAAAAAATGATAAACCATCAACAATTTGTTGTTGCCATTACTTTTCACGCAAAAAATATGATAAACCATCACCGATTTGTTGTTGCCATTACTTTTCACGCAAAAATGATAAACCATCAACAATTTGTTGTAGCCATTACTTTTCACGCAAAAAATGATAAACCATCAACAATTTGTTGTAGCCATTACTTTTCACGCAAAAAAATGATAAACCATCAACAATTTGTTGTAGCCATTACTTTTCACGCAGTAAAAACCTAATTTGTTACAAAAGCTGGTTTCAGTGAGACCTAACCAAGTTTGGCATACATGATGGCATACCTATAACAACAAGGAATATCTAAAAGGGAAAGTTTCAGAAAATTTAGGGTGAAAATGATGCCATACATGATGCCGTTTTTCGAGGTTTTGACCTCGAAAATCAATTGGGTATTGTAAAGGGAAATAAAAAGTTCGAAAAATGTAAAAACGAAACAATCTATCTATCTATGTATAGAAGATCAGCTGTATGAAATTTGAGGTTATTTAGAGAAGGTAGAAAAAATCACCTTGTTAGAAAAGTCTGGTTTCGAACGAGACGAAACGGCATGCGCTTAAGCAAAGTGATTTTTTCGAACATCTCCAAATGACCCCAAATTTTCCATACATGATGCCATACGTGTAACAACAAGGAACCCTATCTAAAAAGTGTCAAAAAAGTTTGCCCAACCGTATAGCTCTATCAAAAAGAACCTCACCATGGCGCTAGTATAATTTTGGGATAGTTACAAACTTTCGTTACCTAACCTTCAACATGAAACTTGTTTCAAATTCATTTTGGCCTACAAGAAACAAATCCCAACTTGATTCGAGCACCACAGCCTCCAAACGATGCCGATGCCGATATCGGCATGGTCGAACGGCTATGCTCGCCGCCACCGCTAGGTCAACGTCGGGATGCACCCTCAATCCCGTCCCTCATTCGATCACTGACACACCAGAGATACCGCCGAGGCCAATGCCGAACGTACATGCCGATGCCAATGCCGATCATGCATGCACGCCGCTGTGGGCACGGCCACGCCGACCCGCTATGCTGGACGCCACAGACCGCCGCGAGGTCTTTCCCTTCGCCACCACACTCTCCTAGCACCCACCTATACACGCCATAAAGGAGAGACACTAGTTTTCTCTACATTGCTCGCGTTCGTGTCCGACACGCGTCGACCAAAGTTTTGAGGTGGTCGTCGATGTCGTCGACCATTTCTTCTCTTCTTTGCATGGTTAAACGCGTCTAGTTCATATCTATCTAATGCGTCCGGTCTCGCCTCATGCAGCTCTTTGTGGACGTCGATCTCATCTCGGCACCCCGCATACCACCTCCTCCGTACCATCGCCGTAGAGCGCCGTTTAAAACTCTAATCCTACCCGTGTATTGCCCCTTGTATCAGCCGTCATGGCCCCACTTGTCATTTGATATACCGAAGCCCCACTCGTTCGCGTTTTGGTCAGGGATACAGCGATGCTTACGGTCAAACAAAGATGGATGGTCCGACGTGTCTTTGCAGGCTCTACGTGGCCCCACTAGTCGAAGATAACGGTCAACCGTCGGCAACCGGCCGTTACATCACGTGTGATGGTTTCAGACAAACGCTTGGGTAAAACTGAGGAAAAACTAAGGAGCTGGGGAAAACTGAGCACAACTAAGGACCCGAGGGCACGAAAATAGAAATCCCTAAAGTAAATACTAGATTTGGATTACTGCGCAGTTCCAGATTTCTTTACTGTCACGAATCTGGGTCTATCTCCCTGTAGGTAGCTCAGAAAATTAAGCCAATTTACGAGCATGATCCTCAGATATGTACGCAACTTTCATTCAATTTGAGCATTTTCGTTTGAGCAAGTCTGGTGGCCTAATAAAATCCATCTTTACGGACTGTTCTGTTTTGACAGATTCTGTCTTTTATTTCGCATTGCCTCTTTTGCTATGTTGGATGAATTTCTTTGATCCACTAATGTC
>NC_061511.1:85051888-85153014 GCF_022539505.1 Lolium rigidum
GGGATGCTTGATACGTCTCCGACGTATCGATAATTTCTTATGTTCTATGCCATATTATTGATGATACCTACATGTTTTATGCACACTTTATGTCATATTCGTGCATTTTCCTGGAACTAACCTATTAACAAGATGCCGAAGTGCCGATTGCTTGTTTTCTGCTGTTTTTGGTTTCAGAAATCCTAGTAACGAAATATTCTCGGAATCGGACGAAATCAAGACCCAGGTTCCTATTTTCACCGGAAGCATCCAGAACACCCGGGAAGGACCAGAGGGGGGCACTGGGCCCCCAGATGATAGGGTGGCGCGGCCTGGGCCCTGGCCGCGCCAGCCTATGGTGTGGCCACCCCTTCGACCCTCCTGCGCCGCCTCTTCGCCTATATAAAGCCTCCGTCGCGAAAACCCTGATGCGAAAAACCACGATACGGAAAACCTTACTGAGACGCCGCCGCCGCCGATCCCATCTCGGGGATTCGGAGATCTCCTCCGGCACCCCGCCGGAGAGGGGATTCATCTCCCGGAGGACTCTACACCGCCATGGTCGCCTCCGGAGTGATGAGTGAGTAGTTCACCCCTGGACTATGGGTCCATAGCAGTAGCTAGATGGTTGTCTTCTCCTCATTGTGCTTCATTGTTGGATCTTGTGAGCTGCCTAACATGATCAAGATCATCTATCTGTAATACTCTATGTTGTGTTTGTCGGGATCCGATGGATAGAGAATACCATGTCATGTTAATTATCAAGTTATTACATATGTGTTGTTTATGATCTTGCATGCTCTCCGTTACTAGTAGAGGCTCCGGCCAAGTTTTTACTTTTAACTCCAAGAGGGAGTATTTATGCTCGATAGTGGGTTCATGCCCGCATTGACACTCGGGACAAGTGATGGAAAGTTCTAAGGTTGTGTTGTGCTTGTTGCCACTAGGGATAAAACATTGGCGCTATGTCCGAGGATGTAGTTGTTGATTACATTACGCACCATACTTAATGCAATTGTCTGTTGTTAGCAACTTAATACTCGGAGGGGTTCGGATGATAACCTGAAGGTGGACTTTTTAGGCATAGATGCAGTTGGATGGCGATCTATGTACTTTGTCGTAATGCCCAATTAAATCTCACTATACTTATCATGTCATGTATGTGCATTGTTATGCCCTCTCTATTTGTCAATTGCCCGACTGTAATTTGTTCACCCAACATGCTTTTATCTTATGGGAGAGACACCTCTAGTGAACTGTGGACCCCGGTCCATTCTTTAATACTGAAATACAAATCTGTCTGCAATACTTGTTTTTACTATTTTCTCTCGCAAACAATCATCTTCCACACAATACGGTTAATCCTTTGTTACAGCAAGTCGGTGAGATTGACAACCTCATCTGTTTCGTTGGGGCAAAGTACTTTGGTTGTGTTGTGCAGGTTCCACGTTGGCGCCGGAATCTCCGGTGTTGCACCGCACTACATCCCGCCGCCATCAACCTTCAACGTGCTTCTTGGCTCCTCCTGGTTCGATAAACCTTGGTTTCTTTCTGAGGGAAAACTTGCTGCTGTGCGCATCATACCTTCCTCTTGGGGTTGCCCAACGAACGTGTGAAATACACGCCATCACTTGGCAATTTTTTTGAGCTCTCAAGTAGATCATGTTTACTCATGCATCATGTAGTTTGAACCTATTAGTGGAGAATTACCGTAGAGCTTGTTGAAATTGGTTTACATGATTGGTCTCTCTAAGGTCTAGATATTTTCTGGTAAAAGTGTTTGAGCAACAAGGAAGACAGTGTAGAGTCTTATAATGCTTGCAATATGTTCCTATGTAAGTTTTGCTGTACCGGTTCATACTTGTGTTTGCTTCAAACAACCTTGCTAGCCAAAGCCTTGTACTGAGAGGAAATGCTTCTCGTGCATCCAAAACCTTGAGCCAAAACCTATGCCAATTGTGTCCACCATACCTACCTACTATGTGGTATTTTCTGCCATTCCAAGTAAATACTTCATGTGCTACCTTTAAACAATTCAAAAGTTATTATCTCTTATTTGTGTCAATCTTTTATAGCTCATGAGGAAGTATGTGGTGTTTTATCTTTCAATCTTGTTGGGCAGCTTTCACCAGTGGACTAGTGGCTTCATCCGCTTATCCAATAATTTTGCAAAAAGAGCTGGCAACAGGGTTCCCAGCCCCAATTAATTAACTTCCATTAATAATTCTCTTCACGTGTTTTGCCCTGATTCATCAGTAAGCAACTTAATTTTGCAAATAGACACTCCTTCATGGTATGTGAATGTTGGAAGGCACCCGAGGATTCGGTTAGCCATGGCTTGTGTAAGCAAAAGGTTGGGAGGAGTGTCAACCATAAATAAAACTAAAGTACATGTGTAAACAAAAGAGAAGAGGGATGATCTACCTTGCTGGTAGAGATAACGTCTTTCATGGGAGCCGCTCTTTGAAGGTCTGTTTGGCAAGGGAGTTAGAGTGCCCACTATCATTCGTTGACAACAACAAATACCTCTCAAAACTTTACTTTTATGCTCTCTATATGATTTCAAAACTTAAAAAGCTCTAGCACATGATTTAATCCCTGCTTCCCTCTGCGAAGGGCCATTCTTTTACTTTAAGTTGAGTCAGTTTACCTACTTCCTTCCATCTTAGAAGCAAACACTTGTATCAACTGTGCATTGATTCTTACATATTTGCTTATTTGCATTCATCATATTACTTTGTGTTGACAATTATCCATGAGATATGTATGTTGAAAGTTGAAAGCAATTGCTGAAACTTAATCTTCCTTTGTGTTGCTTCGATGCCTTTACTTTGAATTTATTGCTTTATGAGTTAACTCTTATGCAAGACTTTTGATGCTTGTCTTGAAAGTACCATTCATGAAAAGTTTTGCTATATGTTATCTATTTGGTTAGCAACTATAGATCATTGCCTTGAGTCACTTCATTCATCTCAAATGCTTTACAATAGTATGATCAAGGTTATGTAAGTAGCATGTCACTACAGAAATTATTCTTTTTATCGTTTACCTACTCGAGGGTGAGTAGGAACTAAGCTTGGGGATGCTTGATACGTCTCCAACGTATCTATATTTTCTTATGTTCCATGCTTGTTTTATGACAATACCTACATGTTTTGCTCGCACTTTATAATGTTTTTATGCGTTTTCCGGAACTAACCTATTAACAAGATGCCGAAGTGCCGGTTCTCGTTTTCTGCTGTTTTTTGTTCCAGAAAGGCTGTTCGGGCAATATTCTCGGAATTCGACGAAACGAAGACCAAACATCATAATTCACCGAGACGGACCAGGACACCGAAGGGGAGTCAGAGGGGAGGCCTGGAGCCCCCAGACCATAGGCCGGCGCGGCCTGGAAGGGGGCGCGCCGCCCTATGGGGTGGGACCCCCAGATACCCTCCTGCGCCGCCTCTTCGCCTATATAAGCCCTTTCGACCTAAAAACGCGATACGAATTGACGAAACTCTAGAAAGACTCCAGGGGCGCCGCCGCCATCGCGAAACTCCAATTCGGGGGACAGAAGTCTCTGTTCCGGCACGCCGCCGGGACGGGGAAGTGCCCCCAGAAGCCATCTCCATCAACGCCACCGCCTCCATCATGCTCCGTGAGTAGTTCCCCCATGGACTACGGGTTCTAGCTGTAGCTAGTTGGTACTCTCTCCCATGTACTTCAATACAATGATCTCATGAGCTGCCTTACATGATTGAGATTCACCTGATGTAATCGGTGTTGTGTTTGTTGGGATCCGATGGATTGTTACATTATGGTTAGTCTATCTATAAAGTTTGTGAAGTTATTGTTGCTGCAATCTTGTTGTGTTTAATGCTTGTCACTAGGGCCCGAGTGGCATGATCTTAGATTTAAGCTCTATACTTATTGCTTAGATTGTATCTACAAGTTGTTTGCACATGTCTATGTCCGGAACCCGAGGCCCCGAGTGACAGCAGAATCGGGATAACTGGAGGGGAAGGCGTAGGTATGAGGATCACATGTTTTCACCAAGTGTTAATGCTTTGCTCCGGTGCTCTATTAAAAGGAGTACCTTAATTGCCAGTAGATTCCCTTGAGGCCCGTCTGCCACCGGCTGGTTGGACAAAAGATGTTGTACAAGTTTCTCATTGCGAGCACGTATGACTATATATGGAAAACATGCCTACATGATTAATAATCTTGATGTTCTGTCTTAATGCTATTTCAATCCTATCAATTGCCCAACTGTAATTTGTTCACCCAACACTTGTTATTGGAGAGTTACCACTAGCGTAGATAGTTGGGAACCCCGGTCCATCTCTCATCATCATATACTCGTTCTATATGTCATTGGAAGTAGTATCAACTATTTTCTGGTGCCATTGCCTCTGTGTTACTATTACTGCTGCTTTGTTACTGTTACTATTGCTCTCATATTACTGTTGCTTTCACATCACCCCTGTTACTAGTGCTTTTCCAGGTGCAGCTGAATTGACAACTCAGTTGTTAAGGCTTATAAGTATTCTTTACCTCCCCTTGTGTCGAATCAATAAATTTGGGTTTTACTTCCCTCGAAGACTGTTGCGATCCCCTATACTTGTGGGTTATCAGGTGCCAAAATTATTATTACAGGGCAGAAAAAGATTTTCAAACCTCTAAACAACTAAGCATCTTACAAAACAAGTAGTGCTACAGCAAGTAAAGCAAGTGGAGGAAGAAAAAAATATTGTTTAGCTCTTCTATGCATATAAAATGTACTTGCTAACAAGGTTGATCAAGTCTTGCCACCAAATAAATTTTACATGACATAAGAAGAAATAAACCTCAAATCAATCATGTTACCTTGTATTGAATTGATATGGATCCAATCATAATACTTTTATATCCTTGCTTAGGCTCATATATAAGACAATCAATAGTTCCCACTTTGATAGTTCTCACATTAGAAATTGTATTAACTCCACATACTTTATCAATCCTCTTGGGAAAATAAACAGTATGCTCCTTGTCATCAACATTGAAAGTAACTTTTCCTTTATTGCAATCAATAACAGCCCCTGCGGTGTTAAGAAAAGGTCTCCCAAGAATAATAGACATATTATCATCTTCAGGCATTTCCAACACAACAAAATCAGTTAATATTAAGCAATTATTAGTAACTTGAACAGGAACATCCTCACATATACCAACAGGAACAGCAGTAGCTAGATTTATCAGCCATTTGCAAAGATATATCAGTTGGTATCAACTTATCCAAATAGAGTCTCTTATAAGAGAAAAAGGCATAACACTAACACCTTCTCCCAAATCTTCTTTAGTATACTTTTTATTTTTAGCATGCTTTTCAGGTTCATCTTTAACCTCTTCTTTATCAGAAGCATCATTCTTATCATTATCTTTATCATGTTCATTACCACTTTCAGTTTCAGCATCGAAATAGAAATACTATTAGGATCATTAATAGGCTCAGAGGATTCTACAACAGTTTTATGTTTCTTCTTCTTTTTCTTAGAAGGAGCACTAGTTTCAGTTCGTTGAGAATCTTGTTCAACTCTTTTGGGATGCCCCTCGGGATATAGAGGATCCTGAGTAGAAACACCGCCTCTAGTTGTTATTTCATAAGCATGTTTTTCTTTAGAACTATTTTTAACAAGTTATTTTGCACTTTAGTGAGTTGATCAATTTGAGTTTGAACCATATGAAAATGTTTAACAAGCATCTTAACATCATTGGAGGTTCTCTCCACAATACCATGCAATTCACTAATAGCTCGAGAATTTTCCATTAAATGATTCTCTACTCTCATATTAAAATTATTTTGCTTAACAATATAATTATCAAACTCATCTAAGCATTGATCAGGAGTTTTTGAGTACGGTATATCTTCCCTACTAAAGCGTTGAAGAGAGTGTACCTCAATCATGGATGAAGGGGGAGTTATCTTACATAAATCTTCTATGGGGGGTAAATTCTTCACATCTTCGGATTTAATACCCTTCTCTTTAAGAGATTTCTTGGCTTCCCTCATATCTTCATCATTTAATTTAATCATACCCCTCTTCTTCAATATTGGCGTTGGGGTTGGTTCAGGTGTAGACCAATCATCATGATTTCGGCCTATTCTAGCCAATAATTCTTCAGCGTCGTCTGGAGTTCTTTTCCTGAAAACACAACTAGCACAACTATCTAGGTAGGCCCTAGACTCAATGGTTAGTCCACTATAAAATATATCAAGTAAATCATGCTTTTCCAAATCATGTCCAGGCCGAGCTCTGATAAGAGAGCAAAACCTTGCCCAAGCTTCAGGCAATTTCTCTCCATCTTCCTGGTCAAAACTATAAATTTTCTACAAAGCAATATGTTGAGCACTAGCAGGAAAGTATTTCCGAAAGAAAACATCAAGCAAATCACTTGGACTATCAATGGAATCAGGAGGCAAACTATTATACCAAGTTTTAGCATCATCCTTTAATGAGAAAGGAAAATTTTTAGCAACAAAATAAGTACGCTTCTTAATATCATCAGAAAACAAGCTACTCAGAGTAGACAGCTCAATCATGTGTTCTACAACACTTTCTTTTTTAGTACCACAAAAAGGTGTTTTCTCAACAATAGATATATGAGATAAATCAAGAGAAAAATCATAATCCTTATCCTTAATGTTTATAGGAGATGTGGCAAATTTAGGATCAGGAGACAGTTTATATCTAACAGTATGTTGTGCAAGAAGCTTTTTAATATTACTTGTACCAGTAGTAGCATTGCATTTATCAATGAAATCATCATCAAGTTCTACATAATCTTCATCAAGATCATCACTAGAGTATTCAACAGACTCAGGTGAATCAACGGGTGTAGCAGCATTTTCATTAGGAATTTCAGTATTTTCAATTTGTCTAGACCTAGCAATTGTAGCATCTAGAAAAGATCCTAATGAACCATAATTATCAAGCACAGCAGAAGCATCATCAAAATTATAAGAGGAATTTTCAGATTCAGCAGAAGTACCAGCATTTGAAGCTTGTGGTGGTGAAACAAGTTTACTTATCACAGATGGTGAATCAAGAGCAGCAGAGGTACTCAGAGTTGTACCTTTTCTTGTAGTGGATGGTAATATGGCGACTTTAGTATCGCGAGGTTTACCCATGTTGGAGAATTTGCAGCGAACAATATCAATCCAAGTGAACTTGCAAATAAAGCTATGCTCCCCGGCAACGGCGCCAGAAAATAGTCTTGATGACCCACAAGTATAGGGGATCGCAATGAGTCTTCGAGGGAAGTAAAACCCAATTTATTGATTCGACACAAGGGGAGCCAAAGAATATATGTAAGCCTTAACAACGGAGTTGTCAATTCAGCTGCACACGGAAACAGACTTGCTCGCAAGAGTTTATCGAGTAGCAACAGTTTTATAGCAGTAGCAGTAGTGAAATATCAGCAACAGTGTAACAAAGACAGCGGTAGTGATTATAGTAAACAACAGGATTAAAATACTGTAGGCACAGGGATGGATGAACGAGCGCTGCATGGATGAGAGAACTCATGTAACAATCAAGGTAGGGCATTTGCAGATAATAATAAAACGGTATCCAAGTACTAAACAATCCATTGGCATGTGTTCCATATATAGTTGTACGTGCTCGCAATGAGAAACTTGCACAACATCTTTTGTCCTACCAGCCGGTGGCAGCCGGGCCTCTAGGGAATCTACTGGAAATTAAGGTACTCCTTTTAATAGAGCACCGGACAAAGCATTAACACTCCGTGAACACATGTGATCCTCATATCACCGCCTTCCCCTCCGGTTGTCCCAATTTCTGTCACTTTGGGGCCTCGGGTTCCGGACAGCAATATGTGTATACAACTTGCAGGTAAGATCATAAAACAATGCATATCATCATGAAACAATAACATGTTCAGATCTGAGATCATGGCACTCGGGACCTAGTGACAAGCATTAAGCATAACAAGTTGCAACAATATCATAAAAGTACCAATTACGGATACTAGGCACTATGCCCTAACAATCTTATGCTATTACATGACCAATCTCATCCAATCTCTACCATCCCCTTCAGCCTACAGCGGGGGAATTACTCACACATGGATGGGGGAAACATGGCTGATCGATGGAGAGGCGTCGGTGGTGATGATGGCGATGATCTCCTCCAATTCCCCGTCCCGGTGGAGTGCCAGAACGGAGTTTCTGGTCCCGAGACGGAGTTTCGCGATGGCGGCGGTGTTCTTGATGTCTTCTCGCGATTTCGTCTAACCCCCGTGCGTTTTTAGGTCGAAGCCCTTAAGTAGTCCAGAGGGGAGCACCTGGGGCTACCCGAGGCGTCACCAACATAGGGCGGCGCGGCCCAGGGGCCCACCGCGCCACCTTATGGGGTTGGCACCTCGTGGCCCCCCTCCTTCTGGTCTTCTGGCTCCGTCCCTCTTCTATGAAAATAGGCCCATTGGAATTAATCCCGGGGATTTTCCTGAAAGTTGAGTTTCTGCACAAAAACGAGACACCAGGGCAATTCTGCTGAAAACAGCGTTAGTCCGTGTTAGTTGTATCCAAAATACACAAATTAGAGGCAAAACAATAGCAAAAGTGTTCGGGAAAGTAGATACATTTTGGACGTATCAGGTGTCCAGAGACTTGGCTTGGCAACGTGGGGTTCCTGACCAGAGGAGAGGACCGGGCGGAGTGCCTCAGCGCAGCTCCGCCGTGCGCTTTCCCGCGGCGGCGTCGGAGTTGGAGAAGAGCTGGGCGTTGCCTCGGATGGCCAGTCCTGCGCCGTTCACCGTTCAAACTTGTGCGGCCAGTCAACAACAGCGGCGCAGCCTTCGTCTGCTACAGCAATGGTGGTCGACGCTGCCAAAAGTGCTACAGGTAAAGGGCTGGATAAACTGGCGCCAAAAGTGCTAGAAGAGGAGGTCTGTTTGCATGCAGAAAAGCAGAGGCCCGTTCAGTCCGTGGGCCAGGGTGAGGAGGTTGATCCTATGGGAGCGGGCGACGTGGCGGTCGTGGAGCCTGTTGCGCCAGTTATCGAGCAGGTGGAGTGGGTGGACGCGGCCGATTCGTTGCCGGGCGCGGACCACGAGGAGCTGAGGCCAGTCGGGCTCCCAAATGTGGACAAGAGGGACGTCCAGACCAATAGGAGTCCGTCGTATCCGACAGGATCAGAGGAGGCTGTGAGGTCCTGGTCTCCGACGCGGTCTGATGCTGGCTCTGAGTCGGTGGGGTCCAGCCGGAGGTCAGCTGCAGCGGATCCGAGGACTGGAGAGGCAGGTGGGGACGGGGAGACAGGCACAAGGACCGGTGAGGATTTCTTCTGTGTCTCCGTATCTGGCGTGGAGCAACAGCAGAGGGCCACGTCGGCAGGAGTTGATCCTCTGTGGCAGCAGGATTCGGTGTGCTCGGCACAGCAGGTGGAGTCTCCATACAAGGGGGAGGATAGCCAGGGCAGCACAGAGTGGACTGGGCCCAACAGTCTTATGCAGATGATCCCTAGGGAGCCGGGCCGTCAGCTGGAGGGGGCCCTTAGGCACAGGCCTGGTTCTTTGCCGGCCCATGTTGAGGTTGTAGAGCTGGCAGACAATGTCGAGCAGGACCCGGGGGAGGAGGAGCAACAGCCAGAGTGCTCAGAGCTAGCAAGAGTCAAGAGCTTCTGCTCGTCCATTCTGAAGTCATTAGCACCACCCTTGTTGAGCGAGTTCGAGAGGACTACGGGCCTTAGGGCAGATGCAGAGCCCTTCACACCGAAGAGGGTGACACGTAGGTCAGCTGCGGTTTTAGCGGGCACCCAAGTCAAGATGGCGTCAGCAGCGGAGAGCTCTTTGCTCAAGGCCTTGGGTTTTTGCACGGAGAACCTCCCGGTCAAGGAGGATGACTTGAGACGCTTCAAGGAGTTCTTTGACTCACCGATCCAGGACGCGCACATTTGAGTCCTCGCGGCCATCTTTGGCAAGGAGCTACCCACGAGCTTTCACAGGGAGGCACACTGCTTGAGGGCAGTGCCTGCGCACTGAGTCATAGGGGGTGGGTGGAGTCTGGAGTCTATAGTCTTTACATGGATTGTACCTTTGAGTTGTTGTGCTGGAACGTTCGAGGGCTGAACGACCCAGCAAAAAGAGATGCAGTGCGTGAGTTTATAGCTAGCCTTAGAGTGAGTGTGGTGTGCCTCCAGGAGACGAGGCTTGATGTAATCGATGATTTCCTTGTTATGCAATGCCTAGGGAAATCGTTTGATGGTTATGTGTACTTGCCTGCCGTGGAGACGAGAGGAGGAATCCTCCTTGCCTGGAACAAGTCCATTGTGGACATTGAGCGTGTTAGCTATGATGATTATGCGATCACCGGGGAAGTCATCCCTAGAGATAATAACAGATGGTGGATCACCACCATTTATGGGCCACAAACAAACGAGGACAAGTTGTCTTTCCTTCGTGAGCTTACCGAGAGGAGGAGTTTATGTCCGGGGCCATGGCTGCTCCTTGGGGACTTCAACATGATCATGTATGCGGAGGAGAAAAATAATGATCGTCTTGATAGGAACATGATGGCGAGGTTTAGGAGTTTCGTCCAGGAGCATGAGATCAAGGACCTTTACCTCCACAGGAGGAGGTTCACCTGGAGCAGCGAGAGAGTTGTGCCCACGCTCACTCGCATCGACAGAGCGATTGCCTCTGTGGACTGGGACCTTATGCATCCCGATTCCATCTTACAGCTTTATCCTCTTCGGTGTCCGATCATGCACCTATTCATCTTTCGCTGAGTGCTGCGTTTAGGCCAAAGCGAAGGTTCAAATTTGAAGCCTTCTGGCTAAACCTGGAGGGCTTTGAGGCGGCCTTGAGAGAGGCTTGGGTATGCGACCCCAGCATTGTGGACCCATTCAGACGCTTAGACGCTTTGTTTCGTAACGCGGCGGAGTTCTTCCAGGCTTGGGGGGAAAAGAAAGTGGGGAACATCAAGCTAAAGATCGCTATGGCTAATACCCTGATCCTTAGATTTGATGTTGCCCAGGAGTCGAGAACGCTCACGCATGCGGAGGCATGGTTGAGACGGACGCTAAAGATAGTGGTGTTGGGGTTGTCGTCCCTTGAACGCACAATCGCAAGGCAAAGGTCGAGAATCAGATGGTTACGTGAGGGGGACGCGAACACCAAGCTGTTCCATGCGGTGGCAAATGGGAGGAGAACCAAGAACTACATCGCCTCGGTGAGAGTAGGCGAGGAGATAGTAACAACTCAGGAGAGGAAGAATGAGGTGTTTACCGAGGCGTACGATAGGCTTATTGGGAACATTCAAATCAGGGAACACACTCTAAACATGGAGGCCTTAGACATCCCGGTTGCGGACCTGAGTGACTTGGACTCCATGTTCACGGAGGAGGAGGTGTGGAACACAATCCGCGAGATGCCAGGAGATAGGGCGCCAGGACCGGATAGGTTTACAGGGGCCTTCTATCAGCATGCATGGCCAATCATAAAGCCTGACATACTGGCCGGCCTCATGAAGCTAGGTGTGGGCGATGGTAGAGGCTTCGCCCGGTTAAATCACACATTGATTACCTTGATACCTAAGAAGCCGGAGGCTTTGGAGACCAAGGACTTCAGACCTATAAGCCTGGTGCATAGTTTTGCCAAGCTGTTTTCGAAAATCATTGCCAATAGGCTACGGCCGAGGCTGGGAGAGATTGTTAGCATGAATCAATCCGCGTTCATCAAACACCGCAGCTTACATGACAACTTTGTTCTTGTGAGGCAAGTGGCCAGGAAGATTAACATGAGGAGGCAGACCGGAGTGCTGCTAAAGCTTGACATAGCCCGTGCCTTTGATTCCATCTCTTGGAGCTTCCTGTTTGAGGTGTTGAGGAAAATGGGGTTTGGAGAGAGGTTTCTAAAATGGATAGCTTTGCTGTTATACACGGCAAACACGAAAGTTATGGTGAATGGTGTTCCAGGTGACCGCATTTATCACGGTCGAGGCTTGAGACAGGGTGACCCCACGTCACCCATGCTCTTTGTGGCGGCCATGGAGACTCTATCCGCCATAGTCACCAAGGCGGCACGAGAGGGTCTGTTCGGGGACCTAGCTTCCATCTCACCCCTACAGAGGATTTCGGTATACGCTGACGATGTTGTCATCTTCATCAAACCGGAGTACATGGAGCTGTGGGCGGTGAGCCATATGCTTAGCCTGTTCGGTGAGGCCTCGGGCCTACGGGTAAATTTTAGAAAGACGACGGCCACACTGATTAGAGGAACACAGGAAGAGGAGGAAAGGACTACACGGATTCTGGGATGTGAGCTGGCGAGGTTCCCAGTCCGGTACTGATGTCTACGTTCCCCCTCCTTTCCTGTAGACAGTGTTGGGCCCCCAAGAGCAGAGGTTTGTAGAACAGCAGCAAGTTTCCCTTAAGTGGATACCCAAGGTTTATCGAACTCGGGGAGGAAGAGGTCAAAGATATCCCTCTCATGCAACCCCGCAACCACAAAGCAAGAAGTCTCTTGTGTCCCCAACACACCTAATAGGTGCACTAGTTCGGCGAAGAGATAGTGAAATACGGGTGGTATGAATATATATGAGCAGTAGCAACGGTGCGAGAAAATAGCTTGGCTGGCGTGTAGTTGATGGTGGTAGTATTGCGACAGTAGTAACGCGATAAAACAATAAACAAGCGAGTAGTAACTCAGCAGTATTTAGGAACAAGGCCTAGGGATTACACATTCACTAGTGGACACTCTCAACATTGATCACATAACAGAATAGATAAATGCATACTCTACACTCTTGTTGGATGATGAACACATTGCGTAGGATTACACGAACCCTCAATGCCGGAGTTAACAAGCTCCACAATAATGCTCATGTTTTAGTAACCTTTAGTGTAAGATAGATCAAAAGACTAAACCAAGTACTAACATAGCATGCACACTGTCACCTTCACGCCAGGTAGGAGGAATAGATCATATCAATACTATCATAGCAATAGTTAACTTCACAATCTACAAGAGATCGTGATCATAGCATACGCCAAGTACTAACACGGATGCACACACTCGTCACCATTACACCGTGCGGGAGGAATAAAACTACTTTAATAACACATCACTAGAGTAGCACATGGATAAATTGTGATACAAAACACATTGCAATCATAAAGAGATATAAATAAGCACTTCACTACGCCATTCATAACAGGTGAGTAAGTATTACGTGAAATATAGCCTAAGAGACCCACACGGTGCACACACTTGTCACCTTTACACACGTGGGACAAGGAGTCTCCGGAGATCACATAAGTAAAACTCTCTTGACTAGCATAGTGACATCTAGATTACAAGCATCATCATATGAATCTCAATCATGTAAGGCAGCTCATGAGATTATTGTATTGAAGCACATAGGAGAGAGATGAACCACATAGCTACCGGTACAGCCCCGAGCCTCGATGGAGAACTACTCCCTCCTCATGGGAGCAGCGAGCGGTGATGAAGATGGCGGTGGAGATGGCAGCGGTGTTGATGGAGAAGCCTTCGGGGGCACTTCCCCGCTCCGGCGGGGTGCCGGAACAGAGACTCCTGTCCCCCGGATCTTGGCTTCGCGATGGCGGCGGCTCCGGAAGGTTTTCCGTATCGTGGTTCTTCGCATCGGGGTTTTTGATCCGGGGGCTTTATATAGGCGAAGAGGCGGCGCGGGAGGGCTGACGGGGGGCCGGACTATAGGGCGGCGCGGCCCCCCTACGGCCGCGCCGGCCTGTAGTTTGGTGGGCCTGTGGCCCCCTCTCGACTTCTCCGGTGTGTTCGGATGCTTCCGGGGATTCTAAGATCTTTGGCGTTGATTTCGTCCGATTCGAGAATATTTCGTTACTAGGATTTACGAAACCAAAAACAGCGAGAAAACGGAAGCCGGCACTTCGGCATCTTGTTAATAGGTTAGTTCCAGAAAATGCACGAATATGACATAAAGTGTGCATAAAACATGTAGGTATCATCAATAATATGGCATAGAACATAAGAAATTATCGATACGTCGGAGACGTATCAGGTACCTAGGGCTTCAGTTGGCGCTCAGGCCCTTATCTAAGTCTGAGTGGCAGCCGCTGTTGGACCAAGTTATCAAGTGCGTGCCTGCTTGGCAAAGAGGGCTCATCAGGAAAGAGGGGAGACTAGTCCTGATCAATTCAGTTGTTGCAGCTAGAGCGGTGCACCAAATGGTGGTGGCCGAGGCGCCAGCCTGGCTCCTAGAGGATATAAACAGGTGGATGAGAGCTTTCTTCTGGGCCGGCAAGGATGAGGTGCAGGGGGCCAGTGCCTAGTGGCATGGAGGAGTATATGCAAACCTAAGGAGTTCGGCGGCTTCGGGGTGAAAGACTTGAGATTGCAAGGCCTCGCCTTGAGATTGAGATGGATGTGGCTCAGACGCACGCACCCGGCGAGGCCTTGGCAAGGCCTACCCGGATTGAATGATCCGCTTGTGGTGGGAGCGTTTCGGAATCTCGCGCGCTTTGTGGTGGGGGACGGACGGCTGACCTACTTCTGGAGGGACAGATGGATTGACAGTTACACTGTGGAGGAGCTGGCACCGGAGGTCTTCGCCACTGTAACCACTAGGCGGAAGAACACCCGCCTGGTGGCAGAGGCCCTGCAGGGGGATTCTTGGATAGATGACATACCAGGAGAGATGACGGAGGAGCTATGGAGGCAATGCTTAACCCTGTGGGAGGCGGTGGAGAATGTCGAGAGAGACGTCTCCGCACCAGACCGCATACTTTGGAAAGGTGCGGAGTCTGGAGCGTACTCGGCAAAATGCACATACCAGATGCTTTGCCAAGGAAGTGTGAGATGGAGTATGAGCAGACCGGTTTGGGGCTCCTTTTCACCCATGAAATGCAAGATCTTCGCATGGTTGGCTCTGAGGTACTGCTTGTGGACATCTGATAGGAGGGCGAGACATGGGTTGCAAGAGCACCCGAACGCATGTTACACATGCCTAGAGGAGGAGGACAATGTGGACCACGCTCTAGTCCTATGCCCCTATGCGAGACAGATATGGTGCAGGGTGCTGCACAGTGCAGGACTAAGGATGGCTGACCCAGGGTTCACAGGGAATCTACAAAGATGGTGGACGGAGGCCCGCAAGCGAGTGAGGAGGTTTGACAGGAAGCGTTTCGACTCAATGGTCATCAGCACGGCGTGGACGATCTGGAAGCAGCGAAACGCAAGGGCTTTCGGAAACGACAGGGAGCAGAAGACGGTGGACCAATCGGTCACTCAGATTAGGGATGAGTTCCACCAGTGGGAGAGGGCCAGGAGAGGAGGGAGGCTAGATATAGCGAGAGAGTAGGCCCAGAGGGAGGTGGTGTGTGCGTGGGTTCTCAGTACCTTGGTGTTGATCTTGTAATTTGTTATGCTTTCTCTTCTATAAAGATAAGGCACGATTTGCGCGTGCTCTCGAAAAAAAATGTCGCATTTTTTCTAATGCGGCTTCTAGCAGGTCAAACAGTAACAAATTCATGCGAGGAACCACCTTTGTGAATGGGAGCAGCGGCGGATACCCGAATCAGTACTGTACCACTCCATCTGACATGCTCGGACGCTCACGGTTAAACGAGACCATGAAGCTAGTTAGCTGCCAGGGGCAAGGAACCACGATCGAGCCGTACACTTGATTTGTCGCCAGCACATGCGGCGTCAGAGTATCTCCACCAGCGCCTCTAAATAGGGCGTCAGCAGGTGTGTCGGCACAGCTCTATCGAAGATATCAGCATAGCTTCCTCCTTTTAGGGAACGTGCCATACCGGCGTCTTCCAAATCGGTGGTCTCAACAGATTTTTTTAATAAAGAATCAGAAATATGGATAGAAATTTAAATTCAAGTTTTCGAATATGAAGTACATCCCGCCACCAAATCGCCGTCATACATAGTCTGGTTGCCAAAAAAAGGTAAGTTGGGCTTCGAGCAAATGATCACATGAACGGCGTCATTGGTGGCTCAACTTCGACGACATCCTCCTCGTCGGCGATCTCCCGCGGCACCTCCATCGCCGGCACGGGCTCCACGGGCGCCGGTGGAGGCATGAACGTCATTGGTGCCGATGTTGTCACGGACGCCGTTGCAGCAGCTTGCGCCGCCAGCACCTCCTTGCTGATGCGCTCGCGGTACATCTCGTGCCACGCCTCTCCAATGGATCCATGGCCACCATGTCCACCATCAAGATCTTGGATTTTTGAGTTATCTTGGCCAACGAAAACTGCGTTGTTTCATTCGTGGCTTTCATCGCCACGGCGTGAGCTTCCATCTATGCAGAAAAAAGGATTTTGACTCATCGGCGGTCTACAATATGTGTACAAAATGAGAAAACTCACGTCATCGTCGCCCATGGACACACCAGACGTGCTGCCGAACACCTGGTGGGCGCTCATTCTGTCGCCGCTAAAGAGGCTGCGGGGGAGGCCGGTGCCGTTAGTCATGTGGCTGGCGTTGCTGCCTGGGACGTGGTGGCGCAGATCTGGCGACGCGTTGAGGTCGGGGAAGCGAAAGGCCCCCGCTGCCCCTCGACGTCGAATGGGGTGAGAACATCGCATTAGGGTCGACGGTGTCGCTCTCGACGTACTCGAGGGAGTAGTGGGCGCGACCGTCCATCTAGGACAACCGCATCTGCGAGAGCGACGGTGCCTCCGCGAAGTACCCCGATGACGAGGGTGAGCCGCCCAAGCACACTTCGGCCGCGGCCGCGGCCGCCGCTTTCACAGCCTTGGCTTTGTGCGCCTCAACGGCGAGGCCCTTCTGCGGTCGGCCGTGATGAGCGCGCAACGGCGTTTCTCCCCATCCCACGCCTCCTACAACATGCTTGCCGGTTTCTCCTTCGGCGCCACCGTGCGTGGCTTCGTCGGCGCCTTCGCTGACTTCACCGGAGCTCTCTTCTTCGGCGGCATGGCGGCGGTGAGGGTTTTGTGACGATGGTTTTGCGCGGCGGCGAGGGTTGATAGGCGCGGCAGATGGAGCAACGGGCGGGAGAAACGAGCGGCGGACGGGATGGGAATACCCTTAACAATTGTAGGATTTGTGTTTCTGTGGCTGCCAAGGCGACCCTACCAGCAAAACCGTCGTGCCGCTTGACGCCGGCGCGCTCGATTAGCCCTTTGCGAAGGAACCTGTACGGGGTTGCCGGCGCTTTTATTGGGTTCAAAACCGCGCCGGCGCTTCTATTGGGTTCGAAATCGCGCCGACGCATTTTAGAGCCCGCCGGTGTGAGCAAAAAACCACATCGGCTCCCAAATAGTTATGGAAGTCGCTATCGGAGGCTACGAGAGAGATGCTCTCGCGGCAGTTTTGCTTATCGGCGAAACAGGCCAAGCACACTTCAACGTCTCCAGCCAACGCCACTTCATGGCTACTGCTGTCTACACGCGTGCAATGATGCGTCTCAGCGACACCCACGTCATCAACCCACGATCATGTGAATGTGATGATGAAACGTACGTGAGTTCAGGTAGCCAGCAGGTAGGGGTAGGATTGGTTCGCCCGAGTCAGGCCTTTCGATGGCTAAAGTGATAATAAACCATGGCTTTCAATGGAAGAAATTTTATGTAATCCTTCTTCGGAAAGTGATTTTGACACTAGGGTCAGGTTTACTGCAACTTCTGTCTCGTAATAAGTGACTTAAATTCGTCTAGATTTGTATGTACCTACGTATCTAGATTGGGTTGCTTACTTGGTTATTGCTTGGTTATTTTGGAGAAACATTCTATAGTGCACATAGTATGGTAGTATAAATAGTAGTAGTTTATATATGGCTTATATGATTTAATAATGTCATGTGAGTAGTTGTCATGTATATTTTTGTACTTTATAAAGGATTGATGATGTTTTCTAGTTGGTGCACTCACTGCGTGCAGAGGCCACAAAAGAATGTTTGGCTACTTGCACCCATAACACATGTAGTACCACTAACATTGGTAGATGAATCAAAATGTTTAGCTGTCTTGCAATGTCTAAGCTACACATTGGTTATGTGTACCAATCCATGCATGATACAAAATCATTAGAGTAATATCCATCTCCGAATCCTTCACCGAGGCAAGCCATTCCAGCATCCAATTCATGAGATCACGTTGGTTATGGACATCATTAGGAGGAGAGCTTCCAGGGCACCAGATATAAGTCGAGTTTGGTGCCAGATTTGTTGCGAGTGGTTGCAATGCCAGAATCGGTGAAGAGCTGTCTCTTCCTGCCCGCATGCCACACAAAAGACTCCTCCTTTAATCCGTCTTCTTTGTAATTCCACCCCCAACGCCAGCCCATTCTTCATCAGCCTCCAAACATGCACTTTCACTTTACCCGGAATATTTGCGCCCCATAGCTTAAGCCATCCTCTATGTGCTTCCACTGTCGATGAACTCTCTATACGCCCCTTTTTCTCTCTCATAATCTGCATCTGCAGGTGATAGGCAGACTTGACTGAGAATAGTCCATTCTTGGTGAAATTCCACGCCGGCACATCTTGTTTCGTTGGACCACCGACCATGGTATTTTTGATATCGGATACATCAAACTCGAAGAAGACCTGGTTCAGCCGTGCTTCATCCCAACCAGTACCATCCAAGTTCAAAAGATCCGCCACTTTCCTAACCATATTCGCTGGGCTATCCGGTCTACGACCCAGTGGTCGCATCGTCCCAGCTCTTGGGATCCAATTGCTCTGTCATACATCCACCTGTGAGCCATCCCCAATACGCCAAATTAAGCCTCGCTTGAGCAGGTCCCGGCCATGCAGGATGCTCCGCCGGGAGAAGGAACCCCGCCCTGGACATCCAGCATGAAGGAGATGTAAAACTTGTACTTATGAATTTTGCAATAATTTCCGATGGAGAGGTTGGGGCGGTAATGTTCCCATTTCGAAAAAAAAATTCATAGGATATTAAGCATTCACTAAAATCTCTTGGAAAGATTTTTTTTTTCTATGCTGCAAGCAATGCACCAAGATTCCGTAGGATTAAAATTGTCATGTCATTGCGACCATGTAGTTTCTACAATCTTGTGTTTTTTGAATCCTATGAATCAAATATGGTTACAGATTTTATTGAGAAGCATTTGTTGTCAGAACCAACAACAGTATAAGCTTGCATTCGGTTTTTGTGAGGGTGCCCCAGTTAAAAAGTGTAAGAACATGTGCCTCCCAGTTTTTATGTTTCAACCATAACATGTGCCTCAAGTCAACAAATGGGCTAATTCGCATCTACTTTGTTCAGCTTTTTGCTATGTGATTACCTTCATTACTCATAAAATCAAGTTCACAATCTTAAATCACTTTTTGTGATGTGCTCGGGGTGGACTAACTCCATATGCATGAAAGACCCAACCCTCCTCTCCCGACCCCCTCCTCTCCCGAACCCCTCCCCAACCCTAGCCGCCGCCGCCGGTAGCGCCGCCGGGGCAAAGACCCACGGGGCGTGGTGGCGGCGGGGGCCTTTCCTCGCCGACGTGGGGGACGGCGGACGGGCTCTCCCCTCCTCGACGCACGCGGCGGTGGCCGGCGTGGATGTTGATGGGCGGCGGCCGCTCTTGCGCTGCGGTCCTCCCCCTCCCCCCCCGTAGGCTTCCATCCGCAGCACACCGGCAGGGGCTGGTGGTGGGCGGCGGCCAGGCCCTCGGTCTACGCCATGCCCTCCCCCCGCCTCTCGTCGGTGCGTGGAGGCAATCTCGGGCTTCTTCCGCGTCACGAGGGCGCCCGGGGCAGCAGCCTTGGGTTCGACGGAGGAGGTGGCTCTCTTCTACGCTGGAGAGGGTCGGCCTGCGGTTGGTGGTGGTGGATCTTTTGATCTATCACCGCGATCCGGCGGTGAGATGGAGGAGCATGGAAGCCGGCGATGGTGTCGCCGGTGGAGGGTTGGATTGGCCAGCCCGGGATGGTCGCCGACGTGGGGGTCCAACCTGTATAAAGGTGGCGGTCCTAGGGCCTCTCTTGCGTGAAGAGGAGGACTTACCGGAGGCCTGGACTCGTGATCTGGCCGGTGGGTTGAGTTCCGGAAGGCTCCGCCGGCGAATGTAACAGTGCTTTGCCTGGAGTTTGCGTGATCGGAGGTATTCGGTCGTGCGCACCCATGCTTTTATTCCGACCGATTGGTTCTGGAGGGAGCGGCGCGAAGCTCTTTTTCTGTGTTGACATCAAGTGACTATGGATCCGTGATGAAAGTCGGAAGAAGAGAATTTCATGAAGGCCGAAGGGGAGGACTAGCTAAGGGAGGTTCAAGTCTCCGCGCTGTTGAGAGACTTGCTTGGTGTTCCGTGCTTCACAACATCGGTATGAAAGTGGAGGCGACAACATAGGTGAAGTGCAGAGTCCTACCTTTCAGGGTGAGGCATTGTTTTGAGAGCGGGGACTATCTTCAGGGTGAAAACCTAAGATCTGATCGGGCGACGACGGTGTTTGAGAACTGTTCCCTTCTTGGAGGCGTCTTTTTTGGAGAGTCTGTAATTCAGGTGTTGTCTTGGCAGTGGATGTATTGCTGTTGTTAGGCCCGAGATACTGTAGCGGGATTTTTGTTTCTTAGTTTTTTTTTTCTTTTTTTGGTTATCCGTAGTGCCATTAGGGTGGTGCGTTGTTGCAGAGGCTGGGTGTATTGGTATCTTCTTGATATTAATATATTCTCTTTATCGAAAAATATGCATGAAAGAACCGACATCAAGTTCACATTCACCAACAGATATCAACTGTCCCTTACAAACACAATGTTGGATTTGTGATCTAGAGGTTTCCACTCCCTACCTCCTTTGCTTTGAAAACACGGTGCATGTGGCATGGAGTTACCTCCTTTGCTTTGAAAGCAGACCATTTGTACTTGCCTTGAACGTATAGTGCAATGTGTTTTTTATCAGTAAACATGGCAGCAAGTTGAATGAGAACTATGCAATTTCTGTCCATCCTTTATCCAGAACAGATTTGGAAGCGCAGTGCCCAAAAGAACACAACAACAAAAGCCTAACGAATTTACTTGCCAATATACAACCAACGAATATATCGCACCAACTCAAATCACGACACATTTCGCCCTATCAGGTAACCGGCGTCAAAAGATTCAGGGTCACCTTCCCGTGACACAGCCTATGTAACTTTCTAGTAAAGCCAAAAAAAAATCCAAAAAAACACACGCACACACGGATTGTACCAAGAAGGTGTAGTTTACAATGTAGAAATGGAGTCTGTATTGTATCATGTGTGTTGTTAGGATTAAAATTGTCATGTCATTGCAACCATGTAGTTTCTACAATCTTGTGATTTTAGAATCCTACGAATCAAATATGCTTACAGATTTTATTGAGAAGCATTTGTTGTCAGAACCAACAACAGTATAAGCTTGCATTCCGTTTTTGTGAGGGTGCCCCAGTTAAAAAAGTGTAAGAACATGTGCCTCCCAGTTTTTAGGTTTCAACCAATAACATGTGCCTCAAATCAACAAATGGGCTAATTCACATCTACTTTGTTCAGCTTTTTTGCTATGTGATTACCTTTATTACTCATAAAATCAAGTTCGCAATCTTAAATCACTTTTTGTGATGTGCTCGGGGTGGACTAACTCCATATGCATGAAAGAACCGACATCATGTTCACATTCACCAACAGATTTCAACTGTCCCCTAAAAACACAATGTTGGATTTGTGATCTAGAGGTTTCCACTCCCTACCTCCTTTGCTTTGAAAACACGGTGCATATGGCATGGAGTTACAACGTGAAAAAAGGGTGGTCATCTCGTTGAGAAGTAAGACAGTTGCGTGGCGGCGGAGAATAGACCATGGCGACTCAAGAAACTGCCTCCCCCTCTTTTTTTTGCGCGGTTATTAAAAATACAACCTCACATGACCGTTTTAAGCCATGTATGTTCGGTTAAATTGATTGTTGAACCCAGCACAGACCATTTGTACTTGCCTTGAACGTATAGTGCAATGTGTTTTTTATCAGTAAACATGGCACAACAAGTTGAATGACAAATATGCAATTTCTGTCCATCCTTTATCCAGAACAGATTTGGCAGCGCAGTGCCCAAAAGAACACAACAACGAAAAGCCTAACGAATTTACTTGCCAATATACAACCAACGAATATATCGCACCAACTCAAATCACGACAATTTTCGCCCTATCAGGTAACCGGCGTCAAAAGATTCAGGGTCACCTTCCCGTGACACAGCCTATGCATGTAACTTTCTAGTAAAGCCAAAAAAAAACCCAAAAAAACACACGCACACACGGATTATACCAAGAAGGTGTAGTTTACAATGTAGAAATGGAGTCTGTATTGTATCATGTGTGTTGTTAGGTTAATAGACCATGTCGTCGCGGAGGAGGCTGGCGATGGGCGGGTGCGCGTAGGGGCCCTTGAGCCAGGTGTTGGCGATGAAGCGGTAGGGCGCCTCGGTGAGGTGGATGCCGTCCCAGCTGACGTGGGAGTCTGGGTCGTCGCACGTCGTGGCGCCGGGCAGGCCACACGACGCGCTCATGTTGTAGTTGTATGGCCCGCCGCCGCCGCAGCACGCTCGCAGGGCTCCCCTCCGGTACCCTGCAATTCACCATAACTTACCGCGTCAGATTACGCATTATTCGACTAGTGGTAATTATTTGCAATTACTACTTGCAGCCCCAAACATTAGCACAAGTAACTTTGGAAAAAATTTGGAGAAATGCTCTGTTTTTGAATGCTTTTTTTTAGTACCTTTATGAGGTCTCTTTGGATGATCAATGTGTCACATGTGTGTGCTATGTGATCACAACTCGCATGCCATTTGGGTGATGATCAGTTGAGCTAAAGCAGATGGCATTTTGTGTCCCTAATAATCCATGGAAGTTAAGCTGGTACAGTGCCCAACTTGGGCACTGCAGGAATGGGGAATGGAACCCAGTGCCTGAACAGCTATATGTATGTTTGTGTGTTGGTAGGTGGAAGTCACTCGCAACCAGGCCCTGCTCACAACGATGTTGCTCTGGCCTCTGACACAGGCGTATCTACAGCACCATCACTCCTAGGAACACTACCTCTGCTGCTGCACTCATCAGGCCCAGCCTCGCCCCGAGATCCTCGCGCGCCCATCGCACAATCACTCACTACAGTTACGGTCGGTCGTCATCCTGCAAGCTCCTACTAGTAACGTCGCATGGGGCAAAAATTCATGTACCTGTCGAACCTGAAACTAACGCCCATAATGGCTGCCACTGCTCCTGACACGGCGGCACTAGCTAGTCCCCTGTATCTATCTATCTCATCGGAACAGCAGAGGAGAACAGAGCAGTGCCATGGTACTAGGAATCAATCAGATTATCAGAGGAAGAAGATGGCTGAGCGTACCGTAGAGGTGCGGCGTCCTCGCGAACTGGATGTAGGGCGTGTAGTAGTCGGCGTAGATGATGCGCGCCTCGGGCCGGCGGCGCTGCAGCTGGTCCAGCGCGATCCGGAGCATGGCGTTGTGGTAGAGGGCGACGCTGTTGAACTTCTTGAGGCACCCGGTGCGCGGGTCGTAGTCGCTCCGGTCGTCGGTGGCGTACATGGTGAGCGTGATGGGGATGCAGCCGGCGGGGAGGTTCCCCGGCACCACCACGTGCCGCGCGCCCTCGTCCAGGATGGCCTCGATGCCGCCGATCATGGACGCCACCACCGCCGGCACCATCTCCGTCTTCACCCTCTCCAGGCTCCACTCCGCCTTCCACGCGAAGCTGTAGTCGTTGCCCCCGAACTCGCCGAACACGAACAGCGCCTTGCCGAACAAAGAACTGCACTCTGCATTTCCATTTGTTCCGCTTTTTAGGACATGTACTATGTAAAAAAGAAACTCGGAACATGGAGGATTGACAGCAGCGGGCGTCGTTGATTAATGAATTGGGTTACCTTGCGGTGATGAGCAGATGGTCTTCTTGACCTCCTGGAACCACTCGAGCTGGCAGTTCATGGAGGTGTTGAAGGGCGGGATGCTCCACACGTTGTTGTCCCTGAAGTACTTGAGGTCCAGCGCGGTGGCGCCCATGACCGCGAAGTTGGCGCCCTGGGTGAAGTTGGTGCCCTTGTTCGCCGAAGGCGGCAGCAGCGGAACTCCCAACGCCTCGGCTGCACCAACCACATACATAAATCAGTCAGACCATCAACTATCCGATTCAGGAATTCACGTATTCGACGGAGCAGAACAAGTACGTACCCAGGAAGTCGATGACGAGTCGTCCGTTGGAGCATCGCGCGTAGGGCGGAGGGAACTTGGGCATGTTTGGCAGCTTGCCGGAGTTGATGATGACGAAGTTGCCCGTGTCGGAGAAGGAGTCGCCGAAGCTGAAGATGGCGTTGTAGTAGGGCGGCAGCGGGTCCGCCAACGTCTCGGCCGCGGCGGCCAGACACAGACACAGGTGGAGGACGCACCACGACGGCGACCCTCTCGTCCTCCGCTCCATGGCCACCAGATTAAGTTGGCACCTCGCCAAACAATGTGCCCAAGGAAGAGAAGGAGAAGTAGAAGTAGGACGGCTAAGAGACAGAGCTGCTTAGGGGATTGTTATATAGCAGGGCAGGGCACATGGATCATCACAGCTTACAAGGTGGTGCTGGTAATTATGCTACCCCTGTTAGAAAAAGAATTTCCGATTCTCTCCCCTCTTCTTTCTTAGTGGGCGGCCTATGATGGGCTAGCTAAGCTGTGGATTACTTCTGGAAGGATGAATCGATGAACAAGGGAGATTAATTGGAGGTTTTGTTTGGGTGCATGACATGACTTTGACAGGAAGGTAGTTCAAGACAAGGAACACATGCCTTGCTTGCTCGGTGGGTTTTTCAGGGAGCGCATGTGTCGCCTGGGGACAGCTACACGGAAGGGATATGTTACTTATCTAGCTTCTTAACCATAATCTACTACTAGCCGTTAAGGGGGGCAGAAAACATTTCGTTACTGTTGGGAAATTAAAGGCACATACATCAACATGAACGCATGCATTTTCATAATCTTCAGCGCACTACTGAAGGGCAAAAAGAATGCTGAAGATTCCTCCTTGGCATTGTTATATGTTTTCTAACTCGAGGTTCATCTGGACAGGGCCAAGGGTGGAGTCAAAGGGAAGATGGAATCATACGGCGCGCAGCAGGGAGAGGGGCAGCACTAACGCTCCCCAGATAGGGCTGAGAAAATTAGTATTGGGGATTTGGCTATCTCCATACCTCCATCCATCTGACCACCCCCCATCCCTGTTCATGGCCAGCCACCACGACGTATCTCTCTCCCCCCGATCGTGCTGTGCAAATTGTAGATCGGGCCGCATCGTCTCTGCCGTCGACACCTACCTGCCAGTACAAGGAAAGGTCTTTACCTATGCGACGTGCGCGAGAAGCTTTATCCATACTCCGTCCGTTTCATAATTCTTATCCTGATTTTAGTTTAAATTCAAACTACAATCTAGCAGCCCAACTTATTTTGGACACCATTTATATTCCTTTTGCTCTGTTTGGGTCGGGCCGCGGACACTAAATTAGTTGTCCGTTCATGTTTATCTGTTTGGATCGGCTAGCCTCAATGGTCCGATGCATTTTGGTCTAGCCCGTCCATTTTATTTTTATTTCACTTTATTTTGAACACAGTCTCCTTGTATATAGGAAACAATAAAGTTACAAACAAATTACATATAGATAGCTTTTTACCTTTGTTACATCCAGATAAACGACATAATTCAAATGCATTGTTGTGCAGGAAATAATAGAACATAGTTCACAATTAAACAGATAAAAATAAGATGGGATGACTACTCATTGTTGTACTCATGGCCTGCCGATGCCCATTGATGCTCGGTCAGATCCGCCTAAAGACTGTCGTGAATGTGGATATGACGGAGCTCAACATATAGGGGAACTCCTCAAACAATGAAACCCTAGGCTGCGGCTCAACCAACTCATTCTGAAATTGCCATCCTTGAACATGCAGGTTGTTATTGCGCTCTTACTAAACGATCATGTTGTGCATGATCACACACAACATGTCATCACCTCCTACATGGTCTGAAGGTTCCATGTTCTAGCAGGGTAACAACAATAGTCGATCGAGGTTGGAGCACACCAAATGCTTGTTTTACATCTTCCCCGCATGTCTCATGATGTTTGGCAAACCTCTTAATTTTATCCGTTTGGGATCACAGGTCGTCTTAACTAGTGTGGAGAGAGATGGTGCTCGTTGATATCATTGTGAGAACCGACCATGTCAAAGAAAGTTCCAAATCCACAAATATTATGATGCAAGTGCCTCAAGAATGACAGTGTATCCTTCCGCATGCCCGCTAAAACTGCTCCTGCCATACAAATGGACAGTTCTTCCACTTCTAGTGCATGCAATCTATGCTACCTATCATCCCATGAAACTCTCTTGCCTCGTTGATTGGCAAAAGCCGTGCAGCGTCGGCCACGTGTCTTGTGCTACTACGTTCATGTCCATCCCTCTTCTAATTGGAATAACTGCATTGCCAAAGAACTCATCTGAAACTTGGGCTTGAGAGCATTTGGCTCTCTCAAGTAAACTCGCCGAACACTGCAACCATGTCTTGGCAGAACTTGTACATCCCATAAAGGTAGGTGGTCTCTCTCTTTCGCAAGTGCTCATCAATGAGATCACCTAGCACTCCATATGCAAGCATACGAAATAGTTGTTGAACACTTCTCATTAGAGGTGAAGCCTAGCTTACTAGTAGCATCGGACTTGCATCTGAAGTAGGGGTTGTAGTCCCTGACGCCTCGTAGAATAGTCGAGAACAAGTCTCTTGACATCCGGAAGCGGCCGGAACAGTTTCGCCATGAAGACTGGCTTCGTGGGGTGGACGTAGTCCTGCCAGTGCCGGTACTGGCCAGCCTCTTGATTGTCCGCCGCATTGGCCCTACGAGCCTTGTCTAGCCCATGTGCACAGGCTTCTGCCGCTAAGTGTGGTTATTGATAAGGAAGACCACAGCAATCATAAGCTCCAAAGAGCCCTTTGACTCCTCGTCCGAGACGAGCTCTCCATGATGGTGTTGAAGAAGAACTCGGTAGACTTGTTGAGGTCCATCTGTGGCCAACAATGACGCATCAATGGCCAGTATACATGGCTCAAATGGCCGAAAATGGCGTAGGTTTCTGTACCTCAAACTTGGTTTCGCAATTTGCTGAAGAGGTCCTGGACGTCGATGTCGGTGGCCAGGTCCGAGCTAATGGGCGGCGAACATGGTCTGGGAATAGTACCGACATGTGGTCTCTAGGGGGATGGCACCAACTGCAGTCTCTAACGAGTTGCGGCAAAGACAGATGGTGCCGACAATGGTGAAGGGGGAGGGTGGGCGGCGGCTTTCCTCTAGGGTTGTAAGGAGAGGGAGGGGCGCGTTTTCTGTGGCTACTGCATACGTTGTCACTGGCGGGTGGACCCTTGGACTAGTTGAAGGTGACACGCGCATATGTGGCTTGTGTCGCTTTGCGAGCCCGGATTTAAACCGGGAATGCGTTGTTGGCGGGAACAGGACGGGTCATTTTACGTTGAACCGCTAATATATAGTTTTACACTTCTACTCATTTCCTATCATGTAGACTGAAATGGATACATTTGATCCGTTTAGGCGGACCGCTCGAGCTCGTAGCACAAATTACGAAACAGAGAGATGATGTTCGTACCACTGAAACGCTGGTGGCGGTAGAGATCGTAGCGAGAAAGTTTACGCGATGGATTGAAAAGGTGGCGCAGTCGGATGAGTGGGAGGACTGTGCGAGCAGGGTGCAAAAGTGAGGGAGCGTGGCCTGCGAGATTCCGGTTGGTGGGAACGGACAAGGGAAGCTTACCCGCCTTTCTCAACGGCTCACAATTTTTGTTTCACACTAACTGTGACATGTAATCGAGTACTCTGGGGATGTGCGGGACTCTAAAAGTGCTCGGTTATTCTGATTGCAGCTATACCGATCGATGAGGAGCTTTGGGACGCAGAGCAGGGTACTCAAATTCATGAAGGAAAGGTTTCCAGAGAAAAAAATTGATGGCAGAAAGAAGACTAAAGTACGTGTATTTGTACTCCATCGGCTAAAAGGAGAAAGATTATGATGATGATGATTTCTCGGCCCATCGCCCATCATAACTTTCGAAACAAGTGTAAGGTACAGTGAGGAATGGGTCTCAAGAAAAATAAAAGTTTACCTCAGTTAAGGCGATCATCCTTCGCTTTTGATGGGATCCTCAGGCTCTAATATCTGCCTCCCATCAACGGCTATCTCGGGCCATGGAGGTGCGGCGGATTGCGGCTCTCATCGGCGGGAGGGTTTCGTTTCTCAATTTTAGGTGATTCGTTTCCCGTCTTTACTGTTTTTGTTTGTATGGACGGCGCTTAGGTGGTGGTGACGGCGCCTCGTGCAATAATGTTTCCCTGACTTCTACCCCATCTCGATGGCGACGTCGAGAAGCTTGTGGGTATGGTGTGGTCTTCAAGGATCTTCGGATCATCAAGAAGCTTCATCGGCAATTCATCCTACTTCTTCATCTCCGGGAGGGATGTGGTCTTTTCGACCCGTTCGGCGACTTCCCGCCCGCAACCAACAACGTTAGGCAGACTCAGGGAGGAGCGGCAGCGGCGGCGCGCCATCAACACGGTCTACAGGTTGAAGATGAGGGGCTTCTCAAGGATCTCGTTCTATTTTTTATTTTTCTTGAGCTGCTTTGTTTGATGTTTCTTTTAATGCCAGTGTCCTATTTGAAAAAAAATGGGAACATCTACATCGGCTCGGCGCAATTTAGTTATTAAAACAGACCGTTTGCGTTGTCAAGTCTTGCTGCAGCGGGTGGATGCATTTCTTTTTTCTTTTAGGCTGTCAAGGTTGTTAATGACGATTAACGTCCCTTCGTGCCTTGCAGCCGGCAGTTACCTATACCTGATTTCCCGCGCGACCGAGCGATTGGCGCGCGTGGCCCCTATTTCATGCGCGGGAAACATAATGTTGATTCCCGCCCTATCGTGCCTACAAAAGGGATGGCGCCGCCGGCTGACCAGGGCAAACCCTAATTAATAATCCTTTCTCCAATCCATGGCCGACCACGACCGCACCTGAAACCGTGTTCCACCATGGCTCGTGTCCGCTATCTGGATGCTCCGGACAGAGTGGAGCTAGAGGTGTTGGCCGTGTTTGGGGCGGAAGAGACTGCAGCCTACTCCCGCGAGGACGAGCTCTATGTGCCCTACCGGGAGGGCATGAGGGAGGTGGCAGCGTGCGTGGCCGTCACCTAAGAGGACGAGCGGGTGTTCCTCTAGTCGCTTCACCTCCAGCCTCCATCGGCGACCCACGCCGACATCCAGGGGGCCAGTGCCAGGCTCGCCGAGGAGAGGGCGCAGCTCCGGGAGTCGCAGGAAGCCCTATGCGTCCTAGGAGCCCAGCCCACGAACGCCGTCTACCTCGACGACGACGAGGGCTTGGGCGTGACGGACGAGCAGCGGGCGCTGTTCGCGTCGTTCGGGACCATCCCGTCGGACACCTATCATCGTCAGGCCGAGGCGACGGTGGAGCAAGCGTGCTCCGGAGCGCTCGCCATGAGGCAGACGTACGAGTTGGCGGTTTCAGCGCCGTTCCACCGCACGGCGTGTGAGGAGCTAGTGGCAACGAGGCGGCGGGAGCAGCCGCGGGTGGACCAAGAGAACCGGGAGCTAGAGGAGGACTTCGATGGCCATCACGACAACGGACCTGGCCCGCTACTAGGCTGACAGGGGCACGGCTAGAGCGGCTGCAATAGCCCGCTGTTACGACGCTTTGGCCGAGGGGCAAGTGCGCCACTGGCATGATGATACACCCGCTACCATTCGTCGTCGGGTGTCCTGTGCCGCCCGCCCGGGCCAGCCGCCGTAGTTTTTTTTCGATAAAGGCACCACCCTAATGGCACCCAGCCTCTGCAATAACGCACCACCCTAATGGCACCACGGATGCACACAGCCAAAAAAAGGAAAAGAAACTAAGAAACAAAAGTCCCGCTACAGTATCTCGGGCCTAACAACAGCAATACATCCACCGCCATGACAACACCTGAATTACGAACTCTTCAAAAAACGACGCCTCCAAGAAGGGAACAGTGCTCAAACACCGTCGTCGCCCGATCAAAGATCTTGGGTTTTCACCCTGAAGATAGTCCCCGCTCTCAAAACAATGCCTCCACCAAGATCATTGCCAGGCACAACCAGTTAAGGCCAGACCTTGGGTTTTCACCCTGAAAGGTAAGACTCTGCACTTCACCTGTGTTGTCGCCCCCTCTTTCATACCGGTGATGTGAAGCCCGGAACACCAAGCAAACCCTTCAACAGCGCGGAGACTTGAACCTCCCTTAGCTAGTCCTCCCCTCCGGTCTTCATGAAATTCTCTTCTTTCGACTTTCATCATGGATCCATAGTCACTTGATGTCAACACAGAAAAAGAGCTTCGCGCCGCTCCCTCCATAACCAATCGGTCGGAATAAAAGCATGGGTGCGCACGACTGAATACCTCCGATCCAAGCAAACTCCGTGCAAAGCACTGTTACATTTGCCGGCGGAGCCTTCCGGAACTCAACCCCCCGGCCAGATCACGAGTCCAGGCCTCCGGTAGGTCCTCCTCTTCACGCAAGAGAGGCCCTAGGACCGCCGGTTTATTCAGCTCGGACCCCCACGTCGGCGACCATCCCGGGCTAGCCAATCCAGCCCTGTACCGGCGACACCATCGCCGGCTTCCATGTTCCTCCATCTCGCCGCCGGATCGCGGTGATAGATCAAGGATCCACCACCACCAACCGCAGGCCGACCCTCGCCGTAGTTTAGGTTAACTCATATCTTATTATCTTTGTAAAGATGATCTTTTTTGGCTAAATAATATTAATGAAAACTTTTTACTTAAATGAGTCGGTCAGACGGATGCGCAAACTAACCATGATGTGTCCGTGTAGAAATTTAAGTTGTAGAGGCATTCACGGTCTAAATTTTGGCTAAATAATATTATCTTTGTAGACGCATTCACGGTCTAAATTTAAGTTAGAAATGCATCTCCATGAACAGTTCGGTCAATCTACCTTAAGCCACTCGACTGTAGCCAAACCTAAATTTTAACCACGCACGCAGACGTAAACAAATTAAAAGTGTCGGTCCGATTGAAATGCGCTCAACTCGACCTATCCTTACTCGATCGACGTGATTAAGTCGGAGCAATATTAAACCAGCAGCGATAGAAAATTCCAAATTCGGAAAAAAACAATTCCACCGCACCGACAGCGTTTAGCCGTCCCGGCGCGGCGCCCACGTCGCCGGAGACGATGCTCCTCGTATAAACCAGTTTTCTAATGGCGGACGCATGGACTTGGCTGCCGAGGAAGCCCGTGTGGTTCCGAGCCGCCGCAGTTCTTGGTTTCCACGATCATCTCTCCCCCGCATCCCGTGGCGCATTAATCGCCGCGCTCCCTTCCCCGCCGATCAAACAAACAGATCGTCATCGATCTTCCTGCGCTTTACTGCTCAGATCGATCTTAATTAATCACCATCACCGTCACATCAGATCAGATCAGATCGGCCTTCTGAAGAAGAATTGTTATGGCTTTCCACTGCGCTAGCTTTTGACCTGCAGTGTGGTTATTTTAGCTTTACGTTGACATTCCAAGGGCTCAAATCAGATGGAGGCATGGAGCAGAGTCTCTCCGCGACGCGTCGGATGTGGATCTGTAGCTCCAGCAGACCATAACATGCGGCCTTCGGCTCCATACCACCCCTTCTGTTGCTTCACTTCTTCCTTCTTGTCTATCAGTACTAGCTTAACCTTATGATTCCTCGTCATGAAATTAAGTAGCTACTGGTGTGTTCAGTGGACTAATTAGTGGACCACTAAGAAACGGACATTCCAAAGTGACAAGCATACCTTTTTTTTAGGCGAAAACAAACTTGCTAGGTGCTACATACCTACTACGTACAGTGCTTTAACTTGGAGCGTTTCATGTATGGCTGCCTTTCAGATAATGCATCCTAGGGCATACTTAGCATATCCCTTATAATTAGCCCTCAAACGGCCGCTTACAATCCACTTCTTATATTCGATGCGGTAAATAAAAAACGGTTCCTAGTCGATCCCATAATTCCATAAACTAACATTTTCCCTCATCTAGCCAATTCGTACTTGGAGAAGGTAAGAAGCTTGGCTGGCGGTCGGAGCTGTGAGAAGGTCGGCCGGGCTGCGAGACGGCCTACCGTCGACGGAGGAGACTGGAAAACGAAGATTCTACTCTAAACCTGGTTGTCGGTCACGCAATAAACTTGCCACGGTCAAATTTCATCGACCTTCCTCGATTCTATCACCGCCTAGTTCTATTGCACGTGTTCTCTACAACATCTACATCCTCCGCTACCCCCGTTTTGAAACAAATCGAGCTTTGAGTGGCTCCATTTTGGAGCAAGTCGACGCGGCGGTGACAACTGAGATATGGCTGGATTCACGCGACAACAGCGACCGACAAGCGAATCGGAGTGGGGCACGAGGGAGGTGAAGACTGCGGGGGTGTTGGCGGAGGCTAATGGTGGTCGCCGGAGGCGACAATGCTGTGCCGGAGGGGGAGAGTGTTGGCACAGTTGTGGAGGCTAGAACTTTTTCTATAGCTGCAGCAGAATATATTCGAGAGTCGACCGACAGAAGGAGTAAAAAATTATACTCCTAGGATTGAAGGAATTGGCTGTATCCGGTATATTACCCTATAACAAAATATTTTACATCTCTAACCGATTTTAAGGGATAGGTTAGAGATAACCGATTTTAAGGATAGGTTAGACATGCACTTGGGTTCACTGAACCACGCGCGCATGTGCTGATGTGAGCCCCGTGTCACTTCACTTGGTTGGCCTAGCAACATTGGCTGTCTCGGTACGTGCCCATACATGACTCGTCGCTCGTGCCCACTCCACACATTACACGACCCAGAGTGGGCTAGCTGCTGCCAGATGGTTTCAGCCCGTTCTTGTGCGCGATGTAGCTGGTGGTGCTGTCACTCAGAGCTCAGAGAACTATCAGCAACTGCGTCTTAATTATGCACCATTTCAACTACGACACGGGCGTTTGATAGATCTGGAAGAGTATGGCTAGACGCCATTCATGCATGATTCACCCATACGAAAAAACTCACACATAATTTCCTGTCAAGTATCACAACTGCTCGATGAGTTAAATAAACCTTGAACTAATCATACGACCTCCTGCAGTACTACGGGTGTTCACTGAATTTAACCCTTGTTCTCTTTTTGTCGACCCACAAGGCCCCTACAGTTATAATAGCGGGTTGCTTCAATCCACACAAATTTGGACCATGTCTCTTTAGCTGGTAGCCTGGTAAGGTGGTGGTGGTGGGACTGATTTCAGGTTTTTTGCTTTGCACAATACTTCCTCCGGTCTCTTTTAATTGACTCAAATTTAGTACAAAGTTGTACTAAATCCGAGTTAATTAAAAAAGAACGGAGGGAGTACATGTTAAGAGTCTATGCTTAACTTTTTTTTTTCTCATTCGTGGGCTGTGTACATCATTTCTATGCAAAGGTTGGGTGTAACTTGCTTGGTTCTATCGATTTGATACAAACTATTGTGTTAGAAACAAAACAAAAAACCGGAAATTCAATTCGGCTCCAGGGTGCATATGCTCCCTCTATCAAAAAATTATATTTCGAAATGTCGAAAAATTTTGACAAAAAATTCTACTTGTACATCTCCACAATATACGTACGTTCGCCAAGTTTCGCGAGGAACCAATATGTTTTGTGGTCTGTGTAAAAAGAGAAAATTTATCTCCCGAAAAGCCTTATTTTCAGCATTGAATTTTGTCTTTTTTACACACGTCACACGACAAGTCGGATTTTTATGAAACAACTTTGTGAGCGTGTAGCACGTGAAGATGTACATTCGAATTTTTCGTTTCAATTTTTTGAAATTACAAAATGTATGTAACATGCATTTCAAAATAAAGGGAGCATATGCTCCCATGTGCCAAAACACCATTCCCAAAAAAAACTCCCTTTATGGGAAACCTTGAAAGTATTGTTAGGTTCGGGTAAAGTTTTTGTATAGCTCGTGATGCTTCTGGATGACGGTAGTGAACCTGTAATAAACTGACAGTGTGTGGTGACCCTGCATACCACTGCATGTTGTAGTATGCCAGTCGTTGACATAACATGTGCGAAGTACCAATCCGCAAATATTACATCCCTCAGAGTAGTACAACAGAAGCATAGCTGGTCTTTATTTCACTCACTTAATATTACAAGCCATATATGTACATCACATTGGAGCTCCTTCTGGGTCCATAGAGGATAACTCCTAGTTTCTAGGTGAACCCTACTTAACTTATACAATATAGGTTTAAGAAGGCTTAGCACCCGGAAATTCAATTCGGCTCCCGGGTGCGTATGCTCCCTCTACCAATAAAACATATTTCGAAATGTCAAAAAATTTGGATAAAAAATTCTACATGTACATCTCCATAATGTATGTGCCTTCGCCAAGTTTCACGAAAAACCAATATTTTTTGTGGTCTATGTAAAAAGGAAAAACTTTACCTTCTGAAAAGCATTATTTTTATCACTGAATTTTATCTTTTTTACACACGTCACATGATAAGTCGATTTTTTATGAAACAACTTTGTGAGCGCGTAGCACATGAAGATGTATGAACGAATTTTTTGTTTCAATTTTTTTGAAATTTAAAATGTATGTAAGATACATTTTAAAATATAGGGAGCATATGCACCCATGTTCCAAAACACCACTCCCCTTAGCACCATTCTACTCGAGCAGCTAAATAATATAGAGTTCGTGCTATTACTACTAGGTGTTTTCAAGTGTTGTCTTCTTTCGGAACCTCCCCGGTTCCGTACACGATAAGGTAGTCAACCCCCTCTATACTCCTCCAGAGAGGTCTGGTTCTTCATAGCGGATCCCATCGGCTCCTTCTTGTCCTTCAGTGGCTTCCTCCAGGTAATTCAGACAATCTAAGCATGAGGTTATAAGAGGTATGAGTACGAGCGTACTCAACAAGTTCATTATAGGAAAGATGTGTTTAATGCACTAGCTACGGCATTAGACCAGAAAGTCAAATGCCAATGCAGGTTTTCATAAGCATTTCTTCAAAAGGTTGCTTTTATTTGGAAGACTTATGTCCGTCGGCCTTCAACGGGTGTTTAGAACTTCATGGAGTTCCTTTCCGGCCGCGTTCGCAGTCCATAACCCGGAACAGGGAGTGACAGGTCACGATTCATTACACTCTGCAGAGGTGTGTTGCTTTACATAAGAGATCTTAACCTTGGTGCCAACCGGGCAGCTTTCCCGTTCACACTTCTGTGGTGTGAGGCCCGGTATAAGGTCCTAGCCAAACATTGTGTTTCTCCGCGACCCCGAACACCCACCCTTTGTTACAGTTCTGACCTTGGGTCCTCGCCGGTTAGCGTATCCATTGGATACCATCCGACCTCGACTACTATCACATACCACGACCTTGATACCTTCGTCGGTCGCTGCAACCCATTATAGACCGCATTAACGTGGAGACTTAGGGCTCCCCAACCACTCCGGTTGTCCCTCGGGATTCAACTGACTACGTTAAGCGCATCTGCTTATGAATGAGAGGAAGAAACACAACTGACTACTCCATCCCACTCCAGATCTTATGGTTAACACGGTTCTTACGGCACAAGAATCACTGGACGATATTTGTTGTTAATCCTAGATGGATACAAACCCATTGGAATGGAACCTCCACCATACTCATACCATGGTTCCATCGCCCACCACTTACTCATATTCATACTTATGAAAGTAGCATTTTTGCTTTTCATGCAAGAGTGATAAGTATAGTACTTTGCAAGTAATTTGGTAAAAATACTCAAATTGATATGAACAAGCGATGAACTTGCCTGGTGACTACCAGGTAGTGCAGTTGGATTGTTTGGACTGACCCTGGTCCTCTGTTTCTGATAGATAGCATCATTGTCCGATAAGGGTAATAGTTAAAGTTCAAATATGCATGCCTTTGATTTTTAGGTTTGTTCTCCCCCTTCCCGATGTTTAGTTATTAAATGTCGGAGGTGGCGAATAAGCATAATTAATAATACTCCTTAAGAGTGAAAATAGTGTCTTGGAATATTTCCAAGATTTTGTTAAGTCCAAAGTAATTTATGGACTTATTTAATTGTTTAAAATATCAAGTTTATTTTAATTGCTTTTATTAATGCATTATTATTTGGATTAATAATGATTAATATTCACTTGGTTCCAATATTCTATCTAGTATTTATTTATGATAGAGAATAAAATTTTAAGTGGTTTTCATATTTTACTCTATTTTTAGAGTATTTACAATTTATGGATTTCTGTCAAAGTTTCAGTTTAAATTAAAAAGTAAAATGACCATTTTGCCCCTGGGCCCACCTGTCAGGCGAACCCAGTGGGTTAGGCTGGACCAGCTCGGCCTGGTCCGACCCGTTCGGCCACACTCGCCCCTTCTCTCTCACACGCCTAACCCTAATCCCCTCTCGCTCATGCGACGCCGAAATCGCCAGCGCCGTCGCCGATTTACTCCGGCCATCTCCGGCGGTCTCCGACAACGCGGTTGGTTGCATCTGCTCCGCCTCTCGATGGCGCACCTACTGGTCTGCGTCGATCTGGAAGTAACAACCTCCTCCGCTCGCCCCCAACCCTACTGCGCCTAGGGTTTGCGTGGTGCGTGCGACGATTCGCCTTACGTCGTGGTGTTGTCGTGCGCCTCGCTGGTGCTACGCTGGAGGTCCAATGCCCGGCGCACCCTTGGCTTGGTCGTGGCTTGGCGTTGCCGTGGCCAGGCTATGCCGCCGTGCCGCCACGGTGGCGCCCTTGGTGCTTCTCCTCCAGGTATGTGCCTCCTCCTCTGCTCCTCTCTCTCTCTCCTCCTCTTCTTCTTCTAGCTCTAGTCACTGGCCCTGCCTTCCTCTTTGAGGTGCTGGCCAGATCATGCTTCTCCTACGCTTGTGGTGTGCTATTGCTGCTGTTCTTGTGCTAGGACTTGGCCTGCTACTGAGCTACTGGTTGCTGCCTTGCTATTCCTGCCATGCTCTATTACTATGATGCTGTTGTGCTTATGTGTGTGCTCTTACTGCTAGTGTTATACTCATGGCCTTGCAATTATATTGCTACTGCTGTGATGCTCATGGCCTTGCCATGCTGCTCCAGCTGCTGTTGTGCCACTGTATATTCATGTGTATCTATATTTTACATCTCTAGCTTAATTTCCTTGAGCAATTCTTGCATGTGCAAGTTCTAGTGATGTGTGTTGTGTGCTTGTATGCCGTCCTTGTGTTGCTTGGTTCAGTGGTACATCATTTCCTTGATGTGCTTTTGGATACAATTATAAAATGATCCTTTGATGCTTTGTAAAGTATGGTTGCATCGACTCCGTCGTGCCCAATAAGCTAAGTGTTTTTTTTTATTTTCACATAAAGTTCATTATCATTTACTTTCGCTGCACCCGACGCTCGGGGGCTGCGCGGCATATATTCACTTTACATATCATCGAATCCGAGCATCTGACACCGCATGTGAAAAAGAGAGTCAAGGAAAAGATAAGAAAAAGTTCGTTTATTTGTGCAGGAGAAAGCAAATTTCAAAGTATATAAGAGAGAACCCGACGAAATTGTCTACGGGGAAAACTAGACGAAATTGTCTTCAAGAAAGAACAGGACCCGACGAAATTTTCCTGAAGGAGGAACCCGAAGAAATTTTCTTCAAGGATAAACCCGACGAAATTTTCCTGAAGGAGGAACCCGAAGAAATTTTCTTCAAGGATAAACCCGACGAAATCTTTTTTAGGGAAGAACCCGACGAAATTTTGAGAGAACCCGACGAAATTGTCTTCAAAAGAGAACCCGAAGAATTATCTTCAAGGAGGTCCCGAAGAATTATCTTCAAGGAGGTCCCGAAAAATTATCTTCAAGGAGGTAACGAAGAATTATCTTCAAGGAGGTCCCGAAAAATTATCTTCAAGGAGGTCCCGAAGAATTATCATCAATGAGGTCTCGAAGAATTATCTTCAAAGAGGACCCGAAGAATTGTCCTCAGGGAGGACCCGAAGAATTGTCCTCAAAGAGGACCCAAAGAATTGTCCTCAAGGAGGACCCGAAGAAATTTTCCTGAGGGAGGAACTCGACGAAATTATCATCAAGGAGAAACCAAAAAAAAAAAAAAAAAAAAAAAGAGGAATAGAAAAAAAAAAGTGGACAAATCTTCGGGTCCATTGACTCGTCATATTGTTCCGAGCAAGAGCATCGGTGATGTACCCGACAATATAGAATAACCAATATATTCGGCTGTCTTATCAAGCCCGAGAGAAAAATAGAAGAACCCGCAAAATGGGTCATTGCATCAGCCGAACAAGGCACTCGACAATATATTCTCAGAGCGCCAAAGTTGCGATCAATCTCTGAATGCCGCAAAACTTTGCGAAGGTAAGACCCCAGATCCGTTCTGCTGGGCGTGGCATCGCCAAAGACTGCGCTCTGCTACTTTTATCCGTATCAACGGATACGAAGAAAAAATCCTAACGGACGCGTTAGGTACCCGATAAATATGACCGGGACTCGATAGAATGGTAAGACCTTAAGCGGCACCTGTCGAAGTTTACACCGATATCCCGGGATCATGTCCGGGGACGTGATCTTGAAGTAGGTTTTTGCGGATTGCCACTAGAGCGGTTAACTAGTACCCGATCCGTCGGATGAACTAGCCCCAATTACCATTATCCCTGTACAATATAGATATGGATGTCAAATAAAAATAGTAACGGCCTGGAGTCGATAAAAAGAGGGGCTGCGCCCGTAAATATAGTCAAGTTCTTTATCGAGTAGTACAACTTGAGCCTATGCCTAGGTGCAAGCACCTGCCCATAGGCTCGGGGCTACTCTTATCGAGAGTATTGTTCACCCTCCCGATAAGATACAAGAAAGAGGAAAAAGTATGGTGTCGATTAAAAGCAAGTTGAGCCTACACCCAAGTGCAAACACTTGGCTGTAGCCTCGGGGGCTACTCCCATCGGGAGCGCTGGCCGCGCACCCGATAGAAAACATAACTTCGATAGCATCTGTGACAATCAAGGTTTGTAGACTCAACTCGATTCTACGATTCGAGTGGAGCCTACTCCCATCGGGAGCACATGGATTTCATCAAGTCTTCCAGAAATATAGTTAAGTTCTTCATCGAGTAGTACAACTTGAGTCTATGCCTAAGTGCAAGCACTTACCCATAGACTCGGGGGCTACTCCCATCGGGAGCGCTGTCGCGCACCCGATAGAAAAATAATTTCAAGAATCGTCGACATCATCTACGCTACACATGATCTACGACATGGACCTCGCCTTATATTTCTTCGATTTCGGAGATGGTTATGCTTGGAGTTTCTATGCAAGTCTTCGACTTCCCTATAAACTCGGGGGCTACTGACATGGGCATACCCTTCGGGTACCCATTATTAGTATACCTGGCTCGGCCCAATATGGAGAAGACCAAATATGGAGAAGGCCCAACAAGGCAACCCGAAGAAGTAGTCGACTAGGACTCTTGTAAAACCCTAGGCTGGTTGCATATATAAAGCTAGCCAGGGCACCCGAAATAGAGAGGACAACAGATAGACAGAATATAGACAACATAGCTCCGCCTATGGCGGCACCATGTAAACATATTATGCTCATATACTGGATTGCTAGCAGCACGTAGGGATCCTCCACCGAGGGGACCCGAAGCTGGGTACGTCGTGTGCCTAATCTCGTCCCCGGAATCTCCATCGTCGCTCTCTCCCGAAAACCCTAGTCTACAATATGTAGGCATTGCCGAGGTGATCCCTCGACAGCATGTTCTGTGGCTGTTTAGTAACTCTGATGAGTTACTGATGCTTATGGCTTGTTTATATGCTTTGGTTGATCATATGCTTACCAGCTGCTTGTTAGTTGCTTACTAGCTGCTCTATTATGCCTGTTACTTGATATCTGGTATCATTGTTGGGTTGCAGAGCTCTTCACCATGTGCTGGTGTGTGCTCAAGCTTGTAAAAGCTTACTAATGGATTCAGATATGTGTGTGATGCTTATATAGCATCCATGTATACTTGTTGTTACTTGATTCAGTTATCTATGAAGCTTTATATTGTACTGTTAATTATTTAGGATGAACTGCTTATGCAGTAATGATTCCTGTGTATCTGTGCAAGCTTTAGATGGCAACCAACATTTGTTGGCACCTCCACTTGTGGTTGAACTCTAAGGAGTGATGATATTTTTATCTAATTGGCTTGTGGGTGTAGCTTGGGTAGCTGTTGTGACCCTAGCAGTGATATGCTTGCGAGTTATGGTTGCTCCTACCCTTTTTTGATGCTTCTGTGCAATACTACTGGTGATCATTCATTTGATTCCAGTATATTGATGTTGAAATCAAATAGACAGTGAAATGTCTATCTATCTGATGGTTTAGCTATCTATATGTTGCTAGGTGAGTTTGGTTAGGCTAGCTTTAGATCAAATCCTTGCTGGATTCATTTGGTTGATTCAGTGGTGATTCAGTTGGCTTAACCAGTATTCCCTAGGATTGATTTCTACTGGCCTCTCTCTTATTTTGCCACCATCACATGGTTTAGCACCAAATGATGATGCAAACATGGTAACCTTACCCTATGGCTTGTGTGTATGATGCACATTCTTTGTATTATGAGCAAAACCAGTGCTTGCTCATGGATTTGCGGTATACCTCACTCCAGCTCCTAGATTTTTGTTGCTGTAGAGGTTTTGCTTCAGCTATGTGATATTGGTGATGTGCTTGCCCTTCTCCTCCCCTGGCTTCTGATCAACTGTGAGCTTCTACTCCATTTCTTGATCAAAAGCTATCTATTCTTGGTGGAATGGATGCTGGCTGGTTTGGCTACTGTGGTGTTCTTGCTGTTCTTACCCTGCTGGTGCTTATGTCGATGAATGGCTAGGTTTTGTGGCTGAAAAGGTTTTATATCAGCCTTGTGATGGCCTCCTTGGTCGATAGCAAGTGATGTGCCAATTTGGTGACTCCTCCTGTGTGTGTTGGTGAGCATACGCTCATTGACGTGGGCATTACCCTTCGGGTAACCGACATTGCCCTATCCTGTACGGCCCAACTGGAGGCCCATGAAGATACCCGATTGCAAGGTGGGTCACTAGGACGGTGCTGGAGAAGATTCCTTGAAGTACAAGACAAAGAGCCGAACAAGGAAAGTTTAGTGCTAGGTCTCTTGTAAACCTAGTCGTACCCGGATAGATCTTTGAGACCTGGCCTCCTATATAATGGCCGGGAGAGGGGCTGCCGAGGGACACAATCAATCTTAGCAACTTAAGCCACCAGAAGTATAGAGCTAGGTCGCCGTAGCACTTAGCCTCTCGACGAGATCATAGCCGAAACCTTCGGCACCCCATTGTAACCCGATATTTTCATAATCAAGATCAGACAGGCATGACGTAGGGGTGTTACCTCATCGAGGGCCCTGAACCTGGGTAAATTGCTCTCCCCGCTTGTCTGTTAACCGATGGTTCGTATCAGCCTACAGGATTCCATCAACCCAAAGCCCCAATCGGTGGGCATTGTCGAGGAGCACCCCCGACAATTGGCGCCGTCTGTGGGAACCCTGTCGGCACAAGATCCGTCATCGGCAGATCCAGTCATGTCGTCGACAGCTTCGTCGACGCCATCATCATCATCATCACCGATCTTTGGAAGTCCGATTCGATTCGGCTCCTACGAGTTCACCCCGCACAGCGACTCGTCTTGCTCGACTTTTTCAGATCTACAAGGGAACATGGAGATGACGTTTGGCAGCGTCCACTACAACGTCAACGCAGAAGGAGTCCTCCGACTGCTGGAGTCGTGCGCTCCCAGATCAACAAGAAAATCACTACCATTGGCCATGTGACCAAGCATGTCGTCGTCAGTCGATCTTTCGGCTGGCCTGACGGACTCGACAAACTCCTCCCCGCCATCGACCCCTCGGTCGACGTCTTCAATGTCAGTCGGATTTGATAACCCCGCACCGTCAGAGATGACCTCGTACTACTGCTTGAACTGCGACACCAGGCACGAGCTGGGATCGAGCGACACGCCGTTCATCTGCAGCGCCCAGTATTCATCGGGAAAAGACAGCGTCGATAGTGTCGCCAAGGAAGTCATCTGGAAAGCGGCGCACCATCAAGTCTACGCTGCCAACAAGAGAGGAAACGCAAGGAACGGGGGAGGCGGAGAGCACACTCCTCGCTCTAGCAGGCGACGAAGATTTCAAAACAGTGCCAGTAACAATAGTAGCGATTACACCATCGCGGAGGAAGAATGGGCAGCTGCCAGGGCAGCCGTGCTTAATAACACACCGCTCCCCGCTGGAACTTCAGTTGGGACCCTCAATGCCTATCGCGAGATATTGGACAAGAATCGGGAGCGGTTGTTAGTTGAGCAAACCACCCTCGAGAAACGCCTGCTTGCGGCAGAACAATCTAGAGAGCGGCGAAGGGGCTCGCGAGGAAGCGCTTCCCGAAGCAGTCAAGGCGCGGGGAAACATCGATCAAGGTTATCCAGATTATCGGAAGACGATGCTAGGGAAATAACGTCAAACTTATCTAGATCATTCATGACCACGGATACCACGGGGATGCTGAGGCCAAAAACCGTCGAGGGAGCAACTGCCAACCTCGCGGCGTACCTTGTTAACCAACGACCCGAAGGTTCCATGGTTCAAGCTCACCGGGGCGCTTTGGAAAGCCTCGCAATCCTGGGAGACAAACTGGTTCCACGAAAAGAAAAAGCCTCGCCCCAAGTTGGAGGTTCGAAGCACCGTTCAAGGGACGCCCGAGACGAGATTACCCAGAGCAGAATCGACAAAGCTAGGCGACGGTGAGCCGCGAGGGGAGAAGACAATAGCGACGCCTCGGAAGAAAGCGAGGAATACGACGGTGAACTGAGGGGGGCTGATTGCTTGAGCTACAAGATCCGCGAAACAATGCCACCCAAGAAGTTCAAACCTACCTCTACTGACGCCGCGAAGTATGACGGGCATCAGGAGCCAAGGTCATGGATAGACGATTACCTGCAGACTGTGATCTTACACAAAGGAAACCAGATAGCAGCAATGCAATGCCTGCAGTTTTACCTGAAAGATTCGGCACGGGCCTGGCTGAGAGGTCTGCCGAAGGGATCTATCAAATCATGGGATGACCTGGTGGACGCTTTCGTCGCCAACTTTCAAGCGACGTACAAAAGGCCAGTTGGGATCGAGGAGCTACGGCATTGCCAGCAGAAACAGAAGGAGTCGATGCATGCATACATCGGCAGGTTCACCAAACTCCTGAATGCTGCCGAAGACGTTTCTATTGACAGAGCAATCGATGCTTTCAGCGACGGCATCCGACGTGAAACATACATAGAAGAACTCGGGCGCAAGAAGCCAAAAACCATAACCAAGTTAATGGAAATCGCCAACAGCTGGGCCGATGGCGAAGACAATGTACGAAGACCGCGATAGCGCAGTGACGACGAGGACGACGATCAACCGAAGAATGATTCGGGTGGTCGCAGGGATCGTCGCAAGAAGAGGAAGGACCGCAGCTACAACGACAACAACTTGGTAGCCGCTGGATATTCCGATCGGCAAGATGATCGGTATAACGATAGGCGAGATGATCGACAGGACGTCAATCGGAGCAACTCTGGGAACCGTAGCAACTACAAGCCACGACCTCAGAGGACCCCCGAGCTACCCTTCGCTGAGCAGATAAACGCACCTTGCTATCTGCACGCGTACATCGACTCCAAAGACAATAAAAAGAAGTCAAGCCACTTGCTCAGAGATTGTCGACAGTTCATCGAGATGCAGAAGCTCATTCAGCAGCAACAACCGCCACCACCACCACCTCCACCTCAGCATCAGGTCCAGCAGGCTTAGCCCCACAACCCTAACGATTCCTTTCCACCACCTCGTGGGCAAATGAGCATGATTCACAGGACTGGTGTTTCGAGGAGGGAGATGAAGAAGCTCACCCAAGAAATCAACCTGGCGGAAAGCATCATGGCCAATATCCCTGAGTATATCGACTGGTCATCTCAGAGTATCACGTTCAGTAGGGCAGATCACCCGATGACAATCCCAAAGCCAGGACATGATGCGCTAGTAGTCGAGGCACAAATTGGAGGATTTAAGATGAGCAAAGTTTTTATGGACGGTGGAAGCGGGCTAAACCTGATATTCCTCGACACGATTAAAACTATGGGAATTACGATGAGGATGCTAGAAGAGACAGATACCGGTTTTCATGGGATCCTCCCCACCTCACCGGCGTACTCTATTGGCAAAGTGTACTTGAACGTCGTCTTTGGTAAACCCGACAACTTCAGGAAAGAAAAGATCGAGTTCGAGGTGGTCAATTGGGAATCACAGTACCATGCTATACTCGGAAGATCAGCTTATGCCAAGTTCATGGTTGTGCCGCACTATGCATACCTCAAGCTGAAAATGCCTGGGAACAACGGGACAAACATCACAGTCTATGGAAGTTTTTCACGCTCGGATAATTATGATTGCGATTTCCAGAGGATCGCTACAAAGTTTGGGCTCATGCAGGAGGCTGTCGATCTCCCTTCAAAATTGTCGGCACGTGATAGCAAGGAAGATGAACGCGTCAGGAAGACGAAGAAGAAGCCAGCCGATCTTACTTTAGAAGCTTCGACAGTGAAAACTTCGGCAGCCGATGGTACAGCGGCCTTAGAAGAACACAAAACGCTGGCAATCACTGCCGGGACCCTGGCAAAACCAATGACGCTTCCGAAATCGCTGACGCGGTCATCAAGCCAGAAGATAAGAAGAACCCTCCTCTTGCTTAAGCGGATGGGTAGCATTTAGTTTTCCTTTTCTTTTCAACAGGGCTCCTTTTCGCCCCTTAGTCCCTTGCTTACTTTATTAATGAGAACTTAAGTTTTGTTTCCTTGAAAAACATTGCAGTAGTTAGGAACACCCGAACCACATCATCATGAGCCTCGTTTGCATGTTTCGGCGAACGTTGGGGCAATGAAGAACACGTCCAAAGATTGCACCCCAAAAAAGCCTCTGAAATACGAGTGCTAAAGGATGCGAAAACAACGAGGACCCAGCTCGTGTCTTTTCGCTATAAGATGCCTCAACGAGTGCCGTAAATAGCAAGGGACGTGAAACACATATACTAACGACCCACGTTCGGCACTTTGCTTATGGAAGTACCAAAGAACGACGGAGTCATCGGCAGAATTAGTGTTCCCGATATATTCGGGAGCTGCTGTCAAGACATGCATCGGTTGAAAGCAAAGTTGCACATACAACGGGTTTAGCAAGACCCGCAACACGAGCTGATCATTCAAACAATTTGTTGACCAACGAATACACATACGCTTAAACGAGTAATTAAGATTTGGTCCTTCAAAATTTGCCAACGGCATTAAGATGGTATAAATGCATGTACATGCACGTACCAATAAAAGTAGTTTAAACTTAAAAACCCAAATACTCGGATGTAGTAAGAAACCAAAGTCTTCTATTTACAGTAGGAGCATGACCCGGAATTACCCTTGCGGAGTCTCTTTTTCTTCAGGTGCCTTTGAGTCCTTTTCTAGCCTGTCGACAGTTATATTGGCAGGCAGTATCACCTTCGGGTACAGAGGCTCCAAATCACCCACTGCATTGGCGATGGACAGCAGGTTTGCAGAAGGATAACGCGCAAGGACGAGGGCAAGTTTAAATCTAGCTCCCGCAAAAACTTGAGCTCGCACCAAGTCTCGGATCTTTTTGGCATTGCTGAATTCTGACATTAACACTAGTAGGAAAAGCCTCATCAGTGGCGCACTAAAAATGGATTCTGTGGCGCATGGGGGGTGCGCCACAGAAACGTCGCCACAAAAATAAGGTTTCTGTGGCGCACCGACCCATGCGCCACGGAATTAAGGTTTTTGTGGCGCACGGGTGCTTGGGTGCGCCACGGAAAGCGTGCGCCACAGCACTGATTTTCGGTGCGCCTACGAACTTGCTTGTATTATACACGATTTTGTGCTGCCTACTATACACATGCAGTTTATAGACAGCAATATACAGGTTATAGACAACAACATATAAAAATATGCAGATATAATATAAATAGCATGTACATTGCACATATATAATGTAGACATCATCATCACAGTACTTAGAGCCCGATCGAGATACATATATAGTGGCAAGTGTCAAATGTTTTGCATACAACTCTTAATTCATACAAAATTCACAATTTCGAGATACAAAGTAGTCTTCATCCGGTTCCTCCTTTGCTCCCTCCTCTCTATCCACCACGCTCGCTTGCATCGGGGTCTTCATCCGGTTCCTACTATGATTAAAATGGAAGAAAGTGAGACCAACAAGTCCGATGCACAAGAGAAATGGAATAAATGCCTCATACATTGTTGGTCAACACAAGTCTTAACATTTAGGGATGGCGTAAGTGAGACCAAGTCCGATGCACAAGAGATTGATATTTGTGCTATCTTACCAGAGCTCACTTACGCCACCCCCAAGTGTACGGTGACCAAACATTTTAATCATCGACATTTTGAAAATACCAAAGCAAATGGAATGACAAAATGGAATAAGTGCCTCATACATTGTTGGTCAACACAAATATTAACATTCCGGGATGGCGTAAGCGAGACCAAGTCCGATGCACAAGAGATTGATATTTTTGCTATCTTACCGAGGCTCACTTACGCCACCCCGTGAGTGTACGGGGACCAAACATTTTAATCATCGGCATTTTGGAAATACCAAAGCAAATGGAATGACAAAATGGAATAAGTGCCTCATACATTGTTGGTCAACACAAATACTATGGTCGAAACCATAGTTGCGGTATACGCCGCAGATATACTTTGCAGAAGGGCCCCCTTTCCCCGGCTGCCGTTCCGTGAACGGGTCCTTGACGAGACAACAACGCCGATCTGCCTCACCGGCGCAGAACCACGGCAGTCCCAGCCGCCTCCCTTGTGGCTGTGTGTCCCGCATCTCGCCTCGTTCGCCTTCTTGCCCGGTGAACCAATAGACGATCGTTGGAATAAGGAAACCGATGATGGCCGGTCGCAAGATTAGATTGCGATCGGCCGTCATCGGCTTCCTTATTCCAACGATCGCCTATTGTTCAGCCGGGCAAGAAGGCGAAGAGTGCATGGCGCAGAGACGCGGCCACAAGAGAGGCGGCCGGGACCGGCGTGGTGCTCGCGCCGGAGAGGCATGTCGGCGTTGTTGTCTCGTCAAAGACTCGTTCACGGAACGGCGGCCGGGGAAAGTGGGGGCCGTCTACAAAGTATATTGCGGCGTATAGGTGACCAAACATTCTAATCATCGGCACTAAAATGGAAGAAAGAGCCAAGTGGTATCTCAACTAGATATCATATGCCTCATACTTTGTTGGTCGAAAGAAATATTAACATTCAGGGATGGGGTCAGCGAGGCCAGGTAGGACGCACAAGAGATTGATATTTGTGCCATCGCACCAGGCTCAGCCAGAGTGTACAAGTGACCAAACAATTTAATCATCGACACTAGAATGGAAGAAAGGCCAATGCAATTAAGAAGTAGCTAGTATGAACTAAATGGAATGCCTCATACTTTGTTGGTCGAAACAAATTTTAACATCCAGGGATGGAGTAAGTGAGGCCATGTAGGATGCGCAAGATATTGATATTTGTGCCATCACACCAGGCTCACTTGCTCCACCCCCGAGTGTACGAGTGATATCGACCAACCATATAATCATCGGCAAGTACAAAAACACCACCAAACCAGCAACCATGGTGACATAAGTCAAGATGCTCAAACACACATGGAGCAGATGCTCCAAAGGGATTATTCATCACTTGGTATATAGACCAAGTGATGCTGGCAAAAGAGAGGCCAATCAAGAACCAGTAAATCCAGTAAGTGATAGATATGCCTAAACAAGCAACAACACATAGCATATCCCAGCTAACCGGATGAGACAAGTCTTGGTAGCCAACTTAATCACCTAGCACCACCTAGCCTTTTAAAACCATCGAAACAGTCCTTTTTCTTCAAAGGATACCACGGTGGCATTCATTTACATGATCCCCTACTGTGGATATCTCTATTTTCATCAAAGCCAACAAGAAATAGAAATTTATCATTACTCAGTTGAGTTCAAAACACCACCAAACCAGCAACCATGGTGACATAAGTCAAGATGCTCAAACACACATAGCATGCATGGAGCAGATGCTCCAAAGGGATTATTCATCACTTGGTATATAGACCAAGTGATGCTGGCAAAAGAGAGGCCAATCAAGAACCGATAAATCCAGTAAGTGATATATATGCCTAAACAAGCAACAACACATAGCATATCCCAGCTAACCAAATGAGACAAGTCTTGGTAGCCAACTTAATCACCTAGCACCACCTAGCCTTTTAAAACCATCGAAACTAGTCCATTTTCTTCAAAGGATACCACGAGTGGCATTCATTTACATGATTCCCTAATGTGAATATCTCTATTTTAGTATACCATCATAAGCATTCCATTTAAATCACACATTTTAGTATCTCGTTCTTATCCAAGATTTTGCCTCAGCCTTTGCATCATTGGCTGAGCCAAGACATCAAGCATCCGGCCAGGGAGCATTCTTTCTTTTTAGGGAACTATATGAACTATATGCACATGATCCAAGTAAGCATCCCCACTAATCGAGCATTATAAGCATAGTAGCATACCATAAGCTCACAACAATCCATCAAGTAAATCTTCACAAGGATACCACAGTAGCATAGTAGCATACCATAAGCTCACAAGAATCCATCATTTTCTTCACAAGGATACCACAGTAGCATACCATAGTAGCATTTCATGCATTTAAATGAACCAAGTAGCATCAAAACCAACCAAATGTCCAACTAGCAAGCAATACCAAGTGAGCAAGTCTTCATTACCTTGTACAGGTTCAGACATGGATTTATTTCCAACAATGGATGGAAATCAAATTAACATCATTGAATTAAATTGAATCATTACCATCACATGGTTCATCAATAACAAGTGGCAGTAAACCTCCACAAACAACAGGTACATATGATGCAGTAAGCCACACAGGCATAGCAAGTGATATAAGTTGACAATAACCAACACCAATATGTAGTAGCAGCATAGAAGTGTCACTGATATAGAACACTCCAATGAGCATCACTAGCTCACCAGTTAATGGTAAGCAAGTACAGAGAGGCATAGACAATTTCTATTGCTTAAGACAAGCAACAACAAGGATTAGCGAGCATAACAATATACTAACCACTAGCAATCCAGGCTCCAAATGGAACCTTTGGAGCAGATAGAGCCAATATAGCATGTCATCGCTAGTAGCTGGTGTTCATATGAACACCATATGAAGCAAAACGATTAGGGGCAATGCATCCGGAGCAACAGCAGCAATGCATACAGAGCAACAACAGCAATAAACCTAGCAGCACAAGCAAGAGCATGACTCCTACGTGACTGTCGTCGCCGACATCGACCTCAACCACGCCGACCTGGCCAGCCAACCGAGCGAGCATTTCGTCGAGCACGTTGTGCTCGCTTGGGGGAGGAAGAGGGAGGGGAGGGGAGGGAGCTCACCGACGACGACGACGGCAGTTGTGGAGGAGCTCACCGACGACGACATCAGGGGTGGAGGTCGCGGCGGCTCCTCCACCTTGACGCGGCGGCGGCTCCTCCACCTTGACACCGCGCCGGCCCCTCCTCCTCCACGCCGCAGCGGCTTGTGCTGCTGGTGGCGGGGATGGGTGGAGTGTGGCGGCATGCGGCCCTCGCGGAGGAAGGCGGCGCCGGCGACGGCGACGGCAGCGCTCACCATGGAAGGCGGCGGCACGGGGAGAGGGGAGAGGGGAGAGAGTGGTATACGGGCGAGGCAGGGGTACGACCATGATATAGGACACGTTATTTCTGTGGCGCACCGAGGCCAGTGCGCCACAGAACACGTTATTTCTGTGGCGCACCGAGGCCAGTGCGCCACAGAATACGTTATTTCTGTGGCGCACCAAGTGCAGTGCGCCGTAGAAAAAGTAAAACCAATGATTGTGCGTGACAAGGTGTGGGCCCCACCAAGTTTTTGTGGCGCAGTGTTCCATGATGCGCCACAAAATTAAGCTATTTCTATAGCGCACCGTTCCTGGGGCGCCACAAAATAAAATTCTGTGGCGCATTCTTTGTGGCGCATCGTCTTCCATATTACTCTCAGCCCTTTGTAGCACTTGTTGAAGAAACGATGCACTTGTTGGATCCGGTCTTGGAACTTCGCGACAGTCGAAGCCTTCGACTGTTCCCTCCAGAAAACTTTGTCTGCTGATGATAGCTGGGTCACTGCGTTTACACGCTCATGTATACACTTGCTTTCTTCAGCCTTGTTCAGAGCTATGACTAGCAAAGGAACCAGCAGAAGATGAGAAAGTGCTTTTCACGAAACAGCAAAGAGCAAGAGAGCCGGGGCACTTACAGTTCAAACTTTCGGTAGCCTTGTACAATTCAGTAAGCGTGTAGCGCTCAGCATCTGCGGCAATCTCATTTTTCTTATTGATAATGGCGGCTAAGGCATAAGTGTTGTGCATATCTATCTCCATCTGCGCGATCCGGTCCTTCATGCGTTGGAGTCGATCACTTTCAGGGACAGCACCCGAGGAGTCATCGACAAAAGCAGGCACAGGGTAAACCTGCAAAATGTTGTTCAAAGGCGCGACGGATTACATGGAGTCAACATTGGAAATTACTCCCATCGGGAGCGTAGGAATACAAATATTATAGCAAGGATATGCTGGCAACATTGCTAGCATGAAGTTCATTACAACTGCGTAAAGTTTTATGACAAGACATCGTTTTGATCAAGCAAAGTTACAAGGTTCAGGGGGCTTGGGTCTGGTTTGATAAACTGGGACCTGTTGACGATTTCTTTGCCTCGACTAACTCAAGGAGCTGGCGAGCACATGTAAGAGCCGAAGCTTTAAAAGTACTCAGATCGACGAATTTTCCGTCGGGTCCCTTCGGCAGCTCCTTGGACATCTCTTCAATATTAGCTTTGAAGCCATGACCCATCATAAGTTGGAAGGCTAGGAGGGCACCATAGGTACGCGAAGTACGTTTGAATACCTCGATAACCTCCTTGGTGTTGACGGCAAAAGCGTCGATCAGCTGCCCCAAAGTCTTATCTTGACTAATCTTGGGGAAAATCATCAAATGAATCCGCGCCATGGCTCCCTTGCCCTTCTGGAGAAGGTCCTGAACAAGCTAATGAGACGCAAGCGTCATCGACAGAGTGTTTGATGGAGAATTGTTCGGGACCTCGTCTAGAGCCTCAACAGGGATATCAGCGGCTCCTGAGAAGGATGAGGCGTGAAGAAAGACATTAACAAAAGAATTAATGTTTGCAAAAGCAATAATCGAGAAGGGCACAAAAAGAGGATTACTGAGCAAAGCCAGGGAGGATTGGCGGAGAAGATCATCCTTCTCCATCGCCCGAGCTTCGGCAGTGAGCCTGGCTGTTTCTTCGTCCTTCAGCCTCCTCTTCAGCTCCCCCAGTTCCTCTTTAAAAGCATACTATGCATGAGCCTTGCAACTTATAGGATGTCTTATACATAACACATATTATTTATTACTACCGTTGACAAAATTGTTTCTATGTTTTCAAAATGAAAAGCTCTAGCACAAAAATAGTAATCCATGCTTCCCTCTGCGAAGGGCCATTCTTCTACTTTATGTTGAGTCAGTTTACCTACTTCTTTCTATCTTAAAACCAAACACTTGTGTCAACTGTGCATTGATTCTTACATGTTTACCTATTGCACTTGTTATATTGCTTTGTGTTGACAATTATCCATGAGATAAACATGTTGAAGTTGAAAGCAACAGCTGAAACTTATATCTTCCTTTGTGTTGCTTCAGAACTTTCTACTAAGAATTTATTGCTTATGAGTAACTCTTATGCAAGTCTTATTGATGCTTGTCTTGAAAGTACTATTCATGAAAAGTCTTTGCTATATGATTCAGTTGTTTACTCATTGTCTTTACCATTGCTTCGAATCGCTGCATTCATCTCATACGCTTTACAATAGTATTGATCAAGATTATGATAGCATGTCACTTCAGAAATTATCCTTGTTATCGTTTACCTACTCGAGGGCGAGTAGGAACTAAGCTTGGGGATGCTTGATACGTCTCAAACGTATCTATAATTTCTTATGTTCCATGCTACTTTTATGATGATACTCACATGTTTTATACACATTATATGTCATTATTATGCATTTTCCGGCACTAACCTATTGACGAGATGCCGAAGAGCCGATTCTTTGTTTTACTGCTGTTTTTGGTTTCGTAAATCCTACAAAGGAAATATTCTCGGAATTGGACGAAATCAACGCCCAGGGTCTTATTTTTCCACGAAGCTTCCAGAAGACCGAAAGGATTACGAAGTGGGGCGACGAGGCGCCGCCACACCAGGGCCGCGCGGCCAAGGGTGGGGCCGCGCCGCCCTAGCGTGTGGGCCCCTTGTGGCCCCCCTAAACCTACCCTTCCGCCTACTTAAAGCCTTCGTCGCGAAACCCCCAGTACCGAGAGCCACGATACGGAAAACCTTCCAGAGACGCAGCCGCCGCCAATCCCATCTCGGGGGATTCAGGAGATCGCCTCCGGCACCCTGCCGGAGAGGGGAATCATCTCCCGAAGGTCTCTTCATCGCCATGATTGCCTCCGGATTGATGTGTGAGTACTTCACCCCTGGACTATGGGTCCATAGCAGTAGCTAGATGGTTGTCTTATCCTCATTGTTCTATCATGTTAGATCTTGTGAGCTGCCTATCATGATCAAGATCATCTATTTGTAATGCTACATGTTGTGTTTGTTGGGATCCGATGAATATTGAATACTATGTCAAGTTGATTATCAATCTATCATATATATGTTGTTTATGTTCTTGCATGCTCTCCGTTGCTAGTAGAGGCTCTGGCCAAGTTGATACTTGTAACTCCAAGAGGGAGTATTTATGCTCGATAGTGGGTTCATGCCTCCATTGAATCTGGGACATTGACAGAAAGTTCTAAGGTTGTGGATGTGCTATTGCCACTAGGGATAAAACATCGATGCTTTGTCTAAGGATATTTGTGTTGATTACATTATGCACCATACTTAATGCAATTGTCTGTTGTTTGCAACTTAATACTGGAAGGGGTTCGGATGATAACCTGAAAGTGGACTTTTTAGGCATAGATGCATGCTTGATAGCGGTCTATGTACTTTGTCGTAATGCCCTGATTAAATCTCACAGTACTCATCATGATATATGTATGTGCATTGTTATGCCTTCTTTATTTGTCAATTGCCCAACTGTAATTCGTTCACCCAACATGCTATTTATCTTATGGGAGAGACACCACTAGTGAACTTGTGGACTCCGGTCCATTCTTTACATCTGAAATACAATCTACTGCAATTGTTCTTTACTTGTTCTTCGCAAACAAACATCATCTTCCACACTATACGGTTAATCCTTTGTTTTCGAGCAAGCCGGTGAGATTGACAACCTCATCGTTACGTTGGGGCAAAGTACTTTGATTGTGTTGCGCGGGTTCCACGTTGGCGCCGGAATCCCTGGTGTTGCGCCGCACTACACTCCGTCACCAACGACCTTCACGTGATCCTTGACTCCTACTGGTTCGATAAACCTTGGTTTCTTACTGAGGAAAAACTTGCTACTGTACGCATCACACCTTCCTCTTGGGGTTCCTAACGGACGTGTGTTAACTGCACGCATCAAGCTCTTTTTCTGGCGCCGTTGCCGGGGAGATCAAGACACGCTGCAAGGGGAGTCTCCCACATCCAATCTCTTTACTTTGTTTTTGTCTTGCTTTACTTTACTTTATTTACTGCTTTGTTTGCTCTTATATCAAAAACACAAAAAAAAATTAGTTGCTAGTTTTACTTTATTTACTGTCTTGTTCTCCATATTAAAAACACACAAAAAATTAGTTACTTCCATTTACTTTCTTTAGTTTGCTTTATTTACTACTGCTAAAATGGGAACTGTTGAGAATACTAAGTTGTGTGACTTCACTAGCACAAATAATAATGATTTCCTACGCACACCTATTGCTCCACCTGCTACTGCAGCAGAATTCTTTGAAATTAAACCTGCTTTACTAAATCTTGTTATGAGAGAGCAATTTTCTGGTGTTAGTTCTGATGATGCTGCTGCCCATCTTAGTATTTTTGTTGAACTTTGTGAAATGCAAAAGTATAAGGATGTAGATGGTATTATTATAAAATTAAAATTGTTTCCTTTCTCCTTAAGAGGAAGAGCTAAAGATTGGTTGCTATCTTTGCCTAGAAATAGTATTGATTCATGGACTAAATGTAAGGATGATTTTATTGGTAGATATTATCCTCCCGCTAAAATTATATCTTTGAGAAGTAGCATAATGAATTTTAAGCAATTAGATAATGAAAATGTTGCTCAAGCATGGGAGAGAATGAAATCTTTGGTGAAGAATTGCCCTACCCATGGACTAACTACTTGGATGATCATTCAAACCTTCTATGCAGGATTAAATTTTTCTTCGCGGAACCTATTGGATTCAGCTGCTGGAGGTACCTTTATGTCCATTACTTTGGGGGCGGCAACAAAGCTTCTTGATAATATGATGATAAATTACTCTGAATGGCACACTGAAAGGGCTCCACAAGGTAAGAAGGTAAATTCTGTTGAAGAAACCTCCTCCTTGAGTGATAAGATTGATGCTATTATGTCTATGCTTGTGAATGGTAGATCTAATGTTGATCCAAATAATGTTCCTTTAGCTTCATTGGTTGCCCAAGAAGAACATGTTGATGTGAACTTCATTAAAAGTAATAATTTCAACAACAATGCTTATAGGAATAATTCTGGTAACAACTATAGGCCATATCCTTCTGCTAATAGTAATGGTTATGGTAATTCTTATGGGAATTCTTACAACAATAATAGGAGTGTAACCCCTGGTCTTGAAGCCATGCTTAAAGAATTTATTAGTACACAAACTGCTTTTAACAAATCTGTTGAGGAAAAGCTTGATAAAATTGATATTCTTGCTTCTAAGGTTGATAGACTTGCCTCTGATGTTGATCTTTTAAAATTGAAAGTTATGCCTAATAAGGATAATGATAATAAAATTGTTAATACATCAAACGCCATCCAAGTTCGAATTAATGAAAATATTAGATTGATGGCTGAATTGCATGCTAGGTGGGATAGAGAAGAAAACGAAAAACTTGCTAAAGAGAATAATGTAGCTAAAGTTTGGACTATTACCACCACTAGTAATGATAATGCTTCACATGTTGCTACACCTCCTACTATCAATGGTAAAATAATTGGTGTTGGCAATGTTTCTACTCCTAGAGCAAAGCGTGCAAAACTGCCTGAAACTGCTAAAACTGATGAAACTGTTTGTGATAAAACTGCTGAAATTTTTCAAAATATTGGGAACAATGATCCCATTGCTGTAGATCATAATGGTTTAGATTTTGATGATTGTCATATCTCTGAAGTTATAAAGTTCTTACAAAAACTTGCTAAAAGTCCTAATGCTAGTGCTATAAATTTGGCCTTTACAAAACATATTACAAATGCTCTCATAAAAGCTAGAGAAGAGAAACTAAAACTTGAAACTTCTATTTCTAGGAAGTTAGAAGATGGTTGGGAGCCCATCATTACGATGAGATTCAATGATTTTGATTGTAATGCTTTAGGTGATCTAGGTGCAAGTATTTCTGTTATGCCTAAGAAAATCTATGATATGCTTGACTTGCCACCATTGAAAAATTGTTATTTGGATGTTAATCTTGCTGATAATGCTATAAAGAAACCTTTGGGGAGGATTGATAATGTTCGCATTACGGTTAACAATAACCTTGTACCCGTTGATTTTGTTGTCTTGGATATTGAATGCAATGCATCTTGTCCCATTATATTGGGAAGACCTTTTCTTCGAACTGTTGGTGCTACCATTGATATGAAGGAAGGTAATATTAAATATCGATTTCCTCTCAAGAAAGGTATGGAACACTTCCCTAGAAATGGAATGAAGTTACCTTATGATTCTATTATTAGAACAAATTATGATGTCGATGCTTCATCTCTTGATAATACTTGATTCACACTTTCTGCGCCTAGTCGAAAGGCGTTAAAGAAAAGCGCTTATGGGAGGCAACCCATTATTTTACTTCTGCACTTTTGTTTTATATTTGAGTCTTGGAAGTTTTTACTACTGTAGCAACTTCTCCTTATCTTTATTTTATTGCATTGTTGTGCCAAGTAAAGTCTTTGATAGTAAAGTCAATACTAGATTTGGATTACTGCGCAGAAACAGATTTCTTGCTGTCACGAATTTGAGTACAATTCTCTGTAGGTAACTCATAAAATTCTGCCAATTTACGTGCGTGATCCTCAGATATGTACGCAACTTTCATTCAATTTGAGCATTTTCATCTGAGCAAGTTAAGTGCCCCAGAAAAATTCGTCTTTATGGACTGTTCTGTTTTGACAGATTCTACCTTTTATTTCGCATTGCCTAATTTGCTATGCTTGATGGATTTCTTTGTTCCATTAACTTTGAGTAGCTTTGTGCAATGTCCAGAAGTGTTAAGAATGATTATGTCACCTCTGAATATATGAATTTTCAATTATGCACTAACCCTCTAATGAGTTTGTTTCGAGTTTGGTGTGGAGGAAGTTTTCAAGGGTCAAGAGAGGAGGATGATACAATATGATCAAGAAGAGTGAAAAGTCTAAGCTTGGGGATGCCCCCGTGGTTCATCCCTGCATATTTCAAGAAGACTCAAGCACCTAAGCTTGGGGATGCCCAAGGCATCCCCTTCTTCATCGACAACTTATCAGGTCACCTCTAGTGAAACTATATTTTTATTCAGTCACATCTTATGTGCTTTACTTGGAGCGTCTTTTGTTTTTATTTTTGTTTTTGTTTGAATAAAATCGGATCCTAGCCTTCTTTGTTTGGGAGAGAGACACGCTCCGCTGTTTCGTATGAACACATGTGTTCTTAGCTTTATTCTTAATGTTCATGGCGAAGGTTGAACTGCTTTGTTCATTGATATATGGTTGGAAACGGAAAATGCTTCATGTGGTAATTGGTATAATGTCTTGAATAATTTGATACTTGGCAATTTTTGTGCTCATATAGATCATGTTTAAGCTCTTGCATCATGTACTTTGCACCTATTAATGAAGAACTACATAGAGCTTGTTAAAATTTGGTTTGCATGATTGGTCTCTAGAGTCTAGATATTTTCTCGGTTAAGGTGTTTGAACAACAAGGAGACGATGTAAAGTCTTATAATACTTACAATATGTTCATATGTGAGTCTTGCTGCACCGTTTTATACTTGAGTTTGCTTCAAACAACCTTGCTAGCCTAAGCCTTGTATTGAGAGGAATTCTTCTCGTGCATCCAAATCCTTGAGCCAAAAACTATGCCATTTGTGTCCACCATACCTACCTACTACATGGTATTTCTCTGCCATTCCAAAGTACATTACTTGAGTGCTACCTTTAAAATTCTATCCTTTGTCTTTGCAATATATAGCTCATGGGAAAATAACCTTAAAAACTATTGTGGTATTGAATATGTTGCTATGTGTCTTATTTCTTAATAAGTTGATTGTTGAGCGGTAACCATGTTTCTGGGGACGCCATCAACTTTTACACCTTTGTTGGATATCATGTGAGTTGCCATGCATGTTCGTCTTGTCTGAAGTAAGGGCGATTTTCATGATCAAATGGTTTGAGTATGCATATTGTTAGAGAAGAACATTGGGCCACTAACTAAAGCCATGAATCATGGTGGAAGTTTCGGCTTGGACACAAATCCTCAATCTCTTATGAGAATATTATCTGTTGTTGAATGCTTAAGTATTAAAAGAGGAGTCCATTATCTGTTGTCTATGTTGTCCCAGTATGGATGTCTAAGTTGAGAATAATCAAAAGCGAGAAATCCAATACAAACTTTCTCCTTAGACCTCTGTACAGGCGGCATAGAGGTACCCCTTTGTGACACTTGGTTGAAACATATGCTATGCAATGATAATCCGTGTTAATCCAAGCTAATTAGGACAAGGTGCAAGCACTATTGGTATACTATGCATGAGGCTTGCAACTTATAGGATGTCTTATACATAACACATATGATTTATTACTACCGTTGACAAAATTGTTTCTATGTTTTCAAAATGAAAAGCTCTAGCACAAAAATAGTAATCCATGCTTCCCTCCGCGAAGGGCCATTCTTCTACTTTATGTTGAGTCAGTTTACCTACTTCTTTCTATCTTAGAAGCAAACACTTGTGTCAACTGTGCATTGATTCTTACATGTTTACCTATTGCACTTGTTATATTGCTTTGTGTTGACAATTATCCATGAGATAAACATGTTGAAGTTGAAAGCAACCACTGAAACTTATATCTTCCTTTGTGTTGCTTCAGAACTTTCTACTAAGAATTTATTGCTTATGAGTAACTCTTATGCAAGTCTTATTGATGCTTGTCTTGAAAGTACTATTCATGAAAAGTCTTTGCTATATGATTCAGTTGTTTACTCATTGTCTTTACCATTGCTTCGAATCGCTGCATTCATCTCATACGCTTTACAATAGTATTGATCAAGATTATGATAGCATGTCACTTCAGAAATTATCCTTGTTATCGTTTACCTACTCGAGGGCGAGTAGGAACTAAGCTTGGGGATGCTTGATACGTCTCAAACGTATCTATAATTTCTTATGTTCCATGCTACTTTTATGATGATACTCACATGTTTTATACACATTATATGTCATTATTATGCATTTTCCGGCACTAACCTATTGACGAGATGCCGAAGAGCCGATTGCTTGTTTTCTGTTGTTTTTGGTTTCAGAAATCCTACAAAGGAAATATTCTCGGAATTGGACGAAATCAACGCCCAGGGTCTTATTTTTCCACGAAGCTTCCAGAAGACCGAAAGGATTACAAAGTGGGGCGACGAGGCGCCGCCACACCAGGTGACATGGGCATCCCTAATGGGCCTGCCAAAGATAGTACCCAGGGTTTACTGAAGGCCCACTACTCGAAGAATAAGAAGATTCAGAAGCCCAAGATATTATTAAGGAAAGTTAGAGTTGTAATAGAAAGTCTTATTTGTAATCTTACGGGATGAGTTAGAAACCTTCCCGGACTTTGTAACTTATGCAGCACGAATCCCTCGGCTCCGCCTCCTATATAAGGGGGAGTCGAGGGACGCGAGAGAATCGAATCATTGTTTACAAACCCTAGTTTTCATAATCGTCGAGTACTTTTCGGCTGAAACCTTCGAGATCTACTTGCCCTCTACATCAAACTAAACCCTAGTCTACGATCCGTAGGCATTGACAAGTTAATCCCTTGTCAATTGGTGCCGTCTGTGGGATCTAGAGGTTGCAAGGAGCTGATCTCGATGGCACGTCCAGAATCGTCGACTTCGTCGGTGGCTAGCAATGCAATGGATCGAGGTAAACAGGAAAAAACTGATCTAGTCAATTTTATTCCTCACCCGCCCTCCCGTATGGATGCATGTGCCTATCTGGAGGAGCCCATCGTCATGATGCTTGGAGAGTTCCGATTTGGCGTCAATAAGGAAGGATCCTACCGTCTCGAAGTTCCGATCTCGTCGGAATTTTCAGCGGACGATTCTGACTTTTCGTCGAGTAACGAGGAGTTTACGTTGACACGCTTCATCGACACCAAGGCAAGCGGAAAGCTCACCAAGATCATCAGCAACACATCTTTCGGGTCGTCTGCGGACTCCGTTATAAGCAGCGATTCCGACAGCATCAACAGCTTCAACTTCATCGACAAATCCGCTGCCATCGGAAGGGTCTTCACCAATCTTTATGATGGTGTCACCAATCCCGACAAAACCAATACTCAAAGTATCATCAAGTGTACGCAATTGAAGAGGCAAGTCGAGCAGAACCAGAGACGTCAGAGGCTTTCGATGATTTGGGAAATCCATACGTCGATCCCGCTGATCTCAGAAGAGGCTTAGGCACCAAATACGTCGGGACCACACCTCGCGTAAGATTCCAACTCCCGCAAGCAGCGTGGGATAGGGCTGCAAAAGCCATAGACGGTTCAGAACCAATGACCACAACCGCTACTGCCCAGGAATTGCAAGCCTATCAATATAAACTTGCTCGTGTGAGTAGGGAGTTGGAAAAAGAGACAGCATCCTTAAATAGAAGAAAAGAGGCAGCATCTGCGTCAAGCAGGCGTCGAGCAGAGCTCAGTCAACAATCAGGAACTTCGGGAGATAGTCACAGAGAGGCTCGGAGAAGGGCAATATCTCGGCTGCAAAATATACCTGAAGCAGAGAGAGGCAACATAATTCAAAATCTCGACATGTCTTTCATGTCGATTGATACAAGGGGAAATATCATCCCGAAAACGCCAGAAGCAGGATACATGGCAATGCAAGCTTACATCCTCGCGTCCAGACCACCCCCCGGAGACCCGAGAGAAGCATCGTTCAATATGGCAATGGCTGGAGTTGGAGTCATGGGAACAGCATTCACAGCTACACCTCCCGAAGGAAGCGCAAGACAAAATAGTCCAAGACATACTGCTGCGGTGCGGGATCCACCAAGAACAAGTGAGGCAAGAGATACGGCGGCTCAAGCAAGGGTAGACGAGAGCGCGGCAAGAAAGAAGAGAACATCGGCATTCACCAGAAATTGCCGATGAAGACCTATGCGGACTTCCGTGCTTTACGAGACGAGTCCGAAAAACCCGAGTACCAAAGGGGTTTAAGTTACCCGAGAATTTCAAAAAGTTCGACGGTCTGCAGGATCCCGAGGATTGGCTCGTTGATTATCTCGAGATGGTGAAGCTGGTAGGAGGAACCAGAGCAACAGCCATGCAAAGCATCCAAGTTCACCTAAGTGGTGCAGCGAGATCTTGGATAAAGAAACTTCCCCCAGGTTCCATCGATAGCTGGGATAGTTTTGAAGATATTTTCGTAAAAAACTTCCGATCCACCTGCAAGAAACCTGCGTCATTGGAAGAGTTGAGGGCGTGCCGACAGAAACACGACGAGTCGATGAGAAAATATATACAGAGGTGGAACATTATTAAAAACTCGGCAGAAGATATATCTGACGAGAGAGCAATAGATGCGTTTGTGGCAGGAATCCGACGGGCAGATTTCGTCGAGGATTTAGGGAGAACCAACCCCAAGACAATATCAGCACTGATGGAGATAGCCAACAAGTGGGCTGATGGAGAAGACGCAATATATAACAAGCGACACAGGTCGCCAGAAGAGGACCGCGATCGAAATTTTCAAAATAGAAGGCGATTTTCCCGCCAGTTCTATAACAATGACGCTCCCGGCCACATATCAGCTGGTTTCCGAGGAAATCCTGGAGGAAATAGTCGAGATAACTACCAAAGAAGTAATGAGCAACAAGGCGACAATAGAAGTGATTCTCGCGGTCTTTGGCAAAATAATGGACCAAGGTTTCAAAGACCCTATGTGTCCCCCGAGGAGATGATGAACGGACCGTGTCAGATGCACTTTTTTCTCGATAACAACGGAAAGAGACAGTCAGGACATCTCCAAAAAGACTGTCGCAACTTTCAGGCAATGTTGCGAGCCGCAGGAATTGCAAATGCCCAAGCAATGAATAGAAATCAATAGGGACCCAGGAGCGAGATACATCTCCCACCTCCTCCCGCGGTTACAGACGAGAATCGGCACCAGCTCAGAATAGCGGCAGCACCACAACCACCTCCGTATGTTGATCCTAATTCTAATGGTGCAGTCTTGATGATTCGGAAAGCTAGGCCATCTAACGAGGCGCGAGAAGTAATTTCGCGACAAGTATTCATGGCGAGAAAAGATGCCTCCACCAACGGTCGAGTACCTAAATTGGTCGGGACAGGATATCGGCTTCACAATCGCAGATCATCCGCAGCAGGTTCCCCGACCTGGGCAGTCCACACTTATTTTACCCGCAGTAATTGCGTGCTTCGACGTGTCGAGAGTTTTCATAGATGGCGGCAGCAGCTTAAACCTTATGTACGCAGATACACTAAGGAAGATGAACATATCCCTAGCAAATCTAGCGCCAAGTGACAAACGTTTTCACGGGATCACGCCAGAGAAACCAAGTTATCCGTTGGGCAAGATTAATCTGGACGTTCAGTTTGGGACCCGAGAAAATTACAGGATAGAGAAATTGGAGTTTGAAGTTGTGGATTTCCCCTCGCAATATCATGCTTTGTTGGGACGACCAGCGTATGCTAGGTTTATGGCGGTACCTCATTATACGTACTTACTGTGGAGGTTGCCTGGACCCAAAGGACCAATCACAGTCAAAGGAAGCTTTGCGTTAGCTGACAAATGCGACAAAGACTTTCATCAACTGTCGGAAACCTTCGGGATGCAAGCAGAATATATGGCGCCAAGGCAAACTGACTATGACGTTTTGCCAGACACAGGGAGGCCGCTCAGGGAACCAGCCTTTAACACAACGAAGGATTCAAAAGAAGTGCAAATCCACCCGACGGATCCAAAGAAAACGACATCCATTGCAACAAATATGGATCTCGCATAGGAAAGCGCGCTCGTCGAGTTCCTCCGTGAGCACTGGAAAATCTTTGCATGGTGTCCAGCTGACATGCCAGGAGTACCCGGGGAACTTGCCGAGCACCACCTCAACTTGGATCCTCTCGCGAGACCAATCGGACAACCCTTGCGGCGTTTTTCGGAACCAAACCGCAAAGCTATGCTATCGAAATAGATCGACTCAAGGATGCTGGTTTTATCAAAGAGATATCTACGAAGCCACATGGGTAGCTAACCCGGTGATGGTGCCGAAGAAACACACGAAAGTCCTTTGCATGTGCGTCGACTTTACATGTCTCAACAAACACTCGTCCTAAGGATCACTTTCCCCTCCCAAGGATCGATCAAATCATCGACTCCACGAGCGAGGATGTGAACGTCTTTCCTTCTTGGACGCATACTCTGGTTATAACCAGATCAGACTAAAAGAAGATGATGAGGCCAAAACAGCGTTCATAACACCTTACGGCGTGTTCTGCTACAAGACAATGCCCTTTGGTTTGAAAAACGCGGGAGCAACATATCAGCGGATGATGCAGAAGTGCCTTGCAACACAAATTGGGAAAAATGTACAAGTCTACATCGATGATGTCGTGATAACATCAAAAAAGGGGTCAACACTGATCGAGGATTTGAAGGAAACCTTCGACAACCTTGACAAGTTTTGCCTCAAGTTGAACCCGACAAAGTGCTCTTTTGGCGTTCCTGCAGGAGAACTTCTTGGATTCTTAGTATCAGCAAGAGGGATCGAAGCTAATCCCGAAAAAATACAGGCCATCGTAACTATGAGGAAGCCAACAAAGTTGAAAGAAATACAACAGCTGACAGGGCGAGTCGCAGCTTTAAGCAGGTTCGTCGCAAGGCTGGGAGAAAAAGCACTACCGTTCTATGCTTTGATAAAACAAGGAGAGAAATTCCAGTGGAACGAAGAAGCCGATAGAGCTTTCGAGGATCTGAAACGCAAAATCTCGACACCACCAGTCTTGGTGGCGCCGAAGGAAAAGGAACCTCTCCTGTTGTACATCGCAGCCACACCCCAAGTGGTTAGCACGGTGTTAGTTGTCGAAAGAGAAGAAGAAGGAAAACTCCATGGAGTGCAAAGGCCAGTATATTTCATCAGTGAAGTACTATCGCCTTCAAAACAACGGTACCCTCAGTACCAGAAACTAGCATATGGAGTATTTACTACAGCAAGAAAATTGCGACACTATTTTTCGGCGCACCCGATAATAGTGGTCAATGAAGCTCCTCTGTCAAATATATTGAACAACCCAGAAGCTACATGTCGTGTCTCCCTTTGGGGAATAGAACTTTCCCCTCGGGACATCACATATGAAAAAAGAAAGGCAATAAAATCGCAGGTCTTACCGGATTTTATCGCAGAGTGGATGGAGCTACAAAACACGGGACCTCCAGATTTGTCGAGAACCTGGACTATGAACTTCGACGGGTCCAAAAGGTTAGAAGGCGCTGGAGCAGGCGTGATATTGGTATCACCTGAAGGCGACAAGCTGAAGTATGTCTTGCGGATGACGTTCCCAAACGCGTCTAACAATGAAGCAGAATATGAAGCTCTCATACACGGGATGAAGATGGCAAAGGCTTGCGGTGCAACCCGATTGAAAATTTTCGGCGACTCACGAGTTGGTAGCACGGCAAGTTATGAATCAATGTGATGCAGTCAATGAGAGTATGATAGCATACAAGGAGATGTATAATGAGCTAGAAAAATTGTTTGATGGATGCGAGGTCAACCACATCAGCAGATTGAGCAATGACGAAGCCGATGTCCTTGCAAACATCGGGTCACAATGTCTCGCGATTCCGTCAGGCGTGTTTTGGGAAGAAATAGCGGAGAGATCAACAAAGCCGAAGAAGGTGCAGAAAAAAGCAAAAGAAGAAAAAACTTCGGCGTCTCTCAAAGAAACCGTGGAGGACGAAGAGGACCAAGAACTTGTGATGATGGTGGAAGTCCCTTGGATGCAAGCGTACATATCGTATATCCTAAGGAAGGAAATACCCGACGATCCGATAGGCGACAAGGCGAGTTATTCGACGATCCAAAGCTTTCACAGTGGTCAAAGGGGAGTTATATAAGCGAAGTATTTCAGGCATCTTGCAAAGGTGTGTCACACCCGAAGAAGGAAGAATAATCCTAAAGGATGTGCATGAAGGAATATGTGGTCACCACGCAAGCAGTCGAGCTATTGCAGCCAAAGTCTTCCGGGCAGGATTCTACTGGTTGACAGCAATAGAGGACGCAAAAGAGATAGTACGAACTTGCGACGCGTGCCAGAGATTTGCCGCAAAACCGCACTCTCCGGCCGCAGAACTAATGCCACTACCATTGTCATGGCCCTTTGCCCAGTGGGGACTCGACATGGTAGGCAAGTTGCACAAAGCTTCGCCGGGAGGATATGAGTACCTGTTGGTTGCTGTCGACAAATTCACCAAGTGGGTAGAAGCAAAGCCAATAAATTCACCGAGATGCGGCATCGGCAATAAAGTTCGTGAAGGGCATCGTTTTTCGATTTGGAGTACCTCACGAGCATCGTCACGGATAATGGCGACAACTTCACGTCGAAGGAGTTCAAGGCGTACTGTGCTGAAGTAGGCATCAAATTGCACTTCGCATCGGTTGCACATCCCCAAACTAACGGTCAAGTCGAGAAAGCCAATGGCATCATCTGCAATGGCATTAAAAAACGTCTGCTAGGACCGCTTGAAAAGGCTCGACACACCTGGCCAGAAGAATTGCCAAGTGTTTTGTGGAGCATACGAACAACACCAAACACGGCGACACAAGAAACCCCGTTCTTCCTCGTCCACGGAGCTGAAGCTGTACTACCAATTGAAATAGAGCATGATTCTCCAAGAGTAACAGAGTATGACGAAGAAACATCACGAAAAGCTCGAGAGGATGATATGGATGCACTCGATGAAGCTCGAGATGAAGTACTATCACGAGTTACCAAGTACCAGCAAGACCTGAAGAACTACCACAGTCGACGATTGCGGCCGAGATCTTTCCAGGTCGGTGATTTAGTTCTACGGCTCAACCAGCAAAGTACAGAGAAGCTCGAGTCGCCATGGTTGGGACCTTACATCGTCACGGAAGTCATCGACGGAGGAGCGTACAGGATCAAGGACAAGAAGACAGGGGTTCCCGAGAAAAACCCCTGGAATGTGGCGCAGCTCAGGCGGTTCTATGCCTAGAGCCGAAAATATAGTCCTTCTCCGTAAAAATACAATGTACTGAAACGCCCGCGAGTTTTCAGACGCACTCTTTTCCTTTTCGGGGCACCGAGTGGGGCCGGAAAGGTTTTTAATGAGGCGGGCTCGTGGTGCTGCAATATAATAAAGATAGTGGAGATATACTTCTTATTCTTCGACACGCTCGGGGGCTCAACGCCTTTAAATCTCAAAATACGTACAATATAGATTTACCGAAATATTTCGCCTTGGTACACTAATACCTCGCCAAATATAAAAATCGGAAGCCAACAACTATAAATATAGTGTACACGTCAAAGATCTATTGCTTTGGTCCAAGAACCTCACAGCAAAAATATAGAACTTTGATACTAAGATACTCGAAGACTTGCAATCCATCAATGAAAAAACAAGGATGTCTTATTACAATAGAAGGAAAAATCTTCAAGATGAAAAAAACAGCACAAACTCTAGCCAGAAGGCTCGGGGGCTCCAACAATATAGAGCACTTTGCAATATACAACAAATTTCTTTGGAAATAAAAAAGAAATCAAAAAAGATAGAGACACAAGGTTTCCAATATGGTACAAATCAGTCAAAGCCCAAAATACTATCTACGGACAAGCCTCTGGTTGTTTTATGTTCAGCATAGGACCCCTTGATGAAGAATTCTGAGTCCATCCGAAGAAGCTCATCTATCATCGACTCGGCCACGGGAGCTACCATCTCATCGATTGTGTCAATATCATTTTTTCGCCGCGTTTTCTTGGCCAGGCAATCAGCAACAATCTTCGTCAGGTCTAATTTTGGATGACAAATATTTATCATAATCATGGCGAACCTTGCTCCAACAGTCAATTGAGCTCGCACAAAATTATGAATGCGGGGAGCATCTCTGAATATCTCCAGCATTTCAGGAAGAGTTTTGGGAACCTCATTTCGAGGAAACAAAGTCCTGTAAACAAGGGTTAATGTTGTCGTGCCAAAATTGAGAAATTCGCGCACTTGGCAAGCACGATCTTGGAACCTGACAATTTGTTGGGTTCGTTCAGGAGTGGCCCAGAATAAACAACCATGGTTAAGGGAAAGATTGACAAGAAGATTCGTTCTCTCGTTCACTCTTCGATCTTCGGCATCAGCATCAAGAACCGAGCCTATTAAGCGACAAGGCAAGAAATTTGAAGGAAGGCACAGCAAAATAAAGAGGAGGCATTGTGAGGTTGGAAAAACATACCTAACATATCTGTGCTAGCTTCCAACATTAGCTCGAGCATGCTATTTTCTCGGGCAGTGGCTCCCTTTGCTTCCAATACAGCAGTATCCTTGGCAGCTACAGCCTCCTTGGCTTGTTGAAGAGCAAGTTTTTCTTGTTCGGACGCTTTCCGAGATTGTTCCATCATTGCCAGAGTTTGTTTCTTCATGGATTGAAGTTGTTGTCGAAGTTCTTGCAAATCTTCCGACAAATGTTTGCTCGAAGAACCTTCGAGGGGATTATCATCGACTAGTATTTTCTTCGAGAAGGAAGACGCAGGTGAAGCATCGGCAGAGCAAGGGTTGGTCGAATAATTATCAAATATTAACTGGAAAAGAAAGTCCCAGGATCAATGATAAGTACCAAGCGGAATTTCATTAATTTCTAGAAAATTTACACGGACATTACAAAAAGAAGTTCTCCAAAGGGACTAACAGGGTAATTGTCGCCAAGGCTAAAATGGCGACAACAGCAAAAGGAATAGAGAAAGCAAGGGAAAGAAAAAGCAAAGGCATTCAACTAGACCTCCGGCCTTGATGAGCTAGGAGTTGAAGATGGCTTGATCCCGAGATAGGCCAGGATTTTCTTCGTGTTGGGCTTGGCTGCCTTGATCAACGACCTCCATCTTGATTGCTCTATTTGCTCGGTGTCGCCTACTTTCATCCAATCAACAGTTTGTTGACTGTCAGCGACCAAGGCAATAGTGTTCTCAACATCAACCTTCATGTTCTCCTGGCGCATCTTTAGTCCAAGATCCTCTGGTGGATTGAAGTACTTGGCAAGGGCAAGGAAAGTCTTAGGCTCCTCTTTCTTCGGAAAGAAGTAGGGGAACAACTTCGACAATCCTGCGTCAGCATTCACCACGCCTTCGCGAATTTCTTGGCCGTGAAACTCCAGATAAGACAGTGCGTCAAGCGAGAGGATCATTGGTGGGATTCTCAAGGTCAAAATCTTGGCTTGTTTGACCTGCCATAGAAATTATATGTTAGTTGACAAAGCAAGAAAAACAAAAGAAAGCAAGTCTTACGAAAAATAGAAGGGATCAACAAAGCTACCGAGGAAGCGACGATTTTGTGTGTTCAAGCGCTTGAGGATTCCCTTTTCACGGGCGGCTTGTGCGGCTTTGTGCTCATTTAGAGCAGCTTCAGCATCTTCAAGTTTCTTCTGCAGTTCTTCGACACTAGCAGCTTTTGCTTTGGCCTCATCAGCCTCCACTTTTGCTTGGCTAGCATCAAGTTCGGCTTTCTGGCGAGCCGTTTCACTTTGCTCCAATTTTTGAGCAAGAGTGTCGGCAAGCCTGTTGGCCTCTGCAAGTTTCTCTGCCAACATAGAAAAGAACAATCAAAATTGCGACAAAAATAGGAGCAAGAAGATCGGAAACAATGACAAGCAAAAAGTTGTTACCTTCAGTCTTGCTGGCATATTCACGGTACCCAATGAATTGGGACCCAATGCGAATAAGCTCTTTGATCATGGGCTGTCAAAGAAGAATAGAGAAAGAAAATATCGGTACGAGAAAAAAATGAAGGCACAAAAAGAAGTAAACGGAGGAAATATAGATACTAGCAGGAAAGTCAAAAACTTACATCATCCAAGAGCGCCTGAGAAGAGCTACCCAATTGAGGGGCAGGCTCGATAATCTTTTCAACCCTTGTCCTTTTTGGTGAAGGAGCAAGGGGGCTTGAAGGAGGAGTGGTGGTGACGACATTTTGTTGAGGAGGCGAGGATTCTTCTCCTTCAACTAGCGTCTCCGACACAAGTAAAGTATGTGACGCGCTCGTCCGAGGAGCCACGTCACGAGTTGGTACTTCTTCCTCATCATCACTGCGATTAAAGATCGACAGCATAAAAAGCAAGATAAGACAAAAAAACGTCGACTACAGAAATAAGGGAAAATCAAGGTGACTTACGAGCTGATGAGGGATGCGAGATATGGATCATAAGTTGCCTTCTGATGTGAAGGATCAACTTCTTCGGCTTTGGAAGTGCCGGAATCTTCGACGTTACTCCTCTTCCTTTTCCCTTTTGGAGAAACAGCGGGAGGAGGAGATTGGGCCAACGCAGTGCCTTCGGAAGATCCCGCAGATTTTCGAGAATCCACGGGTTCATTCACAAAAGACGGAGCTTCTTGATTGTCATCAGTGACAATGGCCCTTTCTTCGACTTCTCCACCTTCAGGAAGAGGAGGAAGCGAGACAAGGTTTGGATGATCCTGTGCAAAATAAAGCAGGGAGAGATGTCAGGAAAGAAGTAACAAAAAGATAGCAAAGCATCAACAAGACAATAGACAAAGATTACCTTGGGAAGGGGATTGGCGGCGCTGAACGGCGTCACACGGCAAGAAGAAGGGACAGCATCTCTTTTGCTGAGAGATGAAATTTTTCGGACAAGTTTTTCTAAATCCTTGACCTCCAAATTCACCGACAGCCGATCTACGTCCTCGTCGCCAGCATATTTCCAGAGAGGATATTTGCGAGCTTGAAGTGGTTGCACTCTAGTTCTAAGGAAGTATGCAGTGATTTGGATACCCGATAATTCTTGGCCGCGAGTATTTTGCAACTCATGGATACGAGCCATCAAGGTTTCTGTCGACGCCCTTTCTTCTTCGGTGGCCTCCGCGTCCCAGGAGCGGCGGCGAAAGATTTTTTCGGCGCCATCAAAAGGAGGGATGTTGTCCTCCGCACATCCATGGTTCTCCTCCCGAATGTACAACCACTTCTTGCGCCATCCTTGAACTGAGTCAGGAAGCTTGACGTCGAAGTAGTCAATAGTGGGCCGAACAGAAATTACAACGCCACCTATATTATAGGCGATACTGGGCGAGCCATTACGGCGGCAAAAGAAAATGTGCTTCCATAGCGCCCAGTTAGGGCTGGACGCCAAGGAAGGCCTCGCAAAGAGTGATGAAAATGGAGATGTGAAGAACGGAGTTTGGCGTGAGGTGGTGGAGTTGTAAACCGTAGATAAAAAGCAGTCCACGGAGAAAAGGATGAATGGGGGCGGACAGACCGCGGATGAGGTGATCGACAAAACTTACCCGGTACCCCATTGGAGGGGTTGGGTAGCTCTCCTCACTGGGGAAGCGCAATGCATTGGGTTTCTTGCTGATCCCCAGCTTCTTCAGCATGTTGATGTCTTGCGAGGAAATTTTCGACCTTTCCCACTCCGCCGCCCCAAGATCCGCAGCGGCCATGGAGGATTCCGGTGTGTGTGCCTCGTTAATCGACGCGGTGGCATCAACAATGGCGCAGGATTTGCAGTTTGGAGGCGTGGAGCTTAAGAGCTTCTGGATCGCAGGAGGAAATTTGCAGATGAGAGAAGGAGGACGGCGTGAGCGGAAGTGTTCAAGGAGGAAGAAGACGATCTTATATAGGGGTGCGGTGAAACGACGAACCGTTGGATCAGGAAAATGTGTGACAGATGATAGCCACGTGGCAACAAGGGTAAAAAAGTAACTTAACGTTGGGGAAGTTACAGTGCGTGCGCCAGAAAAAGCGGAGGACATGTGTCCCCCACTTGCACGACGTGTCAAGATAGTGGATCAATTGGGCCCGCATGGCAGCGAGAAAAGACTTGTCGCAAAATTTTGATTATCAATCGTGGCTATCGTCAGCAATAACGTCACCTTGGCAGAAGAAAACTTCGACTCAACAGCTGCATCAAAAGGCGACAAGCAAAAGTATTGGAGAGCCTTTGATCAAATACAAGTTTTTGAACAAATGCTCGGGGGCTACTTTGGAAAAACGAAGAGATCAATAAAGACAAAATAGAAATGGTGTGAGCCTATGATCAAATACAAATATTTGTTCATAGCCTCGGGGGCTACTCCCATCGGGAGCGCTGTTCGCGCACCCGAGAAATTATAAACTTCGGGAGAGAAAGAAAATATAGCGGCATATAGCGTGGAGCCTACAACCAAGCACACGTCCTTGGCTGTAGCCTCGGGGGCTACTCCCATCGGGAACGCTGTTCGCGTGCCCGATGAAATCATAAAAAAGAAAGAAAGTCGAATGACAAGAAGAAACATAGAAAAGCAAAAGAGTATATTTCGAGTTATAAATAACTCTGCATATACTCCCATCGGGAGAGCAATATAAGTCATCTTTGACTCGATAAAATGTGCCATTCCATCAGCCGAATAAGCACTCGACAATATATTCTCAGAACGCCGAAGTTGCGATCAATTTTTGAATGCCGCAAAACTTTGCGAAGGTAAGACCCCAGATCTATTCTGTGAGGCGTGGCGCCGTCTCTGACGTCGGTTTGCTACTTTTATCCGTATCAACAGATACGAAGAAAAATCCTAACGGACGCGTTAGGTACCCGATAAATATGACTGGGACTCGACAGAATGGTAAGACCTTAAGCGGCACCTGTCGAAGTTTACACCAGTATCCTGAAATCATGTCCAGGGACGTGATTTCGAAGTAGGTTTTTGCGGATTGCCACTAGAGCAGTTAACTAGTACCTGATCCCTCAGATGAACTAGCCCCAACTACCATTATCCCTGTACAATATAGAAATTTATATGAAGAAATATAGAAAGGTTTAAGTTGTCGAGTAAAAATAAACAGTGGAGATTTTCCCTAACTCTACGATTCAAGCAAAATCTCGGGGGCTACTGACATGTGCATCCCTAATGGGCCTGCCAAAGATAGTACCCGGGGTTTACTGAAGGCCCACTACTCGAAGAATAAGAAAATTCGGAAGCCCAAGATATTATTAAGGAAAGTTAGAGTTGTAATAGAAAGTCTTATTTGTAATCTTACGGGATGAGTTAGAAACCTTCCCGGACTTTGTAACTTGTACAGCACGAATCCCTCGGCTCCGCCTCCTATATAAGGGGGAGTCGAGGGACGCAGAGAGAATCGAATCATTGTTTACAAACCCTAGTTTTCATAATCGTCGAGTACTTTTCGGCTGAAACCTTCGAGATCTACTTGCCCTCTACATCCAACTAAACCCTAGTCTACGATCCGTAGGCATTGACAAGTTAATCCCTTCTCACCAGGGCCGCGCGGCCAAGGGTGGGGTCGCGCCGCCTGATAACCCACAAGTATAGGGGATCGCAACAGTCTTCGAGGGAAGTAAAACCCAAATTTATTGATTCGACACAAGGGGAGGTAAAGAATACTTATAAGCCTTAACAACTGAGTTGTCAATTCAGCTGCACCTGGAAAAGCACTAGTAACGAGGGTGATGTGAAAGCAGCGAGTAATATGAGAGCAGTAGTAACGATAACACGAGCAGCGAGTAGCAATAATATGAGAGAAATGGCACCAGAAAATAGTTGATACTACTTCCAATGACATATAGGAACGAGTATATGATGATGAAAGATGGACCGGGGTTCCCAGCTATCTACACTAGTGGTAACTCTCCAATAAAAAGTGTTGGGTGAACAAATTACAGTTGGGCAATTGATAGGATTGAAATAGCATTAAGAGAGAACATCAAGATTATTAATCATGTAGGCATGTTTTCCATATATAGTCATACGTGCTCGCAATGAGAAACTTTTATAACATCTTTTGTCCTACCAGCCGGTGGCAGCCGGGCCTCTAGGGAATCTACTGGAAATTAAGGTACTCCTTTTAATAGAGCACCGGAGCAAAGCATTAACACTCCGTGAAAACATGTGATCCTCATACCTAAGCCTTCCCCTCCAGTTATCCCAGTTGCTGTCACTCTGGGGCCTCGGGTTCCGGACATAGACATGTGCAAACAACTTGTAGATACAATCTAAGCAATAAGTATAGAGCTTAAATCTAAGATCATGCCACTCGGGCCCTAGTGACAAGCATTAAACACAACAAGATTGCAGCAACAATAACTTCACAAACTTTATAGATAGACTAATCATAATGTAACAATCCATCAGATCCCAACAAACACAACACCGATTACATCAGATGAATCTCAATCATGTAAGGCAGCTCATGAGATCATTGTATTGAAGTACATGGGAGAGAGAGTACCAACTAGCTACAGCTAGAACCCGTAGTCCATGGGGGAACTACTCACGGAGCATGATGGAGGCGGTGGCATCGATGGAGATGGCTTCCGGGGGCACTTCCCCGTCCCGACGGCGTGCCGGAACAGAGATTCTGTCCCCCGAATTGGAGTTTCGCGATGGCGGCGGCGCCCCTGGAGTCTTTCTGGAGTTTCGTCAATTGGTATCGCGTTTTTAGGTCGAAAGGGCTCTTATAGGCGAAGAGGCAGAGTCGGAAGGGCGCCAGGGCTCCCTCCCCATAGGCCGGCGCGGCCAGGGTGGAGCCCGCACGGCCCTGTTGTGTGGGGCTGATGTCTACGGGTGCTTCTATTCTTGTAGACAGTGTTGGGCCTCCAAGAGCAGAGGTTTGTAGAACAGCATCAAGTTTCCCTTAAGTGGATCACCCATGGTTTATCGAACTCAGGGAGGAAGAGGTCAAAGATATCCCTCTCATGCAACCCTGCAACCACAAAGCAAGAAGTCTCTTGTGTCCCCAACACACCTAATAGGTGCACTAGTTCGGCGAAGAGATAGTGAAATACAAGTGGTATGAATGAATATGAGCAGTAGTAACGGCGCCGAAAAGTGCTTGCTGGCGTGCGATTGATGGTATTAATATTGCAGGAAGTAAAGATGCGGTAAAACGAGTAAACAAGCAGCGATAGCGATATTTAGGAACAAGGCCTAGGGATCATACTTTCACTAGTGGACACTCTCAACATTGATCACATAATAGAATAAATAAATAGATGCTAGACTCTACACCCTCTTGTTGGATGATGAACACCACTAAGCGTGTAGGATTACACGAACCCTCAATGCCGGAGTTAACAAGCTCCACAATATTCAATGTTCATATTTAAATAACCTTAGAGTGCATAACGGATCAACATAACCAAACCAAGTACTAACATAGCATGCACACTGTCACCTTCACACTACGAAAGGAGGAATAGATCACATCAATACTATCATAGCAATAGTTAACTTCATAATCTACAAGAGATCACAATCATAGCCTACGCCAAGTACTACACGATGCACACACTGTCACCATTTGTTATCACCAGATTTTGGCCAAATCAGGAGATAGGCCGTAAGTGAGATGGGCTTAGAAGATTACACGTGAAGCATCTTTGAAGCGGCCTTACACGAAGAGTTTGGGCTAAATTGCCCGTGTATTTGTATTTTATTAGATCACATCTGAGTTTAGAAGTTAGAGTTTGGCCCGTGCACGGTTAGGTGCACGCCTGAATTAGAAAGTCCCCAGGACTATAAATATGTATCTAGGGTTTATGAAATAAACAACAATCAACGTTCACAACAAACACAAACCAGGCGCATCGCCACCCCTTCCTTCAAGGGTTTCCTTCCGGGTAAGCATCACCGGCGGGCAGCGACGGGCAACACCGTAGAGCCGGGAACAACTCAGGGCTGCGGCTGGCCCTGGTCCCTCAGAGCGACGGCCCGCAAAGCCTTCTGCGCACACGTCCGATGCTGTCGCAAGGGCGTGCCACCTGACCTATACCTGGTCAGGAAGGTGTTGGATGATGCCTCGCTTACTTTCCTGCATGGCATACACGTAAACGTTAAATACGAGCCTCGATCGGCTCTCGAGGTTGTCTCGTGAATCGGCTCAAAGAGCCGATCCACCCATGATACGTACGAGGTGTACGATCGGATGGTGGTCCTGCTTGATCAAGATAAAGCTGAAGCGACCTACTACGATCTGGGGTTTTCACCGCATAATCGGAACATCCTACTCGTGATTGGGCCTCGCGCTCGCGCACGGTGATCGTAAGCCGATCCTAGACGAGGCCTAAAAACCAACACGAGGTTGATCCTCGGAACGTCCTGTCTAGGGCTAGCAAACGACACCCTACGCGCCGCCGGATCCTCCAACCCTTTGTAAGGCCTAACTATTGCGGATATTAAACTAATCCTTGAAGAACAAGGAGCAACCGTAACGGATCGGATCTACTAAACAATGATCAAGCGGGGTGCCGCCCCTACACCTAAGATAGGTGTAAGGGCGGCTAGATGTATAAGGGTTGCACTATGACAGCATATGATACGAAGAACAATGCTAACCCTAACACATCTAAGATAACTACGTTGCTCGCCATCAAAAAGGCTTCAGTACGAGCAACGCATGAACAACGTAATAAGCTTGTGCTGCCTAGATCGCAAGATGCGATCTAGGCAGCATGGTGCTTACCAGGAGGAACCCTCGAGACGAAGGAGTTGGCGATGCGCCGAGATTGATTTGTGTTGAACGTTGGTTGTTGTTTATTTCATAAACCCTAGATACATATTTATAGTCCGGGGGACTTTCTAATTCAGGCGTGCACCTAACCGTGCACGGGTTAAACTCTAACTTCCAAATTAAGATGCGATCTACTATAATACAGATACACGGGCAATTTAGCCCAACTTCTTCGTATCAAGCCACTTCAGAGATCCTCCACGCGTATACCCTTCAAGCCCATCTCACTTACGGCCCACCTCCTGATTTGGCCAAAATCTGGTGATAACACATGCCCCCCTGGTTTTGGTAATGATAATTTCAAAACCACTCTGTTTTTCCTCCGAGGGGTCATGTCGTGGCAGAGCAGAACCGTCGCAGTATTTTTTCATCATGACGACTTGCCTTCCCAACTTCTCTGCACGATTTGACAGTTTTTGGCACCACCTCCTCGAAAACTGTTCGAACATTAAACCCCCACTTCTTTTATTTAACCGCACCGAACAGTTCTCCTCCTCATCCTCTCCGCATTAGCACTCCAAAAGCCCTCCTGCGCACCATGTCTTCTTCTTCCTCCGCCTCATCGGGACTTTCCCTCGAGTCTTCTTCCTCCCACGAGCCGACGCCAGAACGGGACCCACAGGAGGTCCATGCGGCCAACATCCGCCGCGCCATAGAAGCCGGGGAGGAGCCCGGCCATGAATTCTCCGTTTGGTCCGAGGATGACAAGTCCTCGACGGACGGGGAGAGCGACCTCCGCTTCCTTGCCGACGGGGAATCGGAGGAGGAGAGCGACGACGATCGCTTTTCCTGGGACGACTTCACATCCTCCGAGGAGGCGAAGGAGGAGGAGGAGGAGGACGACGACGACAGCTCCTCCGACGAGCCGCCGGCCAAGCGCCACTGCCCCTGGCCTGGGAATCTCAGTGATTTCGACAGCGACGACGACGACGACGAGGACGAGGACAACGAAGGTCCTGCCGGCGGCCGCTACAGCAGTGACGACGAGCCCGCCGGGAGCAGCGCCGATAGCGGCGACGATGGTGACGATGAGGGCAGCGACGGCCCGTAGATAGGACCCTTAGCATAGGATCAGTAGTAGTAGACGGGGCAATGTATCCCCTTAGTACTTCCTTTTGGGAGCAATCAGCTCTTCTATGTAAGAAATCTCGTTTATCAATGAAGAAATTCCCCAATTTGATTTTGCCGATTTCCTTTATGCCAAATTAGCCGATTTCCCCCCATACTGATTCCGCCAATCATCACTTAGCCAATGCTCAATGAGCCGATGGCAACGCATTGGTCTCTCATAATCCGTTCTTCACCTTTTTGACGTCGGAGTGATCGTGAACTTGGTCAATGCTCAAAAGCCGATGTTAACGTATCAATCCTTCATGATCTATCCTTCACCTTTTCGACCGATGACTTTGAGTTCTGGTGGACAATGAGGTAGACCAACGCCTTTAAGAGAACCCCAGAACCGCTGCTGAAACGACTTGACGCCGAAACCGATACCTCTGGATATTCAGATATTCAGTGATACTCTTCAAACCTGCCCAATCCCCTTGAAGAAGATTATGATGGAGGGCCAGCCGATGAAATCTCAATCGGCTTCTTAAGAACAGAATATCTACGCAGTCAGTTGCCCCCCGAGCCTCCATCAAGGCGAGAACAGCAGTGGGCCAACCAAATGTGCCACCATCGGCTTCCAAGTCGTGATGCAGAGCCAGCCGATTTCAACAAAATCGGCTCCCCAGAGCAGAGAACCTTCAGGGTGAGCTGCCCCCCGAGCTTCTTCAGTCCATTTCTTGCGCCTTGCTGGTCAGATCGGCTCCTTTCCTTTGGCGGATTTGATGCAACCCATCCTTAACCTGATCTGCACGTCCCTGCTGCTCTTGGCATTGGTCAGGGTCATGATCCCTCAAACTTGCCCCAGCTGATATTGCGGCTCGAATACTTGCAAAAGGGATTTGGAGGTCTTCGTGACCCACTTCCTGCTCCATTAAGCCTCTTCTTATAACAGTTGTATCCTTAAGTCGATGTCTGCGCATCGGCTGTGCTTAAAAAAAAAAATTAAATTTTTTACGGCCGATTTATGTATCGGCCCCCATACTTCAATACCCATCATCAAAGAATATCTTGGGCTGCTGGGCATTTGAAAGATACTTCTACTTCATATCCTCGTGTTTTATCCACCTAGGTGCCCCCCGAGCCGATTCTTTCAAAGGATTTGATGGTATCGGCTCTTCAGGTATTCCCTGTTGGATCAAATGCTGAACCCAGGCAGAATGTATGGTGAGGATAATTTTGGCCGATTGCTGGAATCGGCCTCCATGTTGCTTGCTCGATGAAGGTTTTGCAATGTTCCTCCATAAATCCTTGGGGCCGATCTCCTGGATCGGCATCGCTACGTTTGTCCATTGATGCTGCTTTTGTTACACGGTTAGGCCGGTGGATAAAACCAGCCTGACCCCGTTCTTTGTCACGTCGATGCACTCGCAGTCGTCCAAATTGATGCCTGAGAGTGGCTCTTGGCCTGATGTCTCCCAAACGTTCATGCCAGCCGTTGAAATCTCGGCTGAATCATCTGCGTGGACGACTTCTACTTCATCTCCATCCCACTGTATTAGGCATTGGTGCATCGTGGATGGGATGCAACAGTTGGCGTGGATCCAATCTCTCCCTAGTAGGACAACATAGGAGCTCTTGCTGTCGACGATAAAGAACGTCGTAGGGACGGTTTTCCTTCCTACGGTCAGATCCACGTTCAGAACACCTTGTGCGTCAGATGCTTGGCCATTGAAATCGCTCAGTGTCACATTGGTCTTGATCAGATCCGAGCTGGAGCGTCCCAACCGACGTAGCATGGAGTATGGCATAATGTTAACTGCCGCTCCGGTGTCCACCAACATCTTGTTGACAGGCTGACCATTGATGTAACCTCGCAGGTACGAGGCCTTCGGATGCCCGTAGCTTCTCTCTCGTGGCTTCTCAAAGATGACTGGCCGTGGGCCGCAGTCAAGTTGTGCCACAGGTGCTTCGTCTAATCCTGGAGCACAAAACTCCGTTGGAAGGATGAACACCATGTTTGTGCCAGCCGATGTCTCATCATCGGCTTTCTTTTGTCTGGGGCGCCACTCTTCTCTTTGTGGCCGACCTTCTTCGTCCAGGGTTCGCTGGATTTTAGCGGCCAGATCAGGCTGCGCCTTCCTCAACGTGTGCAGGTATAACCTTTCAGCTTCTTCCAACCCACGTAGACGCTGAACCCTTCGTTTTTGGGAACGGCTGAGCCCATCAGGGCACCACCTTGGCCGATGATACTTGTCTTCTTCTCCATCATCGTCCTCTAGTTCCTCGAGATCTTCCACCCGAGCGGACTCAGCATGCTTGTTCCGAGGCGGGAGAGGCCCTAGACTTTTGAACACGGACACGTTAGCTGCATCCTTCTTCTTATGTTTACATTCTGAGCAATTGCCGATTGTAGGCAATCGGCTCATTCCTGAATCCCAGCAGTGTCTGAAGAAGGGGCAATCCCAGTGCCTATCCACGTCGTCTTGCTCTCTCGACTTTTCCTTGGCGTGGCGCTCATATCGCTCCTCGTCGCGATCATGCCGGCGACGTCTCCTATCGTCCTTAGCCAGACGATCTTTTTCATCATCGTCGTTGTATCGCCGGCGTTGGTCGTGTTGACCCACATACTTGTTGAGGAGGTGATCAGAGAGAGGTCGCTGATATCTTACGTTCCTCACTTCTCCCTCTGTGATGTAGCGCTTGCCGTCGTGGCGGAGCCGATCGCGTGGAGCGGCTTCCTCTGTGTCTTTGCTATGAGAGCAGCTGCCCTCATCTCCGTCCCTACCAGAGTGGTGCCCAGGTCCCACCATGTTGATGTTGTACGAGAAATCTGGCTGGCACCCTCCATGGTAAGTATACTCCACCATGTTAACGGCGGGGAAGGGGTGTGTGTCGACCTTCATGGCGTACTGGTTGAAAATTAGCCGCCCTTTTTCTATCGCCATTTGGATCTGCTGACGCCACACCCTGCGGTCGTTAGTGGCGTGGGTGAACGTGTTATGCCACTTGCGGTATGGCTTTCCGTTCAGCTCCTGCACCGTGGGGATCTTGTGGCCTTCGGGTACCTTTAGTCGCTTCTCCGTGAGTAAGAGGTCGAAAATCTGCTCAGCTTTGGTCACGTCGAAGTCGAACCCTTTTGGAGGACCTTGTGGCTTAACCCACTTACAGGACATGGGGCTTGCCGCCCGAGTCCATTCAGCCACTGCTACCGCTTGATCTCCCGCAGCACCTTCATCCTCGTCTGCCTCAACCAGGACCACCGCACGCTTGAATTTGTCCTGGTAAACATCTGGGTGGCGTCGTTCATATGCTGACAGCTTCTGCACCATGTGCGCCAATGAAGGGTAATCTGCTTGGGAGGCCACGTCCTTGATCGATGATGAGAGACCCACCACCGCCAACCCGACTACTTCTTTCTCACTTACGTGAACCGAATAGCATCGGTTCCTAATGGTCCTGAAGCGCTGGATGTATTCCGACACTGTTTCCCCGCGCTTCTGTCGTACTTGTGCTAGATCGGCAATACCAGCCTCGGAAGCCTCCGAGTGATATTGTATATGGAACTGCTCTTCCAACTCGCTTCCAAGTCCGGATTGAGTTCGGTGGCAGCGATGTGTACCACCCGAAAGCCGATCCTGTGAGGGACTCGTGCGAAGAACCTCACGCGCAGCTCGTCCGATGCTGAGATCGTGCCCGACCTGTGCCAAATATTGGCTCACATGCTCGATGGAGCCGGAACCATCCGATCCACTAAACTTTGTGAAGTCGGGGAGCCGATATTTGGGTGGTAGCGGGATCAATTCGTACTCGTTGGGGTACGGCTTGGTATAGCCGATTGTCCTCCTTTTCGGCATCATGCCGAACTGGTCTTTCGAATTGTACAAATCTGATCCGCGGTGATGGCTGAAGGTGTCGAACCCCGAAGATTCGCTGGGGTGGCATACTTAGCCAGCCATGCTTGCTTTTCCAGTTCTAAGCCAACTGCAGGAGCTGAGCTCTGGAGGTTTGTCGGAGTGGCGTATTTAGCTAGCCACGTCTGCTTCTCAAGATCTGCTCCCAACGTTCCTCCTGCTGTTCCAGAAGTCCCTGCTGTTGCAGCCTGGTTCGAGAGTGCCCGATTCATCGCAGTCCGGCACGTATGCGCACGTGTATCCGTGCGGGATCTCCTTGGGCGCCTCATGTAGGAATTGGTAGTCACTAGGGTCACCACCAATCTTGTAGACGACGTATGCCGATGAGTTCGGCACTTCTGGTGCTGCCAACGCGAACGGAAGCGCCGGACGGGACTGGAGTGGCATCTCTCCTTGGTAAGTCCCCAGAGCCGGTCCTGACGGAGAGTACTGATGGCTCATGATTTCCTGGATCACGCGAAGAGCGACACGCTCCAAAGTGTTCACCAGGCTCTCAGAGTGGCGGTGCAGCGAATGAGCCACCATGAAGTTGATCTCCTGACGCAGCGACCTGGTGCGTTCTTCTGACGGGGAGGAAAGGTTCACTCCATCGAGCGCGCCTTCGGTGAGAACCCCTTCCACCCGATGCCATGGGAGCGGGTTCTGTGGAAAGAGCCGATGAGGTCGGCTTCGAGGACCGCCTTGATCTCGTCATGCTTCTTCTTGAGCTCGTCAGTCAGATCCTCGTACTTGACCGGAGTGCCTTCCGCCATCTCAGATGTAGATGGCGATGCGGTGGATGTCGAAGATGGTCCCACCGGGCGTGCCAGAATGTGTTACGGTCAGAAACCCACCGGCGGGCAGCGACGGGCAACACCGTAGAGCCGGGAACAACTCAGGGCTGCGGCTGGCCCTGGTCCCTCAGAGCGACGGCCCGCAAAGCCTTCTGCGCACACGTCCGATGCTGTCGCAAGGGCGTGCCACCTGACCTATACCTGTTCAGGAAGGTGTTGGATGATGCCTCGCTTAGTTTCTGCATGGCATACACGTAAACGTTAAATACGAGCCTCGATCGGCTCTCGAGTTGTCCTGTGAATCGGCTCAAAGAGCCGATCCACCCATGATACGTACGAGGTGTACGATCGGATGGTGGTCCTGCTTGATCAAGATAAAGCTGAAGCGACCTACTACGATCTGGGGTTTTCACCGCATAATCGGAACATCCTACTCGTGATTGGGCCTCGCGCTCGCGCACGGTGATCGTAAGCCGATCCTAGACAGGGCCTAAAAACCAACACGAGGTTGATCCTCGGAACGTCCTGTCTAGGGCTAGCAAATGACACCCTACGCGCCGCTGGATCCTCCAACCCTTTGTAAGGCCTAACTATTGCAGATATTAAACTAATCCTTGAAGAACAAGGAGCAACCGTAACGGATCGGATCTACTAAACAATGATCAAGCGGGGTGCCGCCCCTACACCTAAGATAGGTGTAAGGGCGGCTAGATGTATAAGGGTTGCACTACGACGAGCATATGATACGAAGAACAATGCTAACCCTAACACATCCAAGATAACTACGTTGCTCGCCATCAAAAAGGCTTCGATACGAGCAACGCATGAACAACGTAATAAGCTTGTGTTGCCTAGATCGCAAGATGCGATCTAGGCAGCATGGTGCTTACCAGGAGAAACCCTCGAGACGAAGGAGTTGGCGATGCGCCGAGATTGATTTGTGTTGAACGTTGGTTGTTGTTTATTTCATAAACCCTAGATACATATGTATAGTCCGGGGGACTTTCTAATTCAGGCGTGCACCTAACCGTGCACGGGTTAAACTCTAACTTCCAAATTAAGATGCGATCTACTATAATACAGATACACGGGCAATTTAGCCCAACTTCTTCGTATCAAGCCGCTTCAGAGATCCTCCACGCGTATACCCTTCAAGCCCATCTCACTTACGGCCCACCTCCTGATTTGGCCAAAATCTGGTGATAACAGCTGCCTAGATTGCATCTTGCGATCTAGGCAGTACACGTTTATTCGTCTATCTTGTGCTACTCGTGCTGAAGCGTTGTTGATGGCGAGTAGCACTACCTATCTTAGGTGTTTTGGGGCTTGCATTGATGCTTTTCTTATGCATATCTGCTTAGCAATGCCGTCCCTCGACACCTAGCTGCCCTTACGCCTATCTGGGCGTAAGGGCAGCATCTTGCTTGTTCGATGCTTAGTAGATCCGATCTGTTATAGTTGCTCCTTGTTCTTCAAGGATTAGTTTAATATTTGCATGATTAGGCCTTATGCTGGGGTTGGAGGATCCGGTAGCGCGCTAGGTGTTGTTTACCGTTCCTATAAGGGATGTTCCGGGAATTGACGTAATGTTGGTTTTCAGGCCTCTTCTAGGGATAGTTTGCATCATCTTTCGTGTCTGCTAGGCCCAACTACGCGTAGGACGTTCCGGTTATGCGGTGAAAACCCTAAACTGTCGTAGATTGGTTTAGCTTTGTTTTGATCAAGTAGGATCCCCATGTCATTGCAAATCCAACGTGAACCATGGGGCGATCGGCTCTTTGAGCCGATCCACGAGGCAACCCGAGAGCCGATAGGGCTCGTATTTAATGTTTACGTGTCTACCATGCGGGAACAATCGAAGCAATCTAACACCTTCCCGATCGGGTCTAGGTCGGGTGGCACGCCCTTGCAACCGCCGGGACGTGTGCGGGAAACTTGCGGGACGACGCGAGGTGCCGGGGTCCACTAAGCGGCCTTGGGAGCCTCCCGGCTCTTCGTGTTGCTTAACCACTTGCTCGCCGGTGAGTTTTGGCGAGGCAACACATTCGGCACGCCGGTGGGACAATCTTCGACAACATCCACGTCAACACCTGCGTCCGAGATGGCGGACGAACCGATCAAGTACGAGGATCTCCCTGCGGAGCACAAGAAGAAATACGATGAGCTGAAGGCCATCTGTGAAGCCGAACTCATCGGCTCCTTTGAGAAGACCCGGTCGCACGGCATCAGGTTTAAAGGATTCACTCCCCAAGGCATACTTGATGGTTTGGATCTGTCTCTCCCTTCGGAGGAACGTGCCGAGCCCTGCGTCGGGAAATCAACTACGTTGTGGCTCATTCGCTGCATCGGCATTCCGAGAGCCTCGGTGAATACTTTGGAGCGCGTCGCGCTTCATGTGGTCCAAGAAATCATGAAGCATCGGTACTCCCCCTCGGGACTTGTGCTAGGGACTCACCGGGGAGAGATGCAACTCCACACCAGGCCACCATTGCCGTACGCGATGGCAGCTCCACGGCAACAAGGTTCACCGGCATACGTTGTCTACAAGGTTGGAGGTGACCTCGGCGACTATCAATTCTTATATGAGCCGCCCAAGGAGATCCCACATGGATACGTGTGCACATACGTGCCGGACGCAACAAGCCGGACGCAAGCGATCCGGACTCCAATAGGAGGGATTGCCGGAGCAGGAGCAATTGTTACGGCGAGGAGGGATGGGCTGGAGCAGCAGGGAGTTTGGGAGCGACGGCGAGAAACGAGGCGTGGCTAGCTAAGTACGCCACCGCACCAAGTCATGAAAGCTCAAGCGCTACGGCTTCCACCGTGGATCGGATCGGTGCGGTCTTGAGAGACCGGTTCGGCATCCTGCCGAAGAAGAAAATAATCGGCTATTCCAAGCCGTACCCCAACGAGTTTGACACTGATCCCGCTGCCACCTAAGTATCGGCTCCCCGACTTCACAAAATTCAGTGGATCAGAAGGATCTAGCTCCATCGAGCACGTGAGCCGATACTTGGCCCAGCTAGGCATGGTTTCAGCATCGGATCAGCTGCGTGTGAGGTTTTTCGCGCAATCTCTCACCGGTCCAGCTTTTGGGTGGTACACCTCGTTGCAGCCAAATTCAGTGCGATCATGGAAGCAACTGGAAGAAGCGATTTCACACACAATATCATTCAGAAGCTACTGAAGCTGGCATTGCCGATCTGACCCAGGTTCGGCAAAGGCGAGGAGAGACAGTGTCTGAATACATTCAACGTTTCAGAACTGTCAAGAACCGATGTTATTCGGTTCATTTGTACGAAAAGAAGCGATCGAGCTGGCCGTGGCAGAGCCTCGCAGCGCCACTCAAGGATCTGACGTTCCAAGTGGAGTACAATTCGTTGGCGCATATGGGCCAGAGACTAACGTTGTATGAACAGCGCCACCCAGAACTGTACCAAGACAAGTACAAGCGCGCGATAGGCCTGGTCGATGCTGATGAAGATCCTTCCGAAGATCAGGAAGTCGCGGTGGCTGAATGGGCTCGGACGGCAGTACCTGTGTCCTGCAAATGGGTGAATCAACCAGGGCTGCCAAGAGGGTTTGACTTTGATTTGAGCAAAGCTGAGCAGATTTTTGATTTGCTGCTGAAGGAGAAACAGTTGAAGTTACCCGAAGGCCACAAAATCCCTACGTCACAAGAGATGAACGGTAGGCCATACTGCAAGTGGCATCACACGTTCACTCACGCCACCAGCGACCGCAAAGTATTGCGCGCACAGATTCAAATGGCGATAGAATCGGGCCGATTAACTTTCGGACAATTTGCCATGAAGGTTGACACACGTCCGTTTCTGGCGTCAACATGGTGGATCTTAGCCACTCCATAGGGCGCGAGCCAGAGTTTTCTTTTGATGTCAACATGGCAGGGCTTGTGAATCGCCATGGCAAAGATAAAGCAGAGAGCAGCCACTCCCATGGCAAGGATAAAGTGGTGGCCGATCCACGCGACCGGCCCCATGACGATGATAGACGGTACCTAACCGAAGAGGAAGTGAGAAGCGTGCGGTATCAGCGTCCACTCTCCGCGCATCTCCTTAACAAATATGAGCAGCAGTATGACCGACGTCGGCGCTACGACGTAGATGATGAGAGATATCGTCGGTCTGATGTCGAGGACAGGAGGTATCATCGGCATGACAGAAACAACAACGGGTACGAGCTTCACGCTAGAGGGAGGTCAAGGGAGCAAGATGACATGGATAGGCATTGGGACTGTCCTTTCTATAAACATTGCTGGGACTCAGGAATGAGCCGATTGCCAACAATCGAGAACGCCTGAATGCGAGACAGCAAAGGAAGAGGACAAACAAGGTTTCGGTGTTCGAGCGTCTAGGACCCCTCCCACCTCCGAACAAGCGAGCTGAGTCATCCCCTGAAGAAGACTTTGAGGAGTCAGATGGTGAAGAAGATAGGTATCACCGGCCAAGGTGGTGCCCTGATGGACTCAGCCATTCTCAGAAGCGTAGGGTGCAACGGCTACGAAATCTGGAGGAAGCCGAGGCACAGTACCTGTACACGTTGAGGAAAGCACGGCCCGATCTGGCCGTGAAAATTCAGCAAACATTGGAGACGGTGGCGCGCCCGCCGAAGAAAGTATGGCGCCCTAAACGGACAAAAGCCGATGCAGAGGCATCGGCTGATACAAACATAGTGTCCATGATCCTGACAGAGTAGCAAGGTCCAAGACAATGGACGTACGTGGCGAGGCCGATCCCAGCGATCGGCCCCAAAAAAATGGAAAGCAAAAATCTCATCTCAAGCGTGTCATGTAGCTACAGTAAGAGATCAAGACGTGGTAAAGCTTCACTAAGCATTGCACATGAAGGAGGAGGCCGATTCCAGCAATCGGCCAAAATTATCCTCGACATACGTTTTTACCTGGGTTCAGCATTGATCTTACAAGGAATGCCTGAAGAGCCGATACCCTCAATTACTTGAAAGAATCGGCTCGGGGGGCACTTAGATGGATAAGACACGAGGATATGAAGTTTGAAGTGGCTGTCAATTGCCCAGCAGCTCAAGATATATTCTTTGATGATGATGGGTATTGAAGTATGGGGGCCGATGCATAAATCGGCCGTAAAAAAATCAAAATTTTTAAGCACAGCCGATGCACAGACATCGACTTTAGAATAGAAAGACGATGCGCAGCCATCGACTCAAGAGGTACAAACTGTTATAAGCAGAGGCCCAATGGAGCAGTTATCGAGCTACATGGAGAGGCTCTACTGGATGAACTCCTCAATGGAATTGTTGGTGACTCAGATCCTCTCTTCAAGGACCTCCAATTTCTTTTGCAAGTCTTCAAGTTCAGCACTGGGGCAAGTTTGAGGGATCACAACCCGGACCAACAACAAGAACAGCATGAACATGCAGATCAGGTTAAAGGGTGAGTTGCATCAGTCTGCCAAAGAGGATGAGCTAATCTGAGCAGCAAGGCGCAAGAATTAAACTAGGAGGAGTTAGAGAGCCATTACATTTGAGCCTTCTTAGTTCGAGGAATGGATTTGCTGATCCTTCCGAACCCTTTCAGTGCGTCGGCTCTTTGAGCGTAAGCTTTCTTGCCACGTTTCGATGGGAGCTGGAGAGGCTCGGGGGGCAGCTCACCCTGAAGGTTTTTCGCTTTGGGAAGCCGATTTTGTTGGAATCGGCTAGCTCTGCATTACGACTTGGAGGCCGATGGTGGCCCATTTGGCTGGCTCACTGCTGTTCTCGCCTTGATTGAGGCTCGGGGGGCAACTGACTGCGTAGATACTCTGTTCTTAAGAAGCCGATTGAGACTTCATCGGCTGGCCCTCCATCATAATCTTCTTCAAAGGGATAGAGCAGGGTTAAAGAATATCACTGAAGAGATTTGCGAGCAGGTGACATCTGTTCTCCAGAAGTATCGGCTTCAGCGTCAAGTCGTTTCAGCAGCGGTTCTGGGGCTCTCTTGAAGGCATTGGTCTTCCACATTGTCCACCATAACTAAAAGTCATCGGTCGAAGAAATGAAGGACTGATGCGTTGACATCGGCTTATTGGACATTGACCAAGTTTACGGTCACTCCTTAGTCGAAAAGATGAAGGGCGGATTATGAGGGACCGATGCGTTGCCATCGGTTCATTGAGCATTAGCATAAAGGAAATCGGCAAAATCAAATTGGGGAAATTCTTCATTGATAAACGAGATTTATTACATAAGGAGCTGATTGCTCTCAAAAGGAATTACTAGGGGGTACATTGCCCCATCTACTACTACTGGCCCTATGCTGAAGATCCTATCTAGGGGCCGTTGCTGCCCTCGTCGTCATCGTCGTCGTCGCCGCTGTCGGCGCTGCTCCCGGCCGGCTCGTCGTCGCTGCTGTAGCGGCCGCCGGCAGGACCCTCGTTGTCCTCGTCCTCCTCGTCAGCGTCGTCGTCGTCGCTGTCGAAGTCGCTGAGGTTCCCGGGCCAGGGGCAGAAGCGCTTGGCCGGCGGCTCGTCGGAGGAGCTGTCGTCCTCCTCCTCCTCCTCCTGCTCCTCCTCTTCGGGGGAGGTGGAGCCGTCCCAGGGGAGGCGATCGTCGTCGCTCTCCTCCTCCGATTCCCCGTTGGCGAGGAAGCGGAGGTCACTCTCCCCGTCGGTCGAGGACTTATCGTCCTCAGACCAGACGGAGAAGTTGTGGCTCGCCTCGTCCCCGGCCTCGATGGCGCGGCGGGTGTTGGCCGCATGGGCCTCCTCCGGCTTCCACTCCGGCGTCGGCTCGCGGGAGGAGGAGGACTCGATAGAAAGACCCGATGAAGCAGAGGAGGAAGAAGACATGGTGGCGCAGGAGGGCTTTTGGAGTGCTAATGCGAAGGGGATGAAGAGGAGAACTGTTCGATGCGGTTAAATAAAAGGAGATGGAGTGGAGGTTTAATGTTCGAGCAGTTTTCGAGGATGTGGTGCCAAAACTGTCAAATCATGCAGAGAAGTTGGGAAGGCAAGTCGTCATGATGAAGAATACTACGACGGTTACGCTTCCGCCACGACATGACCCCTCGAAGGAAAAACGAGTGGTTTTGAAATTATCATTACCAAAACCGAGGGGCATGTGTTATCACCAGATTTTGGCCAAATCAGGAGATAGGCCGTAAGTGAGATGGGCTTAGAAGATTACACGTGAAGCATCTTTGAAGCGGCCTTACACGAAGAGTTTGGGCTAAATTGCCCGTGTATTTGTATTTTATTAGATCGCATCTGAGTTTAGAAGTTAGAGTTTGGCCCGTGCACGGTTAGGTGCACGCCTGAATTAGAAAGTCCCCAGGACTATAAATATGTATCTAGGGTTTATGAAATAAACAACAATCAACGTTCACAACAAACACAAACCAGGCGCATCGCCACCCCTTCCTTCAAGGGTTTCCTTCCGGGTAAGCATCATGCTGCCTAGATCGCATCTTGCAATCTAGGCAGTACACGTTTATTCGTCTATCTTGTGCTACTCGTGCTGAAGCGTTGTTGATGGCGAGTAGCACTACCTATCTTAGGTGTTTTGGGGCTTGCATTGATGCTTTTCTTATGCATATCTGCTTAGCAATGCCGTCCCTCGACACCTAGCTGCCCTTACGCCTATCTGGGCGTAAGGGCAGCATCTTGCTTGTTCGATGCTTAGTAGATCCGATCTGTTACAGTTGCTCCTTGTTCTTCAAGGATTAGTTTAATATCTGCATGATTAGGCCTTATGCTGGGGTTGGAGGATCCGGTAGCGCGCTAGGTGTTGTTTACCGTTCCTATAAGGGATGTTCCGGGAATTGACGTAATGTTGGTTTTTAGGCCTCTTCTAGGGATAGTTTGCATCATCTTTCGTGTCTGCTAGGCCCAACTACGCGTAGGACGTTCCGGTTATGCGGTGAAAACCCTAAACTGTCGTAGATTGGTTTAGCTTTGTTTTGATCAAGCAGGATCCCCATGTCATTGCAAATCCAACGTGAACCATGGGGCGATCGGCTCTTTGAGCCGATCCACGGGGCAACCTGAGAGCCGATAGGGCTCGTATTTAATGTTTACGTGTCTACCATGCGGGAACAATCGAAGCAATCTAACACCTTCCCGATCGGGTCTAGGTCGGGTGGCACGCCCTTGCAACCGCCAGGACGTGTGCAGGAAACTTGCGGGACGACGCGAGGTGCCAGGGTCCACTAAGCGGCCTTGGGAGCCTCCCGGCTCTTCGTGTTGCTTAACCACTGCTCGCCGGTGAGTTTTGGCAGGCAACACCATTACACCGTGCAGGAGGAATAAACTACTTTAACAACATCACTAGAGTAGCACACAGATAAATTGTGATACAAAACACATTGCAATCATAAAGGGATATAAATAAGCACTTCACTATGCCATTCATAACAGTGAATAAGTATTCGTGAAATATAGCCTAAGAGACCCACACGGTGCACACACTATCACCTTTACACACGTGGGACAAGGAGTCTCCGGAGATCACATAAGTAAAATCCACTTGACTAGCATAATGACATCTAGATTACAAGCATCATCATATGAATCTCAATCATGTAAGGCAGCTCATGAGATTATTGTATTGAAGTACATAGGAGAGAGATGAACCACATAGCTACCGGTACAGCCCCGAGCCTCGATGGAGAACTACTCCCTCCTCATGGGAGACAACGGCGTTGATGAAGATGGCGGTGGTGTTGATGGAGAAGCCTTCCGGGGCACTTCCCCGTCCCGGCGGCGTGCCGGAACAGAGACTCCTGTCCCCCAGATCTTGGCTTCACGATGGCGGCGGCTCTGGAAGGTTTTCTCTGGTTTCGTCGAACGTGATAGGGTTTTCGCGACGGAGACCTTAAATAGGCGGAAGGGCAGCCTCGGAGGGGACCTGGTGGGACCACACACTAGGGGGGCGCGGCCCCCCCTCTGGCCGCGCCAGGGTGTTGTGTGGGGCCCCCAGGGCTCCCCTCTGGCGGCTCTCGGGTGTTCTGGAAGCTTCGTCCAATTATAAGACTCTAGGCGTTGATTTCGTCCAATTCCGAGAATATTTCCTTACTAGGATTTCTGAAACCAAAAACAGCAGAAAACAGCAACTGGCCCTTCGGCATCTCGTCAATAGGTTAGTTCCGGAAAACGCATAAATATGACATAAAGTATGCATAAAACATGTAGATATCATCAATAATGTGGCATGGAACATAAGAAATTATCGATACGTCGGAGACGTATCAGGGGCCCTCTGGCCCATCTTCGTCTCCCCTTCGGTGTTCTAGAATCTTCCGGGAAAAATAAGATACTGGGTCTTTGTTTCGTCGAATTCCGAGAATATTGCCCGAACAACCTTTCTGGAACCAAAAACAACAGAAAACAGGAACTGGCACTGTGGCATCTTGTTAATAGGTTAGTTCCGGAAAACGCATAAAAACATTATAAAGTGCGAGCAAAACATGTAGGTATTGTCATAAAACAAGCATGGAACATCAGAAATTATAGGTACGTTGGAGACGTATCAGCATCCCCAAGCTTAGTTCCTACTCGCCCTCGAGTAGGTAAACGATAAAAGAATAATTTCTGTAGTGACATGCTACTTACATAACCTTGATCATACTATTGTAAAGCATATGAGATGAATGAAGTGACTCAAGGCAATGATCTATAGTTGCTAACAAATAGATAACATATAGCAAAACTTTTCATGAATAGTAGTTTCAAGACAAGCATCAAAAGTCTTGCATAAGAGTTAACTCATAAAGCAATAAATTCAAAGTAAAGGCATCGAAGCAACACAGAGGAAGATTTAAGTTTCAGCAATTGATTTCAACTTTCAACATACATATCTCATGGATAATTGTCAACACAGAGTAATATGATGAATGCAAATAAGTAAGTATGTAAGAATCAATGCACAGTTGACACAAGTGTTTGCTTCTAAGATGGAAGGAAGTAGGTAAACTGACTCAACATAAAGTAAAAGAAAGGCCCTTCGCGAGTGAAGCAGGGATTAAATCATGTGCTAGAGCTTTTTAAGTTTTGAAATCATATAGAGAGTATAAAAGTAAAGTTTTGAGAGGTGTTTGTTGTTGTCAACGAATGGTAGTGGGCACTCTAACTACCTCATCAACCTGACTCTCAAGAGCGGCTCCCATGAAGGACGTTATCTCTACCAGCAAGGTAGATCATCCTTCTTCTCTTTTGTTTACACATGTATTTTAGTTTTATTTATGGTTGACACTCCTCCCAACCTTTTGATTACACAATCCATGGCTAACCGAATCCACGGGTGCCTTCCAACATTCACATACCATGGAGGAGTGTCTATTTTCAAAATTAAGTTGCTTACTGATAGATCAGGGCAAAACACGTGAAGAGAATTATTAATGCAAGTTGTAATTAATTGGGGCTGGGAACCCCATTGCCAGCTCTTTTTGCAAAATTATTGGATAAGCGGATATGCCACTAGTCCATTGGTGAAAGTCTGTCCGAAGTAAATGACAAGATCGAAAGATAAAACACCACATACTTCCTCATGAGCTATAAAACATTGACACAAATAAGAGATAATAGCTTTTGAATTGTTTAAAGGTAGCACATGAAGTATTTGCTTGGAATGGCAGGAAATACCACATAGTAGGTAGATATGGTGGACACAAATGGCATAGGTTTTGGCTCAAGGTTTTGGATGCATGAGAAGCATTTCCTCTCAGCACAAGGCTTTGGGCTAGCAAGGTTGTTTGAAGCAAACACAAGTATGAACCGGTACAGCAAAACTTACATAAGAACATATTGCAAGCATTATAAGACTCTACACTGTCTTCCTTGTTGCTCAAACACTTTTACCAGAAAATATCTAGACCTTAGAGAGACCAATCATGCAAACCAATTTCAACAAGCTCTACGGTAGTTCTCCACTAATAGGTTTAAACTACATGATGCAAGAGCTTAAACATGATCTACTTGAGAGCTCAAAAACAATTGCCAATTATCAAATTATTCAAGACAATATGAAGCATTTTCTGTTTCCAACCAAATACCAATAAATGCAGCAGTTTTCAACTTCGCCATGAACATTAAAAAGTAAAACGAAGAACACAAGTGTTCATATGAAAAGCGGAGCGTGTCTCTCTCCCACACAAGGATTGCTAGGATCCGAATTTATTCAAAAACAAATAAAAATAAAAGCACACAGACGCTCCAAGTAAAGCACATAAGATGTGACCGAATAAAAATATAGTTTCAATAGAAGAAACCTGATAAATTGTTGATGAAGAAGGGGATGCCTTGGGCATCCCCAAGCTTAGACAGCTTGAGTCTTCTTGAAATATGCAGGGATGAACCACGGGGGCATCCCCAAGCTTAGGTTTTTCACTCTTCTTGATCATATATCATCCTCCTCTCTTGACCCTTGAAAACTTCCTTCACACCAAACTTCTCATAAACTTCATTAGAGGGGTTAGTACTCAAAAAAAACTTTAATCCACTTTAGCCCTGTAGTGAAACATTGCAAGAACTCAATAAAACATTAGCTACAGCTCTCCACGTCTAGAAAGCCTCACTTAAAGTCCACAAGAGACAATGCAAAAAAAACAGAGACATAATCTGTCAAAACAGAATAGCCAGTAAACACGAATTTTTAAGAGGTACTTCCGTTGCTCAAATCAGAAAACTCAAAACTAATGAAAGTTGCGTACGTATCTGAGGAACACACACGTAAATTGACAGATTTTTCTGAGTTACCTACAGAGAGCCCTGCCCAAATTCGTGACAGATAGAAATCTGTTTCTGCGTAGAAATCCAAATCTAGCATCAACCTTCTATTAGAGACTTCACTTGGCACAACATTGCAATAAAATAAAGATAAGGAGAGATTGCTATAGTAGTACCAACTTCCAAGACACAGCAAAACAGTAGCAAAATAAAGACATGGGTTATCTCCCAAGAAGTGCTTTCTTTATAGCCATTAAGATGGGCTCAGCAATTTTAATGATGCTCACATGAGGATGAGAGTTGAAGCAAAAGAGAGCATCAAAAAGCAAGTATGGAACAAATTTAAGTCTAACCCGCTTCCTATGCATAGGAATCTTGTACACAAATAAATTCATGAAGAACAAAGTGACAAGCATAAGAAGATAAAACACGAGCAACTTCAAAATTTTCAGCATATAGAGAGGTGTTTTAGTACCATGCAAATTTCTACAACCATATTTTTCTCTCTCATAATATTTTTCAGTAGCTTCATGGATAAACTCAACAATATAACTGTCACATGCAGCATACTTTCCATGATAAACACATAATTTTTATCAAGCTCAAAAATAGTAGGATTAAAACTTTCAAACCCACTTTTATCAATAATATAACAAGATGGTCGATCAATCTCAAGAGATATGGGACTCATAGATAAAGTCAAGACTTCTCCAATCCCATTTTCATTAGTAGTACAATTAATATTATCAAGTAACATAGGACCATCATCTAGAGATTTATCATAAACATTTGCTACGCAAAACTCTTTTGTACCATGCATTTCGACATCGAGCATAAACAAAGCATTATCATAAGATTTATCAAAGTAGCATGGATTATCATAGATAACGAGTAGCATAATTATTCTCACAAGTTTTACTCATAGGAAATATTTCAAGAGAATCCACAGGAACATAACATTCATCCTCCTTTGGTAAGCATGGAGGACAATCAAATAGTGTAAGAGATAAAGAGTTACTCTCATTAGAAGGTTGGCATGGGTAGCTAATCCATTCTTCCTCCTTTTGTTCATCACTCTCCTCTTCTTTTTCATCCAATGAGCTTTCAGGTTCATCAATTTCCTCCTCTTTTTCATCCAATGAGCTTTCAGGTTCATCAATTTCTTCTTCTACTGGTTCCTGCAAATTGTGAGTGCATTCTTGTGCATTAATGAGTCTCTCGTTATAATCAATGATATAAGGATTATCACTGTAGCTTTCTATGCAAAAATTAAGGATAGAAGAGACATAATCTTTAAGGTCCTTACAAACAACACAAGTTTCATAATTTTTAGCAATGAAGGATTCTATCTCAGAGGCTCCCATAAATATGACAAATTGTTCTACCTCTTCGAACCCAAAATGAATATAGTTATTCCAATTATAGTTCTTAATTAAAACTTCCTCACTAAAGCCACATTGAAATTTAAGATGTTTAGTATCCTGTTTAGAGCAATAGTTTATATCATGGCGTTTAAGCAAGATTTTAGCAATTGTATTCAATTTTTCTATCACAACACTCATAACTTTTCCCGTTCTTGATTCTCTATAATTATTATATAATTCAATAAGCTCCAAGTAGGTTGTAGGTTCTCCCATAATAACAGTTTTTAATTTTTCGGTTTTTCAAATTTTTATGGATTTTTGGGTATATGAGAAAAGTAAAACAAAACAAAAAGAAACTAGACAAAAGTAAACTAAGCAAAATAATACTAGACAGAAATAAACTAAGTACAAATAAACTAGACAAAAGTAAACTAAGCAAAACAAAATAAAATAAAACAGAGAGAGAGGTAGAGTGTACTCCCAGGTGAACTTATGAGTAGAGCTATGCCTCCCGGCAACGGCGCTAAAAATAGTCTTGATAACCCACAAGTATAGGGGATCGCAACAGTCTTCGAGGGAAGTAAAACCCAAATTTATTGATTCGACACAAGGGGAGGTAAAGAATACTTATAAGCCTCAACAACTGAGTTGTCAATTCAGCTGCACCTGGAAAAGCACTAGTAACAGGGGTGATGTGAAAGCAGCAGTAATATGAGAGCAGTAGTAACAGTAACACAGCAGCAGTAGCAATAATATGAGAGAAATGGCACCAGAAAATAGTTGATACTACTTCCAATGACATATAGGAACGAGTATATGATGATGAAAGATGGACCGGGGTTCCCAGCTATCTACACTAGTGGTAACTCTCCAATAGCAAGTGTTGGGTGAACAAATTACAGTTGGGCAATTGATAGGATTGAAATAGCATTAAGACAGAACATCAAGATTATTAATCATGTAGGCATGTTTTCCATATATAGTCATACGTGCTCGCAATGAGAAACTTGTATAACATCTTTTGTCGTACCAGCCGGTGGCAGCCGGTCCTCTAGGGAATCTACTGGAAATTAAGGTACTCCTTTTAATAGAGCACCGGAGCAAAGCATTAACACTCCGTGAAAACATGTGATCCTCATACCTAAGCCTTCCCCTCCAGTTATCCCGATTGCTGTCACTCTGGGGCCTCGGGTTCCGGACATAGACATGTGCAAACAACTTGTAGATACAATCTAAGCAATAAGTATATAGCTTAAATCTAAGATCATGCCACTCGGGCCCTAGTGACAAGCATTAAACACAACAAGATTGCAGCAACAATAACTTCACAAACTTTATAGATAGACTAATCATAATGTAACAATCCATCGGATCCCAACAAACACAACACCGATTACATCGGATGAATCTCAATCATGTAAGGCAGCTCATGAGATCATTGTATTGAAGTACATGGGAGAGAGAGTACCAACTAGCTACAGCTAGAACCCGTAGTCCATGGGGGAACTACTCACGGAGCATGATGGAGGCGGTGGCGTCGATGGAGATGGCTTCCGGGGGCACTTCCCCGTCCCGACGGCGTGCCGGAACAGAGATTTTGTCCCCCGAATTGGAGTTTCGCGATGGCGGCGGCGCCCCTGGAGTCTTTCTGGAGTTTCGTCAATTGGTATCGCGTTTTTAGGTCGAAAGGGCTCTTATAGGCGAAGAGGCGGAGTCGGAAGGGCGCCAGGGCTCCCTCCCCATAGGCCGGCGCGGCCAGGGTGGAGCCCGCGCGGCCCTGTTGTGTGGGGCCCCCCTGGCCCATCTTCGTCTCCCCTTCGGTGTTCTGGAATCTTCCGGGAAAAATAAGATACTGGGTCTTTGTTTCGTCGAATTCCGAGAATATTGCCCGAACAACCTTTCTGGAACCCAAAACAACAGAAAACTGGAACTGGCACTGTGGCATCTTGTTAATAGGTTAGTTCCGGAAAACGCATAAAAACATTATAAAGTGCGAGCAAAACATGTAGGTATTGTCATAAAACAAGCATGGAACATCAGAAATTATAGGTACGTTGGAGACGTATCACCGCCCTAGCGTGTGGGCCCCTCGTGTCGCACCTAAACCTACCATTCCGCCTACTTAAAGCCTTCGTCGCGAAACCCCCAGTACCGAGAGCCACGATACGGAAAACCTTCCAGAGACGCAGCCGCCGCCAATCCTCGGGGGATTCAGGAGATCGCCTCCGGCACCCTGCCGGAGAGGGGAATCATCTCCCGGAGGTCTCTTCATCGCCATGATCGCCTCCAGATTGATGTGTGAGTAGTTCACCCCTGGACTATGGGTCCATAGCAGTAGCTAGATGGTTGTCTTCTCCTCATTGTGCTATCATGTTAGATCTTGTGAGCTGCCTATCATGATCAAGATCATCTATTTGTAATGCTACATGTTGTGTTTGTTGGGATTGATACGTCTCCGACGTATCGATAATTTCTTATGTTCTATGCCATATTATTGATGATACCTACATGTTTTATGCACACTTTATGTCATATTCGTGCATTTTCTGGAACTAACCTATTAACAAGATGCCGAAGTGCCGGTTCCTGTTTTCTGCTGTTTTTGGTTTCATAAATCCTAGTAACGAAATATTCTCGGAATTGGACGAAACGAAGACCCGGGGCCTATTTCGCCACGAACCTTCCGGAAGACCGAAGAGCATACGAAGTGGGGCCACGAGGTGGCCAAACCACAAGGCGGCGCGGCCAAGGGGGCCCGCGCCGCCCGTGGTTTGGGCCCTCGTCAGCCCCCCGACTCGCCCTTCCGCCTACTTAAAGCCTCCGTCGCGAAACCCCGATGCGAAAAACCACGATACGGAAAACCTTACCGAGACGCCGCTGCCGCCGATCCCATCTCGGGGGATTCCGGAGATCTCCTCCGGCACCCTGCCGGGAGGGGATTCATCTCCCGGAGGACTCTACACCGCCATGGTCGCCTCCGGAGTGATGAGTGAGTAGTTCACCCCTGGACTATGGGTCCATAGCAGTAGCTAGATGGTTGTCTTCTCCTCATTGTGCTTCATTGTTGGATCTTGTGAGCTGCCTAACATGATCAAGATCATCTATCCGTAATACTCTATGTTGTGTTTGTCGGGATCCGATGGATAGAGAATACCATGTTATGTTAATTATCAAGTTATTACATATGTGTTGTTTATGATCTTGCATGCTCTCCGTTACTAGTAGAGGCTCCGGCCAAGTTTTTGCTCTTAACTCCAAGAGGGAGTATTTATGCTCCATAGTGGGTTCATGCCCGCATTGACACCGGGACGAGTGACGGAAAGTTCTAAGGTTGTGTTGTCTTGTTGCCACTAGGGATAAAACATTGGCGCTATGTCCGAGGATGTAGTTGTTGATTACATTACGCACCATACTTAATGCAATTGTCTCATTGCTTTGCAACTTAATACTGGAAGGGGTTCGGACGATAACCCGAAGGTGGACTTTTAGGCATAGATGCAGTTGGATGGCGGTCTATGTACTTTGTCGTAATGCCCAATTAAATCTCACTATACTTATCATGACATGTATGTGCATTGTTATGCCCTCTCTATTTGTCAATTGCCCAACTGTAATTTGTTCACCCAACATGCTTTTATCTTATGGGAGAGACACCTCTAGTGAACTGTGGACCCCGGTCCATTCTTTAATACTGAAATACAAATCTGCTGCAATACTTGTTTTTACTGTTTTCTCTGCAAACAATCATCTTCCACACAATACGGTTAATCCTTTGTTACAGCAAGCCGGTGAGATTGACAACCTCACTGTTTCGTTGGGGCAAAGTACTTTGGTTGTGTTGTGCAGGTTCCACGTTGGCGCCGGAATCCCTGGTGTTGCGCCGCACTACATCCCGCCGCCATCAACCTTCAACGTGCTTCTTGGCTCCTCCTGGTTCGATAAACCTTGGTTTCTTTCTGAGGGAAAACTTGCTGCTGTGCGCATCATACCTTCCTCTTGGGGTTGCCCAACGAACGTGTGAAATACACGCCATCAAGCTCTTTTTATGGCGCCGTTGCCGGGAGATCAAGACACGGCTGCAAGGGCAGTCTCCACTTCCCAATCTCTTTACTTTGTTTTTGTCTTGCTTTATTTTATTTACTACTTTGTTTGCTGCATTATATCAAAACACAAAAAAATTAGTTGCTAGCTTTACCTTATTTACTGTCTTGTTTGCTATATCGAAAACACAAAAAAATTAGTTTACTTGCATTTACTTTATCTAGTTTGCTTTATTTACTACTGCTAAAATGGCCACCCCTGAAAATACTAAGTTGTGTGACTTCACTAGCACAAATAATAATGATTTCCTATGCACACCTATTGCTCCACCTGCTACTACAGCAGAATTCTTTGAAATTAAACCTGCTTTACTTGAATCTTGTTATGAGAGAGCAATTTTCTGGTGTTAGTTCTGATGATGCTGCTGCCCATCGCAATAATTTTGTTGAACTATGTGAAATGCAAAAGTATAAAGATGTAGATGGTGACATTATAAAATTAAAATTGTTTCCTTTCTCATTAAGAGGAAGAGCTAAATATTGGTTGCTATTTCTGCCTAAGAATAGTATTGATTCATGGACTAAATGCAAGGATGCTTTTATTGGTAGATATTATCCCCCTGCTAAAATTATATCTTTGAGGAGTAGCATAATGAATTTTAAACAATTGGATAATGAACATGTTGCTCAAGCTTGGGAAAGAATGAAATCTCTGGTTAAAAATTGCCCAACCCATGGACTGACTACTTGGATGATCATCCAAACCTTCTATGCAGGACTAAACTTTTTTTCGCGGAATTTATTGGATTCAGCTGCTGGAGGTACCTTTATGTCCATCACTCTTGGTGAAGCAACAAAGCTTCTTGATAATATGATGGTTAATTACTCTGAATGGCACACGGAAGGAGCTCCACAAGGTAAGAAGGTAAATTCTGTTGAAGAATCCTCTTCCTTGAATGATAAGGTTGATGCTATTATGTCTATGCTTGCGAATGATAGGACTAATGTTGATCCTAATAATGTTCCATTAGCTTCATTGGTTGCCCAAGAAGAACATGTTGATGTAAACTTCATTAAAAATAGTAATTTCAACAACAATGCTTATCGGAACAATTCTAGTAATAACTATAGGCCATATCCTTATAATAATGGTAACGGTTATGCTAATTCTTATGGGAATTCTTACAACAATAATAGGAATACACCCCCTGGACTTGAAGCCTTGCTTAAAGAATTTATTAGTACACAAAGCTTGCTTTTAACAAATCTGTTGAGGAAAAGCTCAATAAAATTGATATTCTTGTTTCTAGAGTTGATAGTCTTGCCTCTGATGTTGATCTTTTGAAATAGAAAGCTATGCCTAATAGGGATATTGAAAATAAAATTGTTACTACAGCAAATGCCATCCAAGTTAGAATTAATGAGAATATAAGATTAATGGCTGAACTGCGTGCTAGGTGGGATCGAGAAGAAAATGAAAAACTAGCTAAAGAGGAAAATGTAGCTAAAGTTTGGACTATTACCACCACTAGCAATGCTAATGATTCACATGTTGCTGCACCTCCTACTATTAATGGTAAAATAATTGGTGTTGGCAATGCTTCTACTCCTAGTGCAAAGCGCGCAAAATTACCAAAGCTGCTAAAGCTACTGAAACTATGCTCGTGATAAAACTGCTGAAATTTTTTCCAACCTTGGGGATGATAATCCCATTGCTTTAGATTGTAATGATTTAGATTTTGATGATTGCCACATCTCTGAAGTTATAAAGTTCTTACAAAAACTTGCTAAAAGTCCTAATGCTAGTGCTATAAACTTGGCTTTCACAAAACATATTACAAATGCTCTCATAAAAGCTAGAGAAGAGAAACTAAAACTTGAAACTTCTATTCCTAGAAAGCTAGAGGGTGGTTGGGAGCCCATCATTAAAATGAGATTCAAAGATTTTGATTGTAATGCTTTATGTGATCTTGGTGCAAGTATTTACGGTATGCCTAAAAAAGTCTATGATATGCTTGACTTGCCACCATTGAAAAAGCTGTTATCTCGGATGTTAATCTCGCTGATAATGCTAAAAGAAACCTTTGGGGAGAGTTGATAATGTTCATATTATGGTTAACAATAACCTTGTCCCCGTTGATTTTGTTGTCTTGGATATTGAATGCAATGCATCTTGCCCCATTATATTCGAAAGACCTTTTCTTCGAACCGTTGGTGCTACTATTGATATGAAGGAAGGTAATATTAAATATCAATTTCCTCTCAAGAAAGGTATGGAACACTTCCCTAGAAAGAGAATGAAGTTACCTTATGATTCTATTATTAGAACAAATTATGATGTTGATGCTTCATCTCTCGATGTTACTTGATATACACTTTACGCGCCTAGGCTGAAAGGCGTTAAAGAAAAGCGCTTATGGGAGACAACCCATGTTTTTACTACAGTATTTTTGTTTTATATTTGTGTCTTGGAAGTTGTTTACTACTGTAGCAACCTCTCCTTATCTTAGTTTTATGTTTTGTTGTGCCAAGTAAAGTCTTTGATAGTAAAGTAAGTACTAGATTTGGATTACTGCGCAGTTCCAGATTTCTTTGTCTGTCACGAATCTGGGTCTACCTCCCTGTAGGTAGCTCAGAAAATTAAGCCAATTTACGTGCATCATCCTAAGATATGTACGCAACTTTCATTCAATTTGAGCATTTTCATTTGAGCAAGTCTGGTGGCCTAATAAAATCCATCTTTACGGACTGTTCTGTTTTGACAGATTCTGCCTTTTATTTCGCATTGCCTCTTTCGCTATGTTGGATGAACTTCTTTGATCCATTAATGTCCAGTAGCTTTAT